>NC_092328.1:39490660-39804827 GCF_036785885.1 Coffea arabica | reverse complement strand
ACGATGGCTCTTATGGGTGGTTTTGCTAAAATAGGCAGTAATGAAATCATTGTTTTAGTAAATGATGCGGAGAAGGGTAGTGACATTGATCCACAAGAAGCTCAGCAAACTCTTGAAATAGCGGAAGCTAATTTGAAAAAAGCTGAAGGAAAGAGACAAAAAATTGAAGCAAATCTAGCTCTCCGGCGAGCTAGGACACGGGTAGAGGCTATCAATGCGGTTTGATTTCATAACTAGTTGATACGTTCAAATAATCCTGTTTCAAATTCTATTTGAATTTGATTCTGTCGAGTGAATAGAATCAAATAAATCAAGCAAAATCCAATTTTGATGTAAATAAAAGAAATTCAAAAATGAAATAGCAAAGATACAAAATCAATAAAATATAAAATGGGGGTGGGTCAAAAAACTTATTAGATACCATAAACTCCGGTATCTAATAAGTTCTACCTACTATTGGATTTGAACCAATGACTCTCGCCGTATGAAAGCAATACTCTAACCACTGAGTTAAGTAGGTCATTTATCATTCCAAAGATAACAAAATGGAACCCATCCCGTCGATGTGGATTATAAATATCATATTGCTTATAAGCAATACCGCTCAAAGAGATCAAAGATTTATGATATTTTATCAGGGAATATTCATTCATCTTGACAAGAAATTATCTACATGATAAAATATGTATCACAAGCAATAAGGGCTATAGCTCAGTTGGTAGAGCACCTCGTTTACACGCGCGCCAATGTTTTTCAAGGTAATCCATCATACAATCAAATCAAAAAATTGTGATCTTAGTTGAGAAATCGATGTCTTACCCCATAACTTTGAGGGAACAATAGCCTGACAAAGGGTTCGGTTCGATTGGGGTGCCCATTTAGGTTAGGCACAAAATGGACACTCTCATGGATTTGAGGTATTGATAAGGTGAATATCCAATATTTTCAATGCTAGGCTTAATGAGTATAAGGACCTCAAAAAATCTCTTTTCGTCCTATGAACTTTAAGGTGTATGAAGTTTCATATTTCATTTTGTAAGCGGAACGGTAGAGACTTCATTTGACTTAGGTTGATCTAGGCCATAGGCAGACCTACGTCACGACAACCCTACCCTTGAAAGACTTTGGTAGTGCTCTTGGATTAGAATTCAAAATAATAAATCGGAGCACATGGAGCCATCTTCTTATCTTATTTTTTTGTCAAAAGAAAAAAATATGGCAGACTAGCTGATATTTCGATCAGTTAATGAAAGAGCCCAATGCAAAAAAAATGCATGTTGGGTCTTTGAAACAGTTCAGATCATTTTGATAATAAAAATTTTGATCTGTTTTACCGAGAAGGTCTACGGTTCGAGTCCGTATAGCCCTATAATTTAATTATAATAAAAAATGAAAATGAATTAATGAAAATTCAAAATACAAAAAATGAAATCGTATAATTTTTATTTCTTCATTATTCTTTGTTGCTTGGGACTAACGAGTTGGTTCATCGAAATAAAATTATTCCTATAAGCTCACTCGCAGGAATTCTTTAAAACAGAAAACTAAAAGCAAAAGGCAGATATTTCAATAGATCTAATTGATATTTTTCCAATCGCAGATAAACAAAGCAACCTTTCGTCATTAATCTTCGGAGGTGAAGGTGAATTTCATATGAATTTTCCTGTTTGTTCACAAGAAGTTCGTGATATTCCCTTTCTTTGGTATACCTAATCTTGTTGGTGAATTTTTGAAGTAAAAATCGTGACACGAGCCGCCCTATTAAAAACCCCAATGGATCTAGGAATGACCTCCTGCGCTTAGAGCTGTTAATCGAACCGGGCAGCTCGCGAGCCGAGCTCGACCCGGCTCGATAAGAGCTCGGCTCGGCTCGTTAACAGAGAGAAACGAGCCGAGCTCGAGCTCTAATAGGTACTCGTTTAATATACGAGCCGAGCAGGGCTCGGCTCGTTTAAGCCCGGTAGGCTCAAAAAATAAGGGCATTTTCGTCATTTCCACGTGTATGTGGTAAATGGTAATCTAGTCAAAGACTCAAAGGCATCTCCCGTCCGTCTGTCTGTAGCCCTAATTCATTCTTTCCTCCTTTGGTCTTTCGTTTTCTCCTCCTACAACCGTCACCCGACTCACCCCGCAGCCTCCATTCTCACACCACCGCACGCCGCATCCCTCAACCTCCATTCTCACGCCGCATCCCTCAACCTCCATTCTCACCACCAGGCGCCATCCCTAATTTTTTGATTTCCCCTTTCTGTCATCTATTTTCCCATTCCACAGCCGCAGCCGCCATTCTCACGCCGCCGCACCCCGTAGCCTCCATTCTCACGCCGCATCCCGCAGACTTCATTCTCACTACCAGGCGCCATCCCTAATTTTTTATTTTCCCTTTCTGTCATCTCTTTCCCGTTCCACAGCCGCAGCCACCATACAGAGCAGCGCCATACGGAGCCATCTCGGTAGAGCCAGCCGCCAGGGCCCTCTACGGCTCTACCATACCCCGATTCACTGCATTCTGGTAAGTAGCCTTGATGGTTTTTTATCGTAGCCTTGATGTTTTGATAATTATTTGCCGTGGTTGAAATTAGTGACATCTTGATACTTTAAAGTACTCTTCGTGCAAAAGTTTTAGTGAATTGCAGGTACTAAGTGACTTTGTTGTGTATCAGCAAACCTTTTTATGTTATATTATGAGAGACATACTGCTTAGGCTTCTCTGGTGTTATGCTAATATACAGATGCAGCTTAACAGTGCATGAGTAATTGCAAGAGAGTCTGAAATTCTTTGAATTGGGGGAGTAACTTTGGATAGGGTCTCTGAAAATACAAAAATGCTAACCCCTAACATGAGTAGGATAATTACATTTTATGCTTGTGATTGTTTTCTGCCCAACCAATTAAGACCATGTTAGTTATAGATTAAGATACTCTGGTGTTTCGAGGAGGATCCCAAGCTTTAAAATGTTTAGAGTGAAATTGACATAAATCACAGAGGCATACATATAGTATTTACATGGCTACCTAAAATTGAAACACATTTAGAAGAAACATTAATCTTTTGAGAAAACCTTTAGCTAAGGGCACTTTGAGTGGAGTCAGGTATGAGTCTCGGAGACAAGTGTGGGTTGAAGGCCGTACTGTATATGTATGTGTAAACATATATAGTTCTATTCGTAGTATATTAAAAGTTATTAAAATCAAAGAGGCTAGTTAGCATCATAAACTGATTTTTTTCATTCTATTTTGAAGCTTTGGTTCTCTGCATTTTTAAGAATCAACTTCTTTGTCCTAGAATATGGCATCTTATGCACTTCATCAAGAGAGATTCTAAGTATAAGGTGAATTCTTTTCCTAAATATTCTGTAATTATAAGGTGGATTTTTATGCAGCAAATTGACTATTAAAAGCCCTTTTATTATGATTAATTATGGCCTTAGCATGTGAATAAATGTCTACCATCCATCTTGGATAGTTGAACAGATAGGTTCTTTCAACATTTGATTGGCGCCTCGCACCTGGATTATTCTCTACCCTTTTCAGTTTTACTCCTTAAAAAAGGAAGATTCATTTGTCATTTGTCAATTCAGAATCTGAGGAATAATTCGATTAGCAAATATTTTTTAATCATTGACCCTAATATTATTATATCTTTATCACTTTCTTGTGGGTTATTTATACATTTATCACTTTCTTGTGGGTTCCAATTCAAGATCCCTTACTTGACCCTTTAACTTACCAGCTATCAACTCCACAGGTCAGAAAGAAAGAGACAACCTTCAACCTGGGAACTTCACACATATTACCTTTCTTGAGCTGATTGGAATTGACATTTCTTAGATGGATATATCATTTCTTTCCTTGTTTAATATAAATGTCTACTAGAAATGCCACTATACTGTCCTCATGCACAAACTAATTGGAACTATGGATTCAGTATTTCCCTGGAATTCATCACTGTCCCTTGTTTGGATTGCCATTTTAAGAGTTTTTAATTGCTTTTCTCTGTTATTTCATTAATCTGAATGTAAGCTTGAGAATTGAGATAGGAACAAGTTAAAGAAATGTTAAAATTAGCTTGAAGTGGGCATTATTTTTTGAAATCTGTTTTATTACTTTTGTACCTTATTTCTTAGAAATGTTATTCTAAATTTCTATTTTAACTAATCAGAATCTGTAATGGTTATTAAATGTTTTTGATTAAGGAATGTACAGCTCTCCATTCAACTCATTTCAAGGTTCATCATCAAGTCCTACGATGGAGCAAAATAATGAAGACGTGGAACAATTGAATTACAACGAAGAAAGAGCTGATGAGATGAGTGAAGAAGAAATAGAAATAATAGAAGATGATGGCAATGAAGGAGGACAGCAAGTAGATGGAGATGGAGGAGCTGGTCCTTTTGAGAAAAAGCAAAGGAAGAAGAAATCCAGCATATGGGATGAAATGACTGAAGTAGTGCTAGATAATGGGACGGTCAAAGTGAAGTGCAACCATTGCAAGGAGCTTTTCAGCAAGAGTACAACCGGAGCCACATCTCAGCACAAGAGACACCTGACTTCTTGCCTCCAAAGAAAGATGGCCATTGGGGAGCAAAGCAAACAAAAGCAACAAGTGCTTTCATTCACCGAAGGTGGAAGTGATGGTATCACTTCTATCACAAATTTCTCGTATGATCATGCCAAGGTAAGAGAGCTTGCGTCACACATGATTCTTGCACATGAGTACCCCTTTTCTATGATGGAGCATGTAGTTTTCAACAAATTCATGAAAGCAGTTTCTCCGTTTTATAAAAAGATTAATCGGCAGACTGTTAAGGAAGATTGTATGAGTACTTATACAATTGAAAAAAGGAAGCTGAAATCATTGTTGAAAGGTGCTGGTAGGATTAGTATTACAACTGATTTGTGGAAATCTGGTCAAAAAATTCAATATATGGTTGTGACTGGTCATTTTATTGATTCTGATTGGGTGCTTCAAAAACGTGTATTGAATTTTTGCAATGTTCCTCCTCCTCATACTGGAGTTATTATAGCTGATGCTCTAAGTAAGTGCTTCATTGATTGGGGGATTGAGAATAAGGCTTCTAGCATAACTGTTGATAATGCTTCATACAATGATGTGTGCATTAGGAGACTTAGAGAGGATTTTTCTCTAAGAAAGAGATTAAGTATTGGAGGAAAAATTTTTCATGTTAGATGTTGTGCACATATACTTAATCTCTTAGTGCAAGATGGTCTTGGTCAACTTGGTGGTGTGATTGATGTTGTTAGAGAAGGGATAAAATACTTGAACAATTCAGAATCTAGGCTTCTTGAATTTGCCAAAATTAAAAAACAGCTTCAGTTGCCCTCTAGAAAACTAATTTTGGACTGTCCAACAAGGTGGAATAGCACTTATTTGATGTTAGCTTCAGGTTTAGATTTCAAGGATGTCTTTCCAAGATATGCAGACATAGACCCTGGATTTCACTATGTTCCTACTGATTTTGAGTGGATGAAAGTGGAAGAAGTGTGCAAATTTCTAGGAATATTTCATGAAATCACTGATATGATTTCCGGGTCTGAGTATCCAACAGCTAACATTTTTCTTGTGGAGCTCTATAGGATTAAAGAGCTTTTAAATGAAAAAGCTCTTGATCCTTTTGAGCATATTCGGGCAATGGCTGGAAGTATGTCTGCTAAATTTGATAAGTATTGGGGGGAAAGTAATGTGCTGCTATCTTTGGGTGCAATTTTGGATCCGAGATACAAAATGTTCCTTATTAATCATGCTTTTCCGGTGATTTATGGTGAGGATGCAGCTCCTAGATTCATGGCTGAGATTAGAGACATTCTTTATGAGCTTTACAATGAATATGTTGATTGTCATGTTGTTTCCCATTCTAAACAACAAAGGCAGGTTGTAAAAAGGAGACAAAATGAAGGTTCTACTTCTTCTAGTAAGAAACAGAAAATGACTGCACCCGCCGTTTTAACTGGCAAAGAAAAGTTTCACATGCATGTGAGTGAAATTGATAGGGCTCCACCAGAAAAATCAGATTTAGATGTTTATTTAGAGGAAAGTAGGTATGCTTGTGATGCAAGGGCAAATCTGGATGTTTTGGGTTGGTGGAAAGGGGAAAGATTGAGATTTCCCATCTTGTCGAGGATGGCTGCCGATATACTCTCCGTTCCTGTTACCACTGTGGCTTCAGAATCTACCTTCAGTGCTGGAGGGAGAGTAATTGATGATCGACGAGCTTCTATGTCGGTTGAGACGGTGCAAATGTTGCTTTGCGGCAATGATTGGATCCGCAGTCTTCATGGCCTAAAGAATAAGTCTCGTGTAAGTAATTGATTGGATGTTTTTGTTGTTGTTACAGTTGCCTTATTTTTTTATTTTGATGAATTTTTAAACTTTCATACTTTTATTCTGTAGGAATCACTTGATGTGGCCGAATCAATCACATTTGAAGAAGTTGAACTTCCTGAATCATTCAATGACTAATTTGGTGGCTGTTGTCCGTTGATGTTGCTTGGGGACAGTTTATGTAATTTTTTATGTTGTAATCTGATCTGGTTTGGACAGTTGATGTTGCTTGGTGGCTGTTTATGTAATTTTTCATGTTATAATCTGATGTGGTTTGGACATTTTGGGTTGGACATGTTGTAATCTGATCTGATTTGGATATTTTGGTGTGGACATGTGGTAATCTGATCTGGTTTGGATTACTGGTGGCTGTTGATATCGTAATGTGGCTGTTTATATAATTTTTCATGTTGTAATGTGGACATTTTGGTGTGGACGTGGTAATCTGACCTGGTTTGCTGAAGTTTTAAATTCTTGTATTGTCATTTGGTGTAGTTTTAACTTCTTGCTGCAGTTTAAACTTCTTGTAATTTGATGTGGTTTGGACATTGTAATCCCCCTGTGGACATTTTGTTTCTCCATTTGATGGTTTTTGCTGTAGTTTTAACTTTAGACTCTGCCTTGTATTGTCATTTGGCATGGCTTGTTGAATTGAATCAGGGAAATACGAGTATTGTCATTTGGCATGGCTTGTATTGTCATTTTGGCTTCAAATAATAAATCAGAGAAAGTGTATCTTCTTGTGATATGGGCTCTCCCGTAAACGAGCTCGAGCTCGAGCTTCGAGCTCGAAAAGCTCGACTCGAGTTTTTCGCGAGCTCGAGTTCGAGCTTCGAGCTCGGCGGCTCGATTTCAAAATTCGAGCTCGAGCCCGAGCTCGAGTTTTCTATGAACACATCGAGTCGAGTTCGAGCGCCTTGTAGAGCTCGAATGACTAATCGAGCGAGCTCGAGCTAGCTCGATTAGGGGTTCGAGTCGAGCTCGATTGTCCTATGCTCGAGCTCGACTCGGCTCGTTTAACAGCTCTACCTGCGCTTGTGTACAAATTAAAGCTTGTTGAAAGATGAATACCTTTGGTAAGTTTCGTTATTAAATAGGCCTTCGTATACCTTACCTAGGCCTAGCGAAGCACAGGGGGCAGTCTTCTTTTTCTGTAATCAATCAAGAGAAACCGAAACCTCTCCGCCGGGATGGGATCCTAATATAAAGGAATATACCAAGACCAAGATATTCTAAATCCTGAGATGAAAATTCCCATCCAGTATCTTACTTGTTCTATTCTAAATGACTAAGAAAAAAAAAAAAAAAAGACCTCCTGATTCTATTCATAAAAAATGGAAAGCTATCAAGAATTTTATTTATTTTATTCAATTTCAAAAAATATAAAAAAAAATGGATAATCTATATAATAGTTATTAATTAAGCTATATAATAGATATTAATTAAGTAAGTAGAAGTTAATAAAATAAATAAATTCTAAATTCTAAACAAAAACGAGAATTCTTTTTTATTTTGTTTATTTTGAATTCCCCTTCTTTAGAGAGAATCCTGTGAAAATAAGAAAATTTGTATAAAAGTAAGATGGAGATATAGAGTTATACTAAGTAAAAAAATCGAAATTAAGTTCCACGTAATTAGGTTCAATAGGTCTAGAATATAATACTCTGAATAAATGAACAAGTAAATAATTAAATAAGCTCAAAATAGGGTTTTAATAGGAGTTTTACAAGTCCTCACAGAAGTCGAGTATTAACTCCTCAAATCTCCAATAAATTTGTATCCATGCGTCTTTTGGAAAACTATCCACGCGTGAGTAGTATATGCTCACTTAGAACTTATTCACCTTTAATTCTCGATTAACTTTTCTTAGTCTGCTATTGTCCGTTCTTAATTTCCCCAGGATAATCATACTCTCGACTATAATATCACCTTGAAACACTCGTGTTCATTATTTCTCACCTAAACAATCCTCCAAAAATTGAAGTTGTTAAAAGCATAATGATGACATTATTCCATACGAATGGATTTAAAATGGTCGTAATAAATTATTTGGGGAAAACAGGTGGATAAATACTTAATTAAACCATTAATATTCAATAAAAATAAGAAATTTTTCGGGTCCTCACACATAAAATATTAGATTATTTTATAAATTTACTTATATATATTATTTAATTAAGTTTATATGAGTCGGGGTAAGGTCTGGTATGTGTCTGAATTTGGATATAGATTTTAGAAAACTAGACCCTACCCAGACCCACGACTCTCTCATAGGGTATGGGTCTGGGTAGGGTCTGGATTTGAGAAATTAAATCCAAATCCTACCCAAATATATTGGATCTGGGTTGGATTTAAGTAAGATCCGACCTGTTAACATGCCTACTTATAAGTTAAAAAGTCCTACACTAAAAAGGAAACAAAAACACAAGGAAAAACTCTAAAACCAATAAACTTCGGAATAGCCGCCACCAATGATCCACGGACAGATTCTGTCCAGAATCCATGCTACTCTGTGGCTTGAATCCGGTTCAAAATCACCTGAATTCGGAACGGATTCAACAATTTCGTGCACCAAATCTTGATTTCAACTAGCTCTTAAAGCTATCACCTTATTAACTCTATTACAAATAATAATAATAATAATAATAATAATAAATTAATAAGAAAACTAATAAAATACTACTAAATCTATTACGACTACCCAATTTATTCAATCTTAATTAACTATTGGGCAATGCTATTGATACAGAATGATAGATTAAAAAACTAGGAATTTCTCGTTTTGTATCAGGTAGGGAGATCTGAAACTAGGATCTCTGATACTTAGGATCTATCATCTTAGCCATATACTATTACTCTAAACTATATTGTTGTTGTACAATTTCTTGCTCTCTCTCTCTCATGCCCCAATTTTTTGTTGCCTTTTTCACATTTGGTTTTTGTGTGTAATAGAATTTCATTTCGAAAAAAAATGTAAAACAAATAACAATGATCAAAGTAGATACTTGTCATAGTTAATGAATATAAGTCCTTGAATCAAAAAAGATTCTTCTAAAATATCATTTGTCTGCACTCTACATTACATTCGGTTTCCGTTTTTTTTCTCCTATAGGAAAAGCTAACAATTCCAAAGTACCATTAAAGCAAGAGTTAGGAATAATTCTTGAACATGCTGACTTAGATTACCAAATTAGATGTTAAAATAATTAATTTGGAGATACAAACAATTTTCACATATCAATTTCAGCTTATTATGCACAGTTTCACTATTTATTAACAAAAAAAAATCACTTGAACGGTCTTTAACAACTAACAAGTTAAAAAGGTGTCTAAGTATTATTTTCGTTTTGGAAATTCTGCAGTAATATTTGAAATGACTCTTAGATCATAAGGGTCCACTACAGCTTTCTACATATATAAATTCCTGGGCAAGTAGAAGTAACATCAATAAATACGCCAAGAAAACAACGAAATTAATAAATACATGATTGATCCAAAGATCAGCATGAGATTAGATCACCCCAAAATTTCTTCATCCCAAAATAAAAATTAATCAAGTACAACGTCCTAATAAAAACAGAGAATCACTCTTCCTTCTCAACTTTTTTCCTTTCTTTATCTTATTTAACAAGGACATTTGTGCTAAATTGTGCTCTCTTAGCATCAAACTGAAAAGGCTATGAACATTTATACGGGTCAATTCAACTGATGCTAGTGAATGCCAAAAGGTGCCTTTTGTTTCATCTGAACGTAGCAATGAATATTTCTGTTCCTTTACTAAGAAGCATGCATCATAGATGCAAACTCACAGTTTATATATTGTACTAAATTAGATCTGACTTTCCCGGATAAGACCAAGCTTGGCCGTCTCTTAACAACAAATCCAAAATCCAACGTTACATCTCTCACTTATTCAATTTTAAAAAAATAAAGTAAAATCATCTAGAAGACAAAGGAAAACCCAAAATTTCAAACACTATAATAATTAGGCCAAAAGTTTTGAGCTCATTAGATGATGCAATGATATGGACATATTTGTTACTGAAATTAGTTCAACCTTATATATATACACACCAAATTAGTAGGGTAGCAATTCTGACCAGTTTGTTTGGAAGTCGATATCTAATGATGCATACCTAAACAAACAAAAATGGAAGTGTTTTTATATGTGAAAATGCTCAATGCTGAGGTTGTTAGAGTTAGCATGAGAAGGTATCTTTAGTATATAAAAAACCTAAGTAAGTTATTTAGCAAAGCTACAGTGATTTCAGCAAATTGTAGCAACGTACATAAATGGTTTTTTTTTTTAAAAAAAAACTACATTGGATAAATCTTCCCATGATGGAGTAGCATATCCCCGTTTGAATATGGAATATGCTACTACCAACCAGCTTATATCTCTTATGCCTCCTCCCTCCTTGGGCAGTTAGAAATATCCTTCTGGTAAATTAACATCTAGAATTCGTTTTGAGTCTAACAAATTGGCTAAGATGTTTATTCAAGTTGCTAAACCTGCACGAACTGTTAATTGAGCAATATTTAATTGATGTATGAAATCTTAAATAACAGTTTGAGGAAAGCACTTATCTAGGAAGTCCTGAATGTGGAAGCCTGTTAGATAGGTGACACGCATGCTAAAATACTTGGTTGGTCATTGATTTTTGTGCATGTTGCACTCATCTAAGAGAACTCTTTATTGAGATTCTTCTAAGTAAGAATATCAATTCAGTTTAATTGGTAATGAATTACTAGTTTTTTTCGATCTGTGTTTTTTTCTCTTTGTAGAACACTTTAGAAATTTTGGAATGTCAAATACAAAGTTTTTCCTTCAGTGCTTTTTATTTTGGTATAGAATAGGTTATAAAATTTGTAACGGAAAAGATACACACTTGTTTGGCAAGATATTATTTCTATTCGTACCCACTTATTTGTTAATTGCATTTTCCTCAACTTTTTGACGTATGAATTTGACAAAAAAACCCTATCCTTCATTGCATTCAGAACACCCCTTTATCATTAAGTTGTTAATATGAAATGTAGAGGTACCTTTAGTGTTTTGCCTTAGTAAAAAATTTAAAAAGAAAGCCATTATAAACAATGACAATTCTAGTATCAATTCCCTAATGTATTAGTCTAATATGGCATGCAATCTTGATGCTGTATATGTTAACTATGGCGCACTATCAGTATAAAAAGAGCTTTTATATTTGTGGGTGCACAAGAGACCATCTTTTGGGAGCATAATTTGAACTTTTTACATAACTAATTAACATTGCCACACAGATGTCGATATAGCTAGCACTTTGTTAAATTTTCTGAACAGTCTTTTTTTCTTCAGATTTTTCTTTCGGTAAGAAATTCTAGTTTTATTTTCATGTAAAATTACTTCCTAGACATATTTTAGTGGAAAAGACTTAATTTTGAGCTGTGCTATTTACTACCGCATCATATGAAGTAGGGTAAATTATATGTTACCTTCCTATGGTTTTACATAATACCAAATGACCCCCCCCCAAGATTTTAAAAGAGCGACATTGCCCCCCTGTGATTTTATGTAAAGTAAAAATAGACAGAATGCACAATCAGTTATACCTTTTATATGAAACATGCTTTAAAAGTGTGTGTGATAAAATCTTAATATCTATGTAATCCTTTTATGATATGTATAAATATTCATTTTACTCTTATGATTTTTGCATTTATCCACATAATCTCTCTGTGTTTTTATACAAAATGGTTAAGCCATCAATTGATTTAGAATTTATGCAAGGGTACTATTGATATTTCAATTAACAATGTTATATAGATTATTTTCTGTCAGGTTTCCACTTTATATAAAATGATATGGGATTGAAATGGGCATTTTAAAACGTTAAGGAGATTATGTAACAATAGATGAAACCACAAGGGGGTTATATGTAATTTACCCTATGAAGTACCAAAAAAATATAACCATTTTAAATATCCTTATAGTGTCAAGAGGGAATAAAAATTAATCATTTTGCAGAGAAGTGCCTGTACTGTACATAAGAGATTCTAGAATAAGAATAATAAAAGCCAATATTTTGCAACCCGTTGTTATGTAATTTTGTCCTATATGCTCAAAATTAATACTCAAAGTAAACGTCATCAAGAAAAAAGGTGTTTTATTGAAATTAGTGCGGGGACGATATGTGTGACAAAATAGAAATCAATCTGATGAAGTACACTATGATAATATACATGAGGAGCTTAGAAAGATTAGCTGTTTGTTTGTGTTAACATTAGGGCCAGAAATTTAATTACGCAGACCAAAAATACATGTAATACTTTGATATTTAATCGATATATATTCAAGTAAGAGATGATGTTGCAGATATTAACATATGCAACACCAAATACTTGGAAGTTTACCATTCAATTGATATATTGAATAGCTCACCTGTAAAAATGACAGAAAAAAAAAACAAATAGGATCCAAGTACGAATAAACCATAGGTTTGTTGGTTTATAGAAGTAAACTAGCTAGACGGTCGTTTACGTAATTCAATTCCAATCAAGTTCTTAACTCTCAGCTAAATTTTACTTTGGACCATTAAATAATAAATGTATTTCTACTTTAGTCTTTAGATATGGATTTCATACTTTAGGAGGTAAAGTATGCAAAAGTGAAGTTTTAAGGACTAAAGTGGGCTACATTCCATACTTTAGGAGATCAAAGTATTCACAACAAAATTTGAGGACTAAAGTGTTAATGCAGATATAGTTTAAGGTTTCAAATTGAAATTTATCCTTGACTTTGTTGTTTGACTGATTTTCCAACTTTTCGCAAATTAGAGTTCTCATTAAGTTTTGGTATCTGAAATAACAATAGTGCAAAATGATTGAAGGTGGCTTTTATGGTATCAGAAGTTGTATGGTCCGAAAAGAAATTTATATGAAAGGCAGCAAAACAAAATTCTTTACAACAAAAGATTAAGGTAAATAACTTTCAGTTGTCCCAAAAAAAAATTTTAGTTGTCAGAAGTTTGGGGGTCAATTATGAAAATACCTACTTAGTAGGGACATAAATCTTGTCTTTGTCCCCTTCTTTACAATTGGATCAATCTGGTCCCTAGACTCATCATTTTTTTAATATAATCAATCTAGCAATGGCAAATCATATTGGTTTTTGTCATCAGAGATTTATGTATTGCAACAAAGGTTGAAAATTCCCTGACTGAAATTAACAATTAGGCTAGAAACATGTAATGTCATATGCATAAAGTATTATAAAATAAAAACTATTTCTGAATAGAATGAATAATTGAAAAAGTAAATATGCCTTTGTGTACATATCTTTTTATCCACATTTAAAACTAATTGCTTTTATTGGGTGATTACTTTTATGCAAAATATTCATTTTGCATGATGAAACACACTTTGTTTAGGGCTAATTGGTTGATTATATTATAGAGTAAATCTTATATACACTATTATGATTGGATAGATGACACATAAGTAAAATTTGGATTTCAAATTCAAATTTTAAATATGTATAATATATCTAATGGTGATAGTGTATACACTGACACTGACAGTCCATATAAGATTAATCCTTTATTATATGTGGAAAACTTGGTGAGTCTATGGTAAATATGAATCCGATTGGATAGGGGTGCCAAAGTGAGAAATTGACATTTTTGGTGGAGGCTTTTGTAATTACCAAAGTTTTTTGTTATCCTTAAACTTTTCAAAGTTTGAAAAGTTTCTAAAGCAGTTATACTTTCTTAAATGGATCAATTTGATCGTTGCAGTAGAATTTTCAACTTGATTATTGGATTGGTTTAAGGTTTATATGGTGATGCCCAGAAAAAAAATTTTATACAAAAATGTTTAAATGTGTCCTTTTACAGTCAATGTGGAATCAAGTATGGACATTGCTAATGTACAAATAGGCCTGTCAACGAGTCGGGTTCAGGCTGAAATTCATCATTTTGGACCCGAACTTGCCATGGTATTCCCATTTCGGATCCGATCTGTCTACCTGACGGGTCTTCTACTCCATCTCTTCGGACCCTTGGAACTGGGTTCGACGGATTTCGGATCCGGGTTGGGCCCAGAAAAAAGAGAGATCCATCAAAACATTTTTTGCAACAACTTAAAAACGAAACCTGTTTTGCCAAGAATTAAAAACGAAGCATGTTTTGCAGCAAATTATGTAGTCATTCAAAGCGAATCACAAACCTAAATCACAAATTACATAGATTTCAAACTAGAAAGAAAACAAGTCTGGTGAAGTTATGAAAGAAAACAAAAACATTTCTTGGGCAAGCATGTCAAATTTCAAACCGGTAGAATCAAGAATCTAGCGTACACAAATATCAACCACAAGATGTTGATTTAAAGGATGCTTCTAGTTTTTTTACTAGGTCACCACAAAAAACTCATGCCTTTGGACGTAAAACTGCAGAGAAAATGAAAAGCTACAACCATTTTTTTTTACAGGATGGGGATAATGGTTGTTGATAATATGGATAAATATGAATATGTGAATTCGAATTAACCTAAGAGGTAGCATGGCGACTGGCGACTAAAATTGGGTATTTGACTCAACAAGAACCCTCTCCCAGCGGTGGGATAAATTTGAGGCGCACTTATTAGAGAATGAAAAGGAAACAATTGAAATTGCATAAACAAGGACTCCCTCCCAAGGGCCAAGATAGATAGCGAGAGAAAGATGGAATAGTGGTTTCACCATGAATGGAGGCTTTCACCATGATTTTTTAGAAACTTTTAGGGTATTGACAAATTTATAAAAAAAAAAAAAATTACTCGTGAGAGAGAGGGAGTGTCGCCGGAAAATATGCTTCTTTGGAGTCGCAACCGTGAGAGACAGAAAGAGTGTCATCGACGGCGGGCCTCGCTAGTCGCTGCTGTAGCTTTGACAATCAACAGAATGGCGGCCAATCTGAAGCTTCGAGTCTTCGACAATCAACGAAAATGGCAAACGACATGGTGGAAGCTCAGAATGGCGGATCGACGAGAAAGAGAGAGAGTGAGGGATTTCGTCTTACTCCTCCTGGAAGCTTGGAGACGGGACGACAGACTGGCAAAGCAAAAGAGTAGAGGGAGCAAGAGGGATGTGTGGCTAAATTGGAGTATTAGGGTTTGAAAAATTTGCAAATAGAACTATAGAATTATTAGTGTTTTGATAAGTATATATTTTTTAATTATTAATCTATTTAAATGAGCCGAACAAATACGAGTCGGAATACTATATCCATATCTAGTCCGTTTTTTCTTCGAGTAAATACTCGGGTAATGGAATTATATTCCTATCTAAACCCGAAAAAATTTGATAGGTCCGATCCGGGTCCAGGTCCAAGCCCGTACCGTTGATAGGTACAAAGACACCTGAATTCGATACTTGAGAAGTCTCCACGGTTGAAAGCCAAACTTTGGTAATGTTTATGTGGAACATTTATTGTTTGCTCAAAAGAAAGAAATTTTAGGATAAAATACATCATTGGTCACCAAACTTTTTCAAAATCTCATTTAGTCTATGATACTATTTTTTGCTTCAATGGAACCACTAAATTCCTAACAGTAATTATGCCATTCCGTTTATTTGTTAGATTAAAATAGATGGAATTCATAGCACATGAGTCACACACCACATTTGTAAGGGCATTCTTGTTATTTTATAGACGAGAAATACTATATGGACTAAATGAGACTTTAGAAAAGTACAGTAACTTTAGCGTGCTGTTCTGAAAAAAATTGGCAAAACTAGACTAGACGAAAACAATAATGTTCTTAGAAAGGTTTGTAACATAAAAAGGTCCTTGCAACATTAATGGAAGCATCTTAACAAAAGGCTAAATTGGATTGCATTTCAAAAACAAAAAACAACAAAATACTCAAGACAAAACCTTTAAAACAATATCATGTTTGTGAATATGATAAAAAAATAAAACAGAAATACTTCTTATTAGGAAGGAAAATATTATTGCATTTCTTTTCTAAGAACTTTGATCTTTTATGTGAAGTTCTTTTTTTCTTTTTCTTTTTTTTACTTTTTTAACCTATTCGCCAATACAAAATTTCCTTAAAGATTTTGATGCCTCTTTTTTGTAATTTTCCTTTTTCTTTATTTTTAAACATAAATAAAGTTACTTTCTTGCTAAAGTATTATTATTCCCTAAAAGATTTATGAGTACAAGGATTATTTGTGTTATAGCATTCTTAGTTTCCAAAAAAATTTCCAACAAAGTGCATCAATATACCACAAAATTTTCTAAGTCCTACATAGCGTACTCAACTATTTTTTATGAGATGGAGAAAATGTCCCCAAAAATGTAATTTATTGCTCACATGTCATGAATTTTGTGTCTTTTACCCCAAAAAATAGATGAAATAGCCCAATTGATCACTTTTAAGAGTTTGGTGGATCAATTGATACAAAAAATAATATAAAATGTTAAATAAAAGTTTGAAAAAATTTGATAACTATCAGAACACTTGTGCGATACTTTACAGATGATGGTTCGGCATTGGAAGTTGGAACATAAAGGTTTAAAACCAGATAAAGGGTTAATTCCACTTTGTCCCCCCAAACTTTGGACAATTACCCACTTCAGTCCCTAAACTTCAAAATGGGACACTTAAGTCCCTAAACTTATAAATATCTCCCACTTAAGTCCCTAAACTTATAAAATGTGACACTTAAATCCCTAAACCCTTATAAAATGGGACATTTCGACCACCAATGGCATTCAGGATTTGTTAACAATTTTCCTTAAGTGGGAGGTATTTATAAGTTTATGGACTTAAGTGTCCCATTTTGAAGTTCAGGGATTGAAGTGGGTAATCGTCCAAAGTTTGGGGGGACAAAGTGGTGTTAACCCCTAGATAAATTGAAAGTTAAGGACTACTACATAGGTAAAATCTTTAATCACTAGGGTTGGTTCAATAGTTAGAAGAGTGCTCCCCAATCAGGTTCAAGGTTCAACAGGTGGAAAAGGGTGTAGAAAAGGGTAGGAGGGTTTAAAAAAAACATAGGTAAAATCTTCAGACATTGAGCTAGGATTACATACAAAAATCGAAGTCAAAAAATCAAAGCAAGTATTTCAAATTGCTGGACATCTCCACCAATTTTTCAATGGGATAATTTCAAAACTTGATTGCGGGTCTCTCTTTCCTTCTTTGGTCAAGAAAGCCTTGCTGGGGGAATTTAAAAATTGCGTCTCAATAGACTCCAATTTATAATTATTTTAAGAGGCTATTATATGTTGCTGAATTAAGTGAATCCTTTACAACAAAAGCTCATTGGAAGATTGATGGAAGCATAATCCAAATTGATGCAATAAAAGATAAAGGAGATTGCGCTTTTGTTCATGGCGTTAAGAAAAGTAATATACTCTCTTGCCAGATGCATTACATTTTTAGGTTTTGCCTTTGCATGTTTTATGGCTCCTTGAAATTGATATCTGTTTTCTATATTCAGCGTTTTAACTCAAGCTGAGGTAAGGTAATAAAGACCCCTCTTGTATTTTCTTGTTTATTAATAAAACAAGTGGAGTCTGCTAAACAGCCCACTATCACAATGGTTCTCCCTAAAAGTAAAATAATAAAAAAAAAGTATTTCTTATTGAAATTTCACCTAATTTGAGGATACATATAATATATTGCATCCACACCAAATGCTCTTCCAATGAAAAACAAACAAAGCTATAGGCAACTTGATACAGATACATCAGAACAAATAAAATTCGTGAGATGTTGAACATTTATGCTACTCATATACTAGAATCCATTAACGTCAAAGAGATAGAGAGAGAGAGAGAGATATTAAAATGTCTAAATTCCGCTGCCAAGTCCAGGGCTTGTTTCCTGTGTCTGACATTTCGAGGTGAGAAGGATGTAAGAAGAGATGGGAGTATTAAAAAAAAAAATTGAAGGATGCTGGATATCATGATGATAAGAAGGAAATTGAGAACCTATTAAGGAGGTCGCACAGACTTGTTCTTCTTTTTTCTTTTTCTTTTTTTAAATACTCCTAGGCAAATGAACAAGGACATAAATGGTCAATTCAATTGTTTGATGAGAGAGCAAAAAGAGAGTCTCGTGACCACCTGATCATTAATAAAAGAGTCCAAACTTGGCTCGTGTTTTTTAATTAAGATGCGTATGCATTCATGTATAGAAACCTTCATCCAAGTCTTCCTTTCTCAAAAAAATATCTCTACGAACGTCATCTAACAAAAAGGCAAATTACTGGTTTTCGAAACTTACAAACACAACCTTCTAATTAACATCAAGCTTTGCTTTCATCTCTAATCACTAAAACTGAAAACAAAAGCACAAAACTAACTAAAAAGTTAGAGAACCTCCAAGTTTTTTGGTGTTTTACCCTTAATTATTTTACATATCATTATCTGGGGATGTCCAAACGGAAGCAGAGAGTAAGCGTCTGGATTTCCATCCTAGTACAAGCTTATTGCAGGCCAATTCCTCGACCCTATACCCATCATTGAAAAGCCCCACCAACAATTTTGCTTGACAATGATTAGCAAAGCTAACGCTAATTGGACGGAATCCCATGCTCGCCAACCGCTCCCCCCAAGATCCCCCTTCCGCCTCACCTTGGGCCCGATAGATGCGGGCTATTGATCCGGCAATTCGGGGGCCCAAGAATACACGCTCCACAAGCACCCGAGCCCGGCCCTGCAGTGGAAATCCTGCCTCAAGCGAATCATAAATTGCAGAGTAATGATGCAATGAGTCAATGAATTTACCAACGAACCCTTCGTTTGCAATGGGGCCTACCTCCTCTTCAACTAAAGTGATTAATCTCGGGTTTAGTGTTTTGGCTCCGGATAAAAATGAAGCAATCGATTCTGAAGCTCGGTAGCTAAAATGTGGCAAATGTAACATACAATTTATAATTAGTGCTTCTCCTCGAACTAATTTCAAAGAAGATGGTCGGAATGCTTCATCTGAATCCAACCTACATTGATGGAATGAAAATGGTTGACCGATGGATGCCGCAAATGCCGACAACCGTCGACCGGTCTCTTGGATGGTCGTGAATGACCGGCGGGCACTCCCACCCCTAGATAAGGCAGTGATCCTGAGGTGGGTTGATGGGCCATCTTTTCGGGACACTAGGGCCTGCATTAGTGAGGCCCATTGGATTCCCTCCATAATGTCATAGTCCACAATGTGGACTCTTCTATCATGGACCACAGCCTCCAATATTGCTTGATTAGCTGTGAAGTGTCCAAACTTAACATAAGGTGACATGTCCTGCAACAGCTGAAATGCTGCAAGGACATCCGTCTGATGGTGATGATCATCCTTCACGTGAGGCCCATGATGACCTGAAAAATGCTTACCGTACACCCCTGCTGCTGCCCCTCCAGCTCCTTCAAGCAAGCCGTGCAAGGCTTCAGTGAAATAGGCGGCCAATCTCTCCATATTAGAGCCATCGTTTGGAGAAACCAACTCCTTGAGCCGAACCAATATCACCCTCGCCAACTCACGGCTCTTGTTGACACCGGTCAGCGCCTCGGCAGCTGCCATCAGCAGGTGAACAAGGCGGAGCCCTTTAAAATCCTCTCCACCGTCATCTTCCGAGTCCATCATGACGGTTTCCGGGGACACGGTTGAGCTCCGCCTGTCAGGGAGAGCCCAGGCAGGGTGGTGGACGGTGACGATTTCGTCAGTCATGGTTTCCAACAAGTCATGAAAACCATCGTCTTTCATGTGATCACCATCACACGAGATTTCATCCCAGTCCACAACTGAGGACCAGTCATTCCAGTCGCAACAATTGTCATCACTAGAGGTGGCGGTAGTGGTGGTTGTAGTAGTTGCCGTCGTGGTGGCGGTGGTGGTGGTGGTGGTGCTATAACAAGGAAAATCAACGTCCATCATGGTGTTCCTAAAAACCACTGCCATGCCTTGGCAAAGTAATTAAACTTTAATGACTTTGCTGCGGCCAAGACTATTATGGTATGAATGTTGTTTCTTTGAAATGTTGAGGATTAAATAAAAGAAGGGCTTAGAATAGATAGAGGAAAAGTCTGAAAGGTGGGACGGCTGGTTAGCAAAAGTTCAGTAATAAGGTATTTATAAAGGAGGGAATAAGCAAAGGTTTACATATGGTCCACTATTCCAGAGCATATTTTTGCCGTTATAAACATTAGGTCTTAATCAAGATTTCCTGTAGTGATGGCGTGCATACTGCATTAGTTTTTCGATAAAAAGCAAATTTCATTAACAAATTATTAAAAATCGTCCAGCATGAATTGATCTACATCACTACACTAATGACAGATTAAACATACATTACAAATTATAGATTTGGAACTTAATAGATACAATAAATCTAAAAAATTATGAACAGATCTAAAAAATACAAGAAATTTCAAAATTGTCTTCTAACATATAAATCGCTACAACACCCTTCCGTGCATATTGCAATTGTCAAATCTACTAATCAACCATTTTAATTTCAAATAAAAATAACGAAATCTGTTGAAATAGATTCAAGATCCAAAAAAATTTCAGACTCAAGCCACATTAGTTAAGTAGGTGATTGGAGGTTAGAACATGGCTTTCAGAACTCAAGCTTTTTTTTTCTTTTTTCTTTTTTATTTGCAGACCCAAGCCTATTAGCACTTAACAACTTGTTACTCCCCTCTAATCAGCGATATCAGTTAATCAACTACCTAATTATTAGTGGATTTATTAGAATTTAAGATATTATAATCTGTTTGAGCATTTTGAGATTAAGCATGCATTCAAAACTATCTTATGGTACTTCTTTCTAATATAAGAGGTTGGCGATATACTGCCAGAACAGAAATTAGGTTAAAGGGCAAATTTTATCTTAATAGACAAATTTTCCCCTCCTAAAATTAACATTATTATTAACTTATGGTCAAACCAAAACGTTATGGTCAAACCATTGTTCCTTAGCCCTTCCCCAGAATGTTTATCAGCCTGCTAGTCCTCTGCCACTGCCATGGCCAAAGCCACCATTGCCACCTCCATCTCTTCTCCAAAATTTAACAAATCCTATTCTTCCCCAACCCCAAATTTCACGAAATCAACCCCCTCTCCCCGCCCCCCCCCCCCCCAAAAGGTTCAACCACCAAATTCTTCTTGGAACTGCCCTATCCAGCCCTTCTTTTCCAACCAAACTCCATCATGCCGGAGACACATCAATCAAGCATGCTGCAGGAATAGACAAAACAAAAAAAATGACCGTCAAACTACATAGAAACAGTAAATCAAGTATCCTCTGAAGCCATTCCGTTCATTGTTTGTTGGTGCCAATACTCACTTTCAGTACGAAAAGGCAAAAATAAAAAACTGAATTCGCTGCTTCAGGGCTTTTGATAGTAAAGCCTAGGCAGCGGTTCAGTGGGTTAAATTGGGTATTGGATTCATCTTTGATTTGATTTACTAATTGGGGTATTCGATTGGATGTATAGAATTTGTCGGTGAGGAGAAGGAAAGGAAATATGGGAGTCGGTAACGGAGTGACGGGTGGCGCATTGACATGGACGGGGAGAAGGAGCGGACGGCTCTATGGGGACCCTAAAATTTTCCTTCTTTGGATCCTGATTTTTCGATGAAAAATTTTTTCCTTTTTTTTATATTTTTTAATCAAATTTTTATTTTATATACATTCAATCATTATAATATATTTTTTTATAAAAACTCTTAAAAATAGCAATTAAAACAAAACCTTATAGTTGTTAGCTAAAGAGGGACAAAATTGTCTGTTAAATTAAAATTTGCTCTAGAACCTAATTTCTGCTCTGACAGTAACAGCAGCCAATATAAGATCCCAAATGAATCATATCAGTTATTTTCATTCAGGACAAGTGGAGAGAGAGAACTGATTTAGTGCATAAGATTCTCTGTGTACTTGAAGACTAAGCGGGATTCCAGACTTCGAGTACGATCCTGTCAAATGCTGTGTGACCGACCTATAGGGGTGACATTTATGCCTTTTAAGAGTCACCCGTATTATCTTTTTCTTGTAATCCGTACTTGTATTGGCTAATTGTTTTAGCTTAATCTCATCTCAACATACTATTGAATTTTTTTTATTGGTAAAAACATACCATGAAATATGTTACTCTAATACTAGCAAACACAAAAAAGAAATGCACATTTTTTGAAAATTTCTCTTTTTTATAATATAGAAGAGTTATGACGTGCTATTAAAAGGTGGTCACTTAAATGTGTGAGCTTTGGCGCTCTACAGCTGGTTTATCTTGCAAAGGGTCCATGTAATAGTAATAAAGGGTGATGGAGAAGTTGCTTTCCCTTGTATTAAGATAGGGTTTGGTCCCTAATTTATCAGATTCACATTATCATTACAAAAATCGTGATCTTAATGTGGTTCACTTATTGCCCTAATGTATGGCATAAGATTTCATTCGACTAAGTTTCCGAAGCTGCGACTATATTTAAAGTAATCCAACAAAAATTTACTTCCCAATCTTTCTTATGACTTTGCCATCTTCTTCAGTAAGGAGTTGAAAAGTAAGAATGGAAGAGGGAGTTCTACGCAATCTTGAGGTTGATAACAAATACTTATTCCAACCGACAAATGAAAAAATTAAACGATCGAGAACAAATTTTCCATGATCTACTGTAGATTTTGTAGACTAATATTTGCAAAATACCATGACAACTTTGTACTAGCTGTAGTTGAATTTTTTACTACCAAAATTCTTCTTTTAAATTTTTTTTCGTTGAAAAAAGAACCCGCAACCGGTATCCGAAATGCACGTTGGGTAAACCCTGTTCGGTGCAATAGCCCAACAACCACATGGAGGGGTAAGACGCATTAGGTAAACTCTATGCGACGGACAGATGTCCCAAGAGAGGTTTGAACTCGAGTTAGTAGAAAGTTATGATATCAACTCTACCATCTCGATCAACTCAAGTTATTTTAAAATTGTTATCCAACTTTTCCCATATGGACAAGGATTACTTCTAGCATACAAGATTATTCTCAATTGGTCATTTGAGGCCATGTTCTAAATGTATCTGTTTTCAATTTCTGTGGCAAATTAAATCATGTACGAGAAAACTCAAAATCAAACAACTATACATATTACGTAAGTGTTTAAACTACTACGTTTACCGCACGTTTCGCTGGAAAATGTTCTTAGCGTGCTGGACTAACTTTATATTGTTTGACAATTCCGTCTCTCTTTACCTTTTCCCTATTTGATTGCAGTAATCCGTTTTTAGGGTTAAAACATTAACGTCTTAAGCAACATATAAAATTTTTTAAAAAAAATCATTAAGATTGAAATAACGTGCCAATAATTATCTGGGCACTCTTAGATTAGAGGCTTGTCATTAGCTATGACTAATATCCAATGTTTAAAACCGAGATTGCTAAGTAAATCGGATGAATTTTTTATTCACGATTTAAACTGATTTAACCAGTTCAATTCAGTTCAAAATATTTTCTTTTTTATTCTTTTATTTATTATGTAAATTGGAGGGCTGTGAGATTTTTTTAAAATATAGCAAAGAATAAACTTTAATATGAACGGGTTCAAAAGTTTGATTTTTTACCAAATTTGACGGGTTCGATCGATTCTTAACCGGCTTTCACAGGAATGGGCATATAGCCACTATATCTATATTTCCTATTCTTACCTTCTTTATGGGGAAAATAGATGCAAAAGAAACATTTTTTAAAAAAAGTGAAAAAATATTTTCTACAAAGATACAATACTTTTTCTCTAACTGGGAATGGATTATTACAAAGAAATTTTCAAGGTACAAAGAGTTGCAATGATCCATTGGAAGCGTCAAGCATTTTATCTCAAGAATATTTTTCTGTTTCCATTTTCAGATGAATTCTTCAGGAAAAGGATATTAAGTACCAAGAAAACAAATGAAATTGTTTTTTTGGTCCAGTAATTAGAAGTTACTCAAACGATCGAGATGAATTCATGTAGAACAACTGCCTACAAGATTTTCCCAATTATATAAAGGATGGATCTGGTTTATGCTTTTTCATTTTAGATGGCAACATTTCACTAGGATTGATATATTAGATGCCAACTTTGAATAAATTGACATTCCAATACTTTAATTGATTAATTCCTAAATGGCAAGCAGAACTTATGATCAACAACAAGCCACTCTATGCATAGCAAAATGCTCCACGTTCTTAATTTAAGCAAATGCAAAACTCAAAACCATGAAACGTTGAAGTCAGCAAACAAGTTGAAAAGAAAGGACAAAATATTCTCCCACACCACAATATACAAGCGTACACTGAAGAGATTGTGGTCCACCAAAATCTTTGATATCATCAAAATTGATGGCTCAGTTGCCAGGAACGCTTAAGTTGAATGTTGAACCACAAAAGTACATAACTCTCATATGTGGACGTAACGATTGAAGTTGGACCCATTTAGGGTAGGAACGAGCAGCGTCCGTGAAAATGACACGTGTGATATTATAAATGCATGCCACAGGCTAGTTAATTCGAAGAGGGAAGGCCGACGCGCATGTACGTTGAAGAAAATTGGAACGTGTCCGGCTAGAAGAAAAAATGAAGGCAAAATGATCGGATTTAATTTCTAAGTTTTATTCATAGTCAATTTGATACATAAACTTACAGTTCCAAATAAGAGATTTGGTGGCAACACTACCACTTAAAACTGATCTGACTCCTAATTGATCAATTAAATATGTATTCTAGAAAATTTGCTGATGGGATTATAATAAAACGAGAAAATCGTGTAAAAAGAAATCAAAAGATTAAATTTTAAGAAAGTCTTATTTGAACATTTTTTACATTATTTAAAATTTTTATCTAGGAGTTTTTTTACATGATTTACTTGTTATATCACAGTCCCATGGGTGACATTCCTATATTATCCCTGTTTAGTTAGTCAATTAAGAGTCGAATTAGTTTTAGGTAATGGTGCCACTGTAGAGGTTCTTAATTGGAACTACAAAATAAATTCAAGTATTAAATCGGCCAAAATAAGAGTTAGAGATTAAATTGGTACCAGTAAAAAAGTTTAGGAACAAAATTAGCTATTTTTCCAAAAATAGAACCATCAATGGGTTGGGCTGGCTCAAGCTCCGGCCACTTGACTCAAGAAAAAGCTCGATGAATCTAATTTTTCATTGAATTGGGCTAAATTTGGACCTACATATTAGTCTCGAATTAAATATGAGTCGAGTTTGGTTCTCATTAGACTCAAACTCGATATAGGCTCGGCTTTCTAATCTGCATCTATATATAATTATATATAATATATTCATAGTTTGATATGTATATACACACACATACATATATATGTATATCTAAATATATAATACTAATACTTTATACTTATGAGTTATGTGTCGAAACGTATTAATATATATAAAAAATATTAAATATACAAAATTATGTCAAAAGATTTAGAAGGACAAATCTTAGTACGAGCAAGTTGAGAACTTTTGAAGATGTATTTGACTATTGATCATATTTTATTACTATTTTCCATGTACGTTGAACTAATTGAATATATTATTGTTCAAAAATTCTAGGTTTATATACTTTTCAATGAATTGTTACTTGTTCATGTATAGTTTTAATGTTGTGGTCCTCTGGATATTAAATTAGTTTTAGAACTTAATAGTTATAGTAATTGCATTAAGGAAATTAAGGAGTAATAAGTGAGTTATGTCTAACTCTAAATTAGGGTCACATGGCAAATATTTTATGAGTCAAGTATGAATTTCATATTTGTCAACCAGGAACTCATAGTTAAAAATCCGAAAGTAATACTAATTATATGAATCAAGTTTGAATTTTTTAAAACCCGACTCAAATGGCTCGATTGACAGGCCTCCCAAAAAATAAATAAAAAATATGCTTTGAGTGCATGACCAGAGGGGCAAATACCAACAAATACTCTATGCAGGTGACCGATTAGATATGTATATAAAGGGATGATTGCATGATCTTACCCTGAGGTTTGAAAAATAAGATTAACCTCCCATAAAACTAATTTTCTAGTAGCAAAGTACTCAAATTAAAAGATGAACAATAAAAAAAATGACCGGAAAAGTGACAAGAAAATGGCATACTAAAAATTTTCCCCAAATTATTACTCGTTGGTTGACTTAGAATGAAAAGGGAATATTAGTTTTGAAACTAAAAATAAAGACTAAAGTTAGGGAGCATCGGTGTAATTGAGGCAAATTATAACATTAGCATGAGCACATTAGAATTCAGTACATCAGCAATCATTGCAGAAAATACCAAAATCGAAGAAGTGGTGAGAATATTTTTTTATTTTGGAATCAAGATTTACATGTAGAGTTGCTATAGTGCTGGTACTCAAATTTGGAAGATTTTGAACAAGACTTGGAAAAGACAAAGTATGGCCTCTTTAAGGAAAAAAAAACACACACACACACATACATAATACATTCCTAATGAAAAAAATAAAATACGCTACAAAAGTTGATATTTTTGGAATTGTTTCTTCACTTAAAGAGTCCATCCTTATGCATGATTGACAAGAAACATTGATCATCTTTTGTAATAAAAAAATTAACAACTATGAGGTGTTGCTGTGATTAAATTCTAAAGGAAAAACAAGTAAAGCAGAGTAGAGAAAATATTTTCTAACCATCTTCTTCAGGTTAAGGTTACGTATATAAAAAAGAAAAATAAACACCAAACATCATTCAACCGAATGTAAATAATAAATGATGTGCAGTTACATTGTATTCATAACTTAATGAAATCTAACTGTAAAAAGTCTCCAGAATAAGTAAAATAAATCATAAAGAATATATCAAATGAAGGTTGCATAACTACCTCTCACAATAGATTAAGTTAGTAAGTAGATGTAAATGATTTGATTGTTCTATAATAATAATAAAACTTATATTGATCTGGTCATGCTGTGTGTGTAGCAATAGTTGGGATAACGAGAAGAACAATAGTAACACACGAAGTTGAAATTGGGTGTTCATATTTTGGAAAAAATTTGAAAAATTGGGCGATGTAATCGAGATTGGATTTTGGATTTCAATAAAACAGAATTCTAAAACATCAAAATATAATGTTCAGTAAAACGATTTGAGAACAGATATTAAAAATACAATACCAAATTACCAATTATTGGCCGAATTATTGAAATTTGTATAATATAATTATATATATTAGTTATATATATTACTAAATATAAGAGTAAACCTTAATCCTATTACTAATTATTAATTACTAGTTACAAATTAACTAATGTAACTATAACTATACTCGAATGTCAAATTGTGATATAAGTTGAAATGTTAGACTTTAGCCGCACAATTTAATTTGGAGTTCTTTTTTATTTAAATGTTGTTTAAGAATTGATATTATGAGTTCAAACTTAGGATTATGAATCTAATATTTTTATATCATTATTTGAGTTAAATTGATTGAATTTTGTTGGAAAAACATATAAGATATTAATTTTGTTGCAACAATTTTTTAAAAAAAAATTAATATTTTCACTCACTATTGAAATTTCAGATTTCGAATATTTCTAAAGTCACGGTGGATGAACACCCACAAATTTAATTGTACATTCACATGAACGATTTGAAAAACATCACGCCTAAAAATATAGGAAAACATAACGCCTTCTTCAGAGAATTAAGAGCAGAGCGACAAGAGAGAGAGAGAGGATGATATTCCTCTGCTTCTTTAGTGTATCACCATTTTCCCCTCATTTTTATTTTTTCTTATGCTTCCAGCACACCCCTTGCCAGGCGCGTGGTGAGTGCGAGCCAGGCCATTTCGTTTCGGACCACAAACGCTGGCACATTGGACAGGGTTTGACGTGTGCATTTATTGTTTGGATTCCCACCCGTTCCCTCCCTGAAGGGATCCTGTAGGACCACATCAATACCTCAATCACATCAATATGGCCGGCTCAACCGGCTCAATCTGTCTCCCTTCCGCTACCCAGCCACTAACTCTCTTTTTTTTTTTTTTTGTCTTTCTTTTCCATAATATCTATGAATTAATCTTATATATTGTATGTACTACTATGGTTGAATGTATGATATATAAACAAAATTTAGATTTTAAAATCAAATTTAGATGAATTATTATATATTTAATAGTGATGATATATACACTATCAGTGTATAAAAAATTAATATAATATCTATACAATATATGTATATAAAAGGAGATTAGTGAGAGTTGGCATAAACATCTTCTGTCATTTTTTGCAATTCTAATTTTACCCTTACGAACACTAATTTTTACCCTAAACATCCTTTTCAGCATAGCCACTCATAACTAGCATGAATATTATAAATACCAAATTATTTATTAGTATTTCATTGAAGATTAAGTTGAAGTTTTCTCATGAAATATTTTTATAAAATTTATTTGTGTAGAAAGAAAAAAATCTATATATTCATAAAAAATCATAACTAATTCTAAATTGTATGCACATCGGATGCCTTTAACACTAGTATCTAAAACTGACCTTAGCGGTTCGTGCCCTACAGTAGGCTTTACTATTCCCTCTAGTCTATTTACATAACCTCGTTGTGCTCCCTCTCCCCGTAATGTAGGTAATGTAGGCCCAAGACAGATTTTGACGTGTAAATAAAAAAAGCATAATTACAATTTAAGAAGCAAAATAAAAAACTGAACTAGGATATTATTATTGTATACATAATAGCTCAACAATATTACAAAATGACGGACCAATAATGAGATGATAACATACATGACTAAACTTGTATACGATCAAATCTGAATCTTTAATTTCTACCGACTTAAATGTTGATATTTAGTATTAATTCATGATTCTGTTTTTCCAATAAATTCTTCGGCTTCCAATTCTTTTATAAGGGTTAGTATTACTTTGTCCCCTTAAACTGTATCACTACTATCAATTTATTCCCTAATGTTATTTTTTAATCATTTTATCCCATAGGTAATTCAACTCAGAATGTTAATAATTTTTTGACAAAAATACCCTTTTATTTTATGGTATTAGTATATCATTATTATCACTTCATCCCTTTAAATTATAGTGATATAATTGATTTACTCTCTTCCAGATATTTTACCCTTTCATTAATAAAAAAAATATGTTAAAAAATGTTTAAATGTATTTACTTTTTTATATATAATTAAAAATAAAAAATTTGGAATAATTATTCTTCCTTTTTTCAACTCTAAGATTCCAAAAACATAAAAATAAAAAGGTTTTCTCAAATTTATTTTTTCACACTTATTAATACTTCGAAAAGAAAAGGAAATAGGTCAGAAGGAAACAGAAAATTAGATTTTCAAAAAAAATAAAATAAGGAAGAATATAATATTATCATATTACTTTAATGTCCTCAGGATTAGGATTAGAATTGAGTAATAAACAGAAAAGTAAAGTAATTTTAAAATAATAAAAATATTGAATTCTTTTTTGTTTGTATTAACAAAAAAGAATTGAGCTCTCTCTATCCCTCCCCTATTTTTCTATTTTTTTAATATTAATAAAATTGCCAAGAAAAAAGAAATTAATGTTTTGAATTTTTTTTCTTGACACTAAAAAGGAGAAGAGTCATTCTACATTTTTTATTGTTTTTATTATATGAAAAAGAGGGTACTATTTTCTAAAGTTTTTTAACTTGTTAGGTTGGTATAATGGTGGGATAAATTGCCTAAAAAATAACTCTATGGGGTAAATTGATAATAAGGTTATAGCTTATGGAGGTAAAATGATAATAATTCTAAGGTTAAATATGTCTTATCACTTGAATTAATAAAATCCGTTAAGTTTGATCATTAGCCTTGAGGGTAAAATGACTAAAAAATAATGTTAAGGAGAAAATTGATAGCAAACATTAAGGGGGTAAAGTGATAATAACCTAGTTTATAATTCTATAGATGATTACTTCTTCAGCTTGTGCAACTTGAGTCACATCAAGGGTCCCAAAACAAGGAGCAATATTTAAGAGGAAAAAGAAGGTATACGGACAAGAATCACAACTTTTTATTTTTATTTTTCTTTTGGTGTAAGCAAATTCACAACTTAAGAACGATGAGAAGTCAATGTAAAGCATAAATGGTTGATTACACAAATTTTGGAAAATTTTATAGCACCAAATCTCAAGGATCTGCATGCATACACTATAGGGATTGAGAAATAACGATTGAGATCCTCAGTTCCTTATTAAGTTACCTTATTGGGTCTCATCACGCTATTACTGCCAAGTCATTTAACTCAACCCAGGTGCCTCTTCCACCTCAGAATAGTTGGACTTGTGACTTTTGAAACGCTAAAATTACTTATTTTACAAACAGAAAACAAGAAAACAAGAATTCAATTAAAAGCAATTTACATGCCTGATTAAAAATCTTCTCCTAAAATCTGCTATAACTTTTTTTTTCTGACTCCAAGATAAAAGTCATAATTTAAAATGGGTAATAATAACAATATAAATCCTATTCATGGGTCAAAAATATAGTCAAAAGTCTAAGAAGTAGGTGGTAACAATAGAGTGATGAGGCCAAGAGGCTTAATGAGGGGGTTGACTATCTCAACCGGAGAAAGAATGTCCATGATCCTTGCTTATTTTATTCTCGTGATTTTGTCCTACTTTGTTGATATGTTCTCATGATTCCACAGCGTTCAAAACCTGCACAAATTCCACAGTAACATGGTCCCGACCCCGTCCAGCAGTCCGCTCACGCAGTTAGAAAAATTTGGAATGCAAAACTTAGCATGTGCGTGGGCATATTGGAGCTTCAGAATGAGATCCTTAGTCCAAGGTGGACTGATGAATGATATCGATCGTGATAAAATCAATTAATTACCCATTTGTAGAAAATTTTAGTTTCGGTCGACATGGGATAAAAACCATAAATTTTCTAATTGGAAAAAACAACAGAATTAGTCCTTTTGATTGGTATGAATGTATCATCATATGGCGTACATGGTGTAGTTAATATTTTTCTAGCAAAAAAGTGCTTTTAGCAATAAAAATATTAAAAGAGTGATGCTAGAAGGCTTCATGTGTTAGTTTTTGAAATGTGACCCGGTCAAATTACGCAACCAAGATGCATGGCGTAATGGATTGTCAACTCCCAACAGATTTACAGTTGCAGCTTCAATCTCCAAAATTTAAAGCGACATAACTTCACCATGCAATGCCGGCTGACGTTGTTCGACTCTCAGTTCTTCATTGACTTTGCCTTCAATGAGTTCACGTTCAATTTAATGTCTGTCTGTCTCTCTCTCTCTCTCTATATATATATATATATCTATATATATATATATATATATATATATATATATTAGGATTAATTTTCTACATATTAATTATGTATATATTATCACTATTAAATGCATGATATCTGATTTTAATTTAAATTAAAATTGAAATCTTACATATATATCATGTATCTAATTCTAATAGTGTATACACTATCAACAATATATAAAAAATTAATTTGAATTAGATCTACTAAACAAGTCCATTAGACACGGTTCATTAAATCTATATATGGTAACTATTTTAAATAAAGTTGTTTCTTACTCCTATGTAGATGCCTAATTTAAATACACTATTTATCGACTTTTGTAAGTTTAGTTTTTAAATACACTATTATCTCCAAATTCCTTACCTCAATGAATCCCTCTCATTATTGCTCCCTGTCTCCCCTCAATGCAAATTTTCTTTTAATAGAAAAAATTATACAAATCTACACTATTGACAGAAAATATATCAAACAAATATGACACAGATACATATAGATCTGAAATCAATAGACATAACAGATATAAGAAAACAATATAAATAAAGATAACATTGATACTCCTATATATCTTCCATCCGAATGAATCACTGTAGCCCAATATATTAGTGCATGTCTACTGGCCATCAGATTTGATTAAAACTAGTTCAAGTTCAAAAAGAAATTTACATCTGACAATAATGGAGAAATTGCAGATCTAAGAAACTAGATTCTAAATCTACAAAATCTCAAATTTCACAAAAATAAAAAACTAAAAACTCTCACAAGAAAAAATCCAGAAGAGAATAAAACTCTTACTAAAACAATTTAGGAGAGAAGAAACTCTTACTAAGAGATCCTAGGAAAGAACATTCTCTCATTAGGAAATCTTAGAAGAGAATTTATTCAAATAAAAGAGACTTTTTTTTTTCCGGCAACGATAGATGTTGTATAACCTAAGAGATCCTAGGAAAGAACATTCTCTCATTAGGAAATCTTAGAAGAGAATTTATTCAAATAAAAGAGACTTTTTTTTTTCCGGCAACGATAGATGTTGTATAACCTACTCTAGCCTAGTCTAAGGGAAGGGGCAAGGGGATGGTCAACTAAGACCAGCCACATATTGTGGCCAAATTGTGGGAGGCAGGGATTGATCCCCTGACCTCCAGCATCACCATTATGGTGATGACCACCGGACCAAATGGCTAGTGGCAAATAAAAGAGACTAAAAGGTATGAAAAGTACTTCCTCCCATGGGGAAAGACCAGATTTGGTCTCTCTCCCATGAGAGAGATGAGAAGATCTTGGTTGGAAGAATTCTAGAGAGAAGGGAGAAAAAGGAGTTTTGAGTAAGAGTAATTTTTTTATGCACTATCAATATATACACGATCGGAAATTTTCTAAGTTTCCAACATATCCCATCAATCTTACTATTTAAAGTCTAAAAATAAAATTCAAATAAAAGTAAGCCTGTTACATATGAAAATATTATCCTAATCTTTTCAAATTAGATTCAAATATAAAATTATCCATTATCATTGAAATCTTATACTTATAAAATAGAGTAGCTTTCTTGCTTATTTCTTCAGAATTGTTATCATGTCAAGAATAATTGGTTCATCAATTGGTCTAATATTTTCTGCGTTTTCTTTTCTCTTTGAGAAGATTTATTTATGTTCATTAATGATCTAGATATAAATTTTTGCCTAACTTTTTTAGGATTTTTGGATTATGTAAGATTATTCTTGGGATTTCAATGCTTCACTATGGGTTTTGATTTACTAATTTGATGAACACAAATATCCTTCACTTCTTCATTAATATACTTATTTTACTTTATAATATGGATTATTGTCATTTTTTGATTTCATATGTAGGACTTCAAAAGTTGTGTAATATTCTACTTTTGATTTAGCCAAGAAGATTTGATTTGAATAGGTAACCCTTCAATCTATTAAATACACATTGCATTAGTAATTTTTTTTCATGATGTTTGTATAGTGAATGTGAATTTATTGTTTCAAATTTCTTTCATGAAATTGCCTCATGTCCCATTGAAAGGATGAGGAAATCCGTGGGACTGCGCTTCCTTTACTGCTAACGCAATAACTTCTTCATTAGTTTAACTGTTAGTCATCGGATGGAGTAGTGTAAACTATTTAAAAATTGTTGGCACTTCAAGAATTATCTTTAAGTGTTGAAATTATACTTTTTTTCCTTCTTTTTTTTTTATACTTTTATGGTAAGAAAATATTGTCTCCATATAAACAATAAGAATTTCAATTTTTTTTTTATTTTTTGGCCTATACCTACGCAAATTACAGTAATGATGCAATAGGTAAATGTTGTGCAAAAGAACTGTTTAAGAATTATTCAAGAAGATTAATTAATTCATCATTATATGCTTTTGTTTAGTACATTTAGATTAGAGAACTTAAACAAAGTAAATTATTGTGTTAATTTTCTTTAATTACTCTGACATTTGATCCAATATATAAAACCTTTTAAGGTTCATATTTGTCTCTATCGTAAATTTTAATTTTCACATATCCTCTTTAATGTTTCAAACTATTTTTTCGATAATTACACTCTTTGAAGAGATTATAAAATTTATCTACTAAATAAATATCTTTATTTTCGAGATTTATTTTGATAATAAGTTAAACTAAAGAAATAACCCGTGCAAGTGCACGGGATAAGAACTAGTTCTAAATGAAAATGCTAAAGAGCTACACTTTGTCCATCTCCGAGAAAAAGCACGCCTTGCTGTCCACTCTTCAAATAATTAGATATAATTTTCAAAATTTATAGCTACATAATTCAGTTTGAATATCTACTGCACGTCGAAGTCTAAAATCTAATCTGATTATATCTCTACTTCTAATTGACCTTTGATTCAATGTCTTCAAGCCAGCTATATTGATGTAGGAATGTCACTTGATAAATGTCACATAGTAAATGGATGTAAAAAACAATAAAAATATCAAAATGAATGTGGTCGAGGCAAAGTAGAAGGCTACTATTGATGCATGAAAACGATTTTTCAGCATTTATCGTACTATTTCTTTCTTTATCTAGCCCTCTATTGCATTCATCCCAAAAAAAAAAAAACACTCTATTGCATTTTGAAACCTCCCTGGAATGTGCAATTTATCCTATCGTTAATGCAATCTTGTGGCATTAAAGAACATCTAGCACAATTTGGTGTACATCTTGCGGTTGAAAAATAAATTCTAAGTCTAGTAGAAGAATGGTGATGGGTATGATAATTTCCCGCATTGTGAACTTTGTACCGTATCCAAACGTTCTCATTTCCATCACTTTCAAAGCATTGTGAACTTTGTACCGTAGCATTGTGAACGTGGCAGCCACACATAGTGGTAATTGGTGAGAGGTAAAGGTTGTTGATCACCAAGACTAAGTTTTTTATGGTGACCACAGCCCAAAGGGCTGTTGGCGGCACGAGACTTCAATTGACTAGAAAAATCCTAAATTGAAGAATTGGAAAACGTGTAAATTCAAATTTTATGCAATTTGGATTCTTGGTTACCACTAGTAAGTCAAATACGTCGCTTGTTTAATATATTTGTTGGACTGGAAACATGATTCCATGAACTTTGTCTAATACTTCTGCAATCGTGTTAGGAGGGTTTACAAAATTTGACGATTCAAAACTGGAAAGTTTCACATCAGAATTGTAATTTAGTCAAGCATGGTTTTTTTGTTATCGATTTCCATTGAGATAAAAAACAAAAAATTCAACCTCAAGACAAATGGTCAAGGAGATAAAAAAAAAAACAAAAACAAAAATTCAACGCAAGACTTGGAAAAATATCTCATTCATGCATCTGCTGACTGAAAAGGGCTGTAATTTCAAAAATATCAGTCTTACAACCAACTACCCACTAGGCTTAGAGATATGATTGTATTAAAATGATGTAGAATCTTAAATATCGTTGTCATATTCATGAAAAAAAAAAAGGAACCAAAGTTTTCATGGTGAAAGAATTTTGCATCTTAAGATGGTTCAGGGAAAGAAGTGTAAGTGAGAGCTCTTCGATTTGAATAAGTATAGTTTTTTGTTATCAATTTCCATTGAGTTAAAAAAAAAAAAAAAAAAAATCAACAGGAGACAAAAAAATTTCAACGCAAGACTTGGAAAAATATCGCATTCATGCATCTGATGACTGAAAATTGCTGTAATTTCAAAAATATCAGTCTTACATTCAACTACGCACTAGTCTTAAAATGATGTAGAATCTTAAATATCGTTGTCATATTCATGAAAAAAAAAGGAACCAAAGTTTTCATGGTAAAAGAATTTTGCATCTTAAGATGGTTCAGGGAAAGAAGTGTAAGTGAGAGATCTTCGATTTGAGTCAAGTATGGTTTTTTGTTATCAATTTCCATTGAGTTATACAAAAAAAAAAAAAAATAGAAAATCAACAGGAGACAAAAAAATTTCAACGCAAGACTTGGAAAAATATCGCATTTATGCATCTGATGACTGAAAATGGCTGTAATTTCAAAAATATCAGTCTTACATTCAACTACGCACTAGTCTTAAAATGATGTAGAATCTTAAATATCGTTATCATATTCAAAAAAAAATTAAAGGAACCAAAGTTTTCATGGTGAAAGAATTTTGCATCTCAAGATACAAACAACTAGTATTGAAATAAGTTGCAAAGAGGGATGGGTTGTGTGTTCCAATGAAAGAAGTGTAAGTGAGAGATTCCAAATTTGAATCCTCCCACTTACACTAAAAAAAAGAAAAAAAAAACTGGTATTGAATCTTGCCTCAGAAAGGAAGCATATAACAAATTATAGGTGCATTAGCATTTTTTTTACTGTCATTTCTGTGATGTTTTGGATGACATATTGGAAGATTATCGTGTCATTTGTGCCCTAAGTAATGCTTTAGCCTGCATAGCACTGAACTTCAAAGAATCCTTGTTAAAATTTTATGTCAACATCGCAGGTGCAACAAAGAAAGGCATAATGACAAGAAAAGTTGGTCATTAGTTCTTAGCATTTGTGGACTTGAAGGAGGCAAAGAAAAGATATTTACTAAGAGCACTTTTCGCATGGCATTGGTGGTAATAGACTTGAAATTTGTGGTGAAGTCAGGACCTTTGATGAGGAGGGCAAAGTTTGTATACTAATCTTTGTTAAAAAGTATTAATGATTAAATTACTACACTTTTTAAATACATCAATAATTATTTGAATAACACATATAAGTTTAAATTTAGATTGATGGCAAGCATTCTGCACTACCCAAAAAAAAAAAAAAGGGTTAAGACCAAGTGCATGTTCTAGTAACTGTACCAAGATTCTAATTGAAGATCGTCCAAATTTACCTAAAATCAATCCGTTTAGAGCTTTGTAGTACTCAGAAGTCACAAAATTACAGGAGCAATGCAACGAACTACATCCAAAGTACTCAGAAGTCACAAATTACACTCAAACAAACCAACTACAAAGCTCCATCCAGCAACAACAGCTCCACGGATCACCTCCAAAACACAACTAGAATTGCGGCCGGCCTATTTAAACAGGAATGATTCAACATATTCATAGAATGTTATAATCATTAAAAGAATATGCATGTTCGTTAAAGACAAAAAATAAAATCAGCAGATAAAATTAAAGATGTAGGAATACAATTATAGAAATACCATAGATATATGTAAGAAGAATAATACCAGTAATGTCTCAAAAAATAAATTATTTTACAAAAATTGAGTGAGTTTTTTGGCTAACCTTTGTAAAATGTGGAAGAATTGAGTTTGTTTCCAACATAATCTCATTTTTGGAAAATATTTTAAAAGTAATCTTCTTACATACCTTCGATTATAATCTACTTACTACTACATGAGGCGTGGATTTGCAACTTAGGGATCATGGAATTTTTCTGATTTCCGAGCTTTATGTCGAATCACCAAAATCTTAAAAGAAAAAAAAAAAAAAGGGAATCCATTCCATGATAAAAAAGTATCATGTTTTATTTTTCTTTGGAAATTATGCCAAAAGAGGAGAAAGAAAATCAAATGAGGGAAGGAGCCGCAAACAGAAAGATAGGAAAAATGAATAACACAGATTTGACTTTACCTTCTTGCTATCAGAATAATTTTGCAAGAGCATTATTTTGGCAATAATTTTTTTGACTAATGTTATTATGGAAATAAACTCAGAAGAATTTGTTAGAATAGAAAATTTGTTGATTTTTCTGGATCGTTTCTCTATGCCTAAGCCTCTGAATTCTTCTTATGATGGATACTTTATACATTATCCAATTTTCTGGACTCTTTTGCTGATTGTTTAATTTTACTTATAGGCTAAAGTCAATAAACGTAGAAGACTAAAAGATAATGCCCATTTTTTCCCGGACTCTCTCTCTCTCTCTCTCGTCCTAAAACCTAGAAATCTCCTGGTATACACAATCATGTTAAACAAGGTTTTTTTTTTCTTCTTCTATTTTTTTTTTTATTACCGCCATGTTGGACTAGTTTCTTACTTACTAGTCATGACATTTGACTTTCTATTACATCATTTCTCTCATATAGAAAATTGAACTATCATTCCTTCTCCTCGTCAACTTTTGCCTGCTTGACTTACTTTTACCTTAGATTGCTCGTTTGGGCCGGTGTGTTTGGTGTTACCTCTGCGTTCGTGTTAAATTAAGTGTGCGTGTGTTTTTTCTGTCTATGGAAAAAACTTACGTTTGCCCATATTAGGGCCTCACAAGTTCCATTTTAGTCCATTTGAAGACAGAACGATCATTGTAAACTTTTTTTTTCATACTTCAACTTCTTTACATTCTATCTAAATTTATCTGTACCATAGTTCGAGGGGTGCTCGAGTCGAGTTGAACTTGAGTAGTGCACTACCCGAACTTGACTCGAGTTAAAATAATTGAGCTTGAATTGGACTTCAATTTATTTTACTTGATCTCAAGTTTAATCAAGTCTAATTGACCTCAATCAAGTCTATTCGAGTCTAATCAAACTCACCTAAAAGAATTAAAATTTTACATATAATTTTAAACAAAAGATATAATAACATTTCAAATAATAAATATCAAATATATATATGTATATATATATATATATTGGAAGTCAGATTAGGCTTGTCGAGCCTACGAGTTTAGGAATAAAATTCAAGAACTAGACTTGTAAGTATTTTCGAGTAGCTCCTCAACTCGAGTTCGCTCAACACTAAACTCGAGTGGAGTAGCTTGGTTAACTTGCGGCCCTATGCCATGTTGCCACTCGTATATACTTAAAGGCAAACTGATTTAAAGTGGAACTTGTGAATCGCATTCTTTATTTGCCCCCACTTTCTTAGTTTTGAGAGAAGGGCGATGGCATAAGGTATATCAATGGGTCAGATCTTACCTAGATCTAACATAGACCTAATATATTTGGGTAGGGTCTGGGTTTAATTTCTCAAATTCAAACCTTACATAGATCAAACCTTGTAAGAGAATCATGGATCTAGATAGGATCTAGTTTTCTATGATCACCCAAATCCGAATCTAAACAAGACCCCACCCAAACACATGTATATATGTATCTATATGTTCAGAAAAATAGTTACGAATATCCATTGGATACTCAAACCCATAAAGGTCCAAGTTTGAGTTTACTTTTTGAGTAAATCTTATACACACTAATAGTGTATACACTATCACCGCTTGATTCATGATATGTGTACAAAAGTTGAATTTCAAATTCAAATTTTGCATAGTTGTCATTCATCCAAGAAAAAATTAATCCTTACTTTTTTTAGACACATAAAGGTCTAAATCTAGATCTGAATCTAGCTAAATTCAATAGATCTGGATCATCATTAAAGAGATTCAAGTCAAATCTCGCCCGTTCACATGCCTAGGTGCAACTATTGAATGCCATGTGAAGTCTGTACCAAAATCAAGGGCAATTCTTAAAGCTGAGGAGGGGTAATTACATACTAGCAACTCTTATGTAGCACTGCCTCTCCATTGTGCATCATTTCATATTAAAGTATTATTTTGTTCACAAAATATAAATTTGGAGGTATGTCCTTGTGTGCATTGCTTGTGAAGTACAAACTACGTAAACCAATCCCTCTAAAGTCCAAAAGGATTAAGTCGTACTTATAGAAATTTAAAACATTATTATAGCTAATTTAAAACATAATTATAGATAATTATTATAGCTAATTATCATAGAAGTTTATTTTAGAGGCCCAAAAAAAAAGAATGGCCATGATTGAGAGATGGGCCAATTGTAACTCTCTTACAAATATTTTTCATTTCCTATATCCTAGTAAATGAACTCTGCATCCGCACTTTCAATAAACATTACCATAAAAACATCTCAATTTCTTGGGAACTCCCAGTGTAGCAAATTTCATTCGTTACAGCAGTATATTAGTAAAGTTTGATGCAACTCCATGGTGCCATCAAATTTTTCGGTAAAAAATGTAACTATATCTATTGTTGGCAATACTCTACATTTATATATTAGACTCCCAAAATCAAGTTTTATGATGCAACATATCTTGACCTTTTCCCTTATCTTGAGTTTGGTTGTTGCTGCCTACCTTAAGTTTCATTGAAAGATGAAATGTTATTGTCCTTTTTAAACGAATTCATTTTATTAGATGCATGATTCCTTCATTTCTTAGGTGGAGTTTGGTAAAAGGATTTCGAAATGGAGAATTGGAATAAATCCCATAATTGTTGTTTGGATTACTACTATCGGAATTGGAATTTTGGAATCATATCTAAAAATTTGGAGTTCCCCAATTCCCTAATAACCTGAAGCATTTTGGACAAAACCCAAATCTGATTTCCGTTTAGAAACAGGGTCCGTCCCGCCACCAGTTAAAAATATTAATATATAATCATATAATATAGATATTATAATTTATAATATTAGTATAATTATATAATATATTTATAATACTAAATATAAATATAAATATATTTATATAATATATATTATAAATTTATTAATATTATTTAATAATATATATTATATAATAAATATAATAAATATTATATGTGCATGTAATTATAATATATATGTGTATATAATAATATATTATACAATTATATTTATATTTATTAATATAAATATTGTAATATATAATATACATTATAATTATATAATATATTAGTTTAATTAATATATATTATAATATTTGTATAATTATATTTAATTATATATAATATTTAATTTAATTACTTACAAACTTATAATAATGATAATATTAGTTATATGTATTATATAATGTATTTTAATATATGTAATATAATTGATATTATCAATTATACTAATAATTATATATGTTTACTAATAGAAATTATTAATTAGTTATACTAAATTTACTAATATATTTAATTAGTGAAAATCTTCTGTATCCTATTTCGAAAGAGCTAACGAACTAAACATCAACTATAGTAATGACATACATTCCTGGTACTGAACCAAACAGATGAAGTGGAATGACTGACTCCATTCCAAACCCAAGATGAATGATCCTAAATCACAATCTGATTTCAAAGTGCAAACCAAACGCCACCTTAGTAATTGCTATCATTTTACAATTAGATAGAGACAATATTTGAGGATCCAATCCGATGTAATCCCTGTGGTTACAATAACCACAATTAACAAAAAAAAAAAAAAACGGAATTAATCACACTCTGCTCCCCTTTAACGGCCTCAAAACAGTAAAAAAATCTTTCAATTTTGCCCTTAGGATTGATCTCACTTTGCCCCCTTGAACTAAGAAGACAAAAAATCCTATTTTACCCTCCACATCAATAGAAAAAATAATATACTTTGCTTCAATAATCCATGGTTACATATAAGTTTTATATAATTTATAATGCTTAAAGCTAATATAATATATTTCAAAATTTTATTGACCAAAAGAAACTTGTAATAAATTCGTAATAATTTCAACATTGCTTTAAACTCCATTTTTATAGTGTTTTCTTGAATTTGAATTCTTGGTTTTCCATAGTTTTTTTGTTTACATTAAATTACAGATAACTCCATTTATGTTAATTTCTTTTAAATTTTTTAACATTAACATTAGATCTTTGACCTCAAAGAAGAAAAAATACGAGCAATCAATAAATTTTGCACCAATAAAGAAATTTCTTGGCAAAACTGTATTAACAAATATTTTGGAATCATTTTTCAAAATTTATGTAGAAATACAACAATAAATGGATTATAACAAAATTTTAAAATCTATTATGATATGAAATAATTATAATATTCCATTTAAAACAGAATTGAAGTTTTAGAGTTTTGTGATCAATTCAAAACATGATAGTCTTACACAAACTAACGGTTGAATTTTTTCGAGGGAGAGCAAAGTGTATATTATTTTGGTTGATGGGAGTCAAAGTGTGATTACCGTAGTAAAATATATACCTTTCTTGAGTTAAAATGACATATAAGAAATTAAACCTGCGGACAATTCGTGTAGGATATTGAACTGTGTATTGATCATTTGTTATAGGTTGAGTTTTGCAATTCTTTTTTGTCTTTGTATTTTATGAAAAATAATAGTCGAATTTGACGTTTACTTTACAGGGTACTTACCACCATAAATCCGAAAACCTTGCTCATCCTCAAAGATTTATCCAATATTTAATGCTTTCTCTCACTTTAGTAAATTAAATTAACACATTTTTTTGTTTTTTTTTAGACATAAAATCGAAAGAGAAAACTATTTATTGATGGGCAAAAAACCAAGAAGGTTCCGCCTATATTCTTCTTCTGAACAAAGGTCTAATAATCGAAAGAGTTTGTAATTGTAATGCATGACAGAGTCTTCTCAGTCAGAGGAGGAGGAGGAGGAGGAGGTGTGGTGCGTGCATTCAAGGACGACTATTCCAGCCGGTTCTCCGGTAGTGTAAATTAAATTAACATATATTTCACTCTAGATCCTGTTATCAATTAATTTTTTTTTCATTTTTCCAACGATTTAAAATATAAGAGAGATTATGGTACAAAAACATGAATAGTATTCTACGACAAAGACTTGAATGGAGAGCGATTCACCAGATTATTTGTGGTAACCTACAACTGCCTTACCACTTAAATTCATTTTAAATAGGTTTCTCTGAAAAGCTACAAATCGTTACTTTACAAAGCTACGCATGCAATGACACATAGCCAAAATTGGTATGCTTTGTGACGATATAGATACGTGCAATACAGCATAGGTTTCCTCTTTGACTATTTTTTTGGCAGGTAAACGATATTGTTTGTCTTAAAACTTACATCAGGATGATATACCATTAGGTCATAAATCAATTGATCTAAATAGGGGGTTTGTTGATATGTATACCCCAAAGCCTAGCGTTTATGATATATTTTAACTATTTATATATAAAAAAATTGGCATTTTATCTTATCATTTTCTTTGTTATTTTGTTATTTTAATTAAGTATATAAAATTTCTAAAATAAACTTATATATAGATAAATATACTCATAAGTGTTAATAATGAGATATATTTAACTAGGTTTATTTTTATAGATTTCGAGGTATAGTATTAATAGTTAGGACACTATTAATATGGATAGATTAACATATATTGTGTTTCTTCCTTTTAAAGATAGAAGTAGATCTTAGTTATTATGATATTTGCTTGATAAGTTGATCAAATTTGCTAGATTGATGCACTTAGAGAATATCATATACATAACTATTTAAATAGTAATGACATTTTCTACCTATGCTATCTGTGTATGTGATCCTACTATTTAAGGTTATCTTAGTATCTCGAATATACACTTTTGTACTTTGGCTCTCTTTGTCACGACGCATAAAAAGATAATTCATATCATTAGATATTAGGTATGATGAATTGCAGAAAAACCCCATTTACTTTTACTCTTGTTGGACGTTACACTCTAAAGCATGTTTATGGGCAGTTTACACCCTTGATAAAGGCTACTTGATAGACGAACAGTTGACTGTAGCGTGTGAGTTGCACATTCATCCGATTACAAAACAGCACCTAGTATTTAAAATAACATTTCTATAATCTGTTATATCCTATTTTAAGGAAAGGGAAACCTAATCAATAGGAAATACCATTGGAGGAAACCACTAAAAGTGGTAAGCCACAAATAGTGATCGGTGAGAGGCAAGGTTTGACCCTTTGACCTTTCATTCTCAATCAAGTCTTGATGGTGACAAACAAGCCAAATGGCTGTTGGCACAAACTACACCTACTTAAACAGGCTTTTTAATAATCACAAGTCCAAAAAAAAGAAAAGAAAAAGGAAACTAGTAGGCAATTGAAAAGGCCACCAGAAGCAATGATGCGGGCGCCATTGTCATTAAAATTGACCTTGTAGCTTATTTTTATGTGTTTGATTAGAAAATTGGTGTTTCAAAGTGAAAATTAATGCCATTTTAACTAGCAAAAAATGGTATTTTGCCATATAACTTGTAAATGGAGAATAAATTGGTCATTTTCATCAATAATTTGGATGGAAGTTAATTAACGTGCGTGGAGTATGCATGCAATAATCAAATTCAATCCATAGTCAAATTTTGAATTTATAATTTTCTAAACTACCCCACACACGATTTTTCATAAGTATACGAGTTGTGAATGAATATAGAGTAATTAGGGTCAAACCCACATGATAGACGAAGAACTACCGGCACTTCTACAGTTTCTCTATTATTTTACAGTATCAACAAATTACATCTAACAAATCTAAGTTACTAATGGGAAGAAAAATACAATAAAAGCTCCCTAGGTAATGGAATTCTTATCTACTCATGGTAGTGCAACTTTCCAACTAAATTAATACTAAAATTTTGGTTAAACCATGACGTAATTTTCTTATGTACATGACACCCGTTTTCACTGGTGTACCAACCATATCTATAGTTAATTCATACCTACTTTTGTAGTTATGAAATCAATTATAAATTTATTTATTTCTATGAAATTACTACAAAACAAGCTACAAAGGTGTACCTCTACTTTCGTGAGTGTACTCCCTAGGTTTAATACTTCTAGAAACTAGTGTCAAATTTTAATTTTCATTGCAAATCTGACACCTTGAGATTATGACAATTAATGGATAGTTAATCATGATTTTGAGATCAAAAGTGCTAAATAACTTAATCACGATAATAGGCCAAAATAATCAAGAAACCAACACATAGAAATTATAGATAGTTCAACCAAATACCCAAAACATAAATTTTAAAAACATCATCACAAACATAGTATCCAAAACTTGCATTAACAAAACTTAGAATCCAATACAAAGATAAAGAGATGGAGAAAAGAAAAATCCTTGTCATTAGAGTTTCTTGAGCCTCTCCATCTTCATCTCCATCGCCCTTCTTGTTGACTCAATACAAGAGTGGATATGCATAACGCAAGTTCTAAACTAGTCCTATAAACTAATAAAAATAAAGAAGAAAGTTATAAGTGCTTTGGGTTTGTGTCTTGCCTCAAAGGGCAAGACATAACTCCTTTTGTTTCTTTCTTTTGTTCTAAAACTCTCTCTCTCTGTCTCTCTCTAAAACTAACTAAAAACTAAAAACTCCTTTCTAAGACTAAAGGTTCCTCTAATGTATAATCTTCAAGTTCCTTCAATTTTTCACAAAAAGTTCCTTTTGTCTTAAAAAGTCAAGATTGTGAAATGGAATGATATAAAGTTAACAAAAATTGATGTCTTGGACCCAAAAAGTTGCTGCCAAAACATCATGGATGCTGCAAGAAAAAAGGATGAAAAAATTTTTTCTGTTCAAATATACAACGCGGTATCCGAATCAAATTTCACTATCTGATGCCGTATACTGCTAAACACTCTTTTTTTGAAAAATTCTCTGACGAGTGTCTGGCTCAATTATCTGACTTGACTCTCTCTATCTGATGCCGTACCCTTTCTCTTGCAAAATTTTCTAACGGGTATCTGTTATGATCCGCATGACCATCAACTCCATGCATTTGCAGGCCAGCGGATCATTCCCATGAAGAGGCAAGCTAAGAACGTGAGCAGCTGCATGGCTGCATGGCTGACGTGGCAAAGGGTGAAGCACGTGAGGAAGTTAGCTGCAATTCTGTTAGGACTCAGTTGGATCACCGTTAAATGTAGGACAAAATAAGCATTGTTAGCATGACAATTCTGATCTAGAATCTTCTGACCGTAGCTATAAGTAGAAGGATAAATTCTGAGATGTAACAGTTTTTTGGAATGGAATGAATTCTCCTTTCTCGTTTCTTTTTCTCCTCTTTCTCCCCTTTTATTAATTTATGGGATCATAACAGTTGGTACCGGTCCTTGGACTAGGAGGCTTAAGCTAGAAAATCATGGCGGAAGGTACGCGGATGAAGTCCATGGAAGAGCAACTTCGCAAGCAAGAGCTCCTGATACAAGGAATTTTGGATTCCATGGCCACTGACAAAAGGAGTCTTGAAGACAAGATCGATGCGGTTAGCTCAGAGCTGAGTGGTAAGCTGGATGCATTCATGGCGGCGCTCACTGTTCAGCTCACTAATAGAGATAAAGGACTCCTACGAACACCAGAAGTGGGTGGGAATAGGAGTACTGATAATGGTGCCCAAGGGCAGCAGGAAAGGGGCTACCAAGCTGGATTCTCTACAGGTAATATTAAGCTCGAATTACCTGTCTTCAAAGGAGAACAACCGAGAGAGTGGATCAGGAAGACACAAAAGTACTTCCAGTTGCATCGCATCCCCAAGGAGCAATGGCTTGGGTTGGCCGAATTCTACTTGGAGGATAAGGCAGACGTGTGGTACCAAAGCTTCAAGGCAGGGAAAGACAACATCGAATGGGAAAGTTTCTCTGAGGAATTACACCGAAGGTTTGGTCGGCTGGGACAAATGGACCCTGTGGAGGAATTCAACAAATTGCAGTTGTCTACCACGGTTCTAGCCTACCAGGAGAAGTTCGAGGATTTACGATCCGAGGTAATGATCAGAGTTCCTCATTTATCCGAATCTTATTTTGTTTCTAGTTTTTTGAGTGGGTTGCCGGAAGAGTTGCGGTCATTGGTCAGAACTCACAAACCAGAGACCCTTACTCAAGCTTTTGAGCTAGCAAGGCTGCAGGAAAATGCCTTAGAATCGATTCTGAAGAGACAGAGATCCATACATAAGACTTCCAGTATAGCAACTTCCTACCCAACCACTACCAGCTCTCCCAGCAAATCTGTCATTGAGACAGCAAGTAAAAGGCCTAACGTACAAAGTTTCAAGAAAATTTCCCCCGCAGAAATACAGTATAGGAGGGACTACCACTTGTGTTTCAAATGTGGCGAGAAGTATGGGTCGGGACATCAGTGCAAACAGAAGGAAATGCACCTCTTGTTGGCAATGGAAGAAGAAGATGTGGTGGCGGCGAGCCCAGGGGATGAGGAGATTATTGAATACCACGGGCACCAAGGGAAGAGGGATGTAGAGTTTGCTATTCATGCATTAACTGGAAAGATGCTACACAACACTATCAAATTGAAGGGGCAGTACCAGGGGACGGAGATGTCCATTTCAGTGGATGGAGGCAGCACACACAGCTTTGTGACCAATGCTGTGGCTCAAATCTGCCCAGCTTCAGTCCAACAGATTAAGCCTTTCAGGGTGTGGGTGGCCAATGGTCAATACTTGTGGTGTCGGAAGATGATTCCCAAGATGACATGGGAGATGCAGGGAAGAACCTTCAGCCATAACATGTTCGTCCTCAACCTGGAGCCTTATGACATGATCGTGGGAGTGGACTGGATGGCAGCCCATAGCCCCATCACTTTCGATTTCAAGAACCTGAGCATGGTCTTTGATAAGGATGGAGATCAGGTGCTACTGCAGGGGGACACTAACGAGGCAACACTCAACTTACGAGTAGATCCTATTGAAGGGGAAGAATGGAGTACCAAGCTATGGAAGAGGTCGTGTGGCATCAGGCTGTCAGAAGCTCAGGTAAATGACTCTTTTCACCACTCTTTAGATGCTTTACTTAAGGACTACAAAGATGTTTTTGGAGAGCCAAACAACCTCACCCCTCAAGAACCTGTGACCATCAAATACCCCTAATTCCTAATGTTAAACCCTTCAAATTAGCTCCATATAGGTACCCCCATATCCAGAAAAATGAGATTGAGAGGCAAGTCAAAGACATGCTCCGCAATGGAATCATACAAATCAGTCACAGTCCATTTGCCTCCCCAGTTCTGTTAGTCAAAAAAAAAAGATGGGATATGGAGATTTTGTGTAGATTATAGGCAACTAAATGACTTAACCATCAAGGATAAATTTCCAATACCTATCATTGATGACTTGCTAGATGAATTATTTGGTGCAAAGTTCTTTTCCAAGATCGATTTGAGGGCTGGTTATCACCAAGTCCGGATGCATCCTGATGATGTGCACAAGACAGCTTTTAAAACACACCTTGGACTTTATGAGTTCACTGTTATGCCTTTTGGCCTCACTAACGCCCCAGCCACCTTTCAAAGCCTCATGAACTCAGTTTTTGAACCTTACCTGAGACACTTTGTCCTTGTTTTCTTTGATGACATACTTGTCTATAGTCCTGACTTGGACTCCCACCTTAAGCACCTTCAAATAGTACTTGACACCCTCAGGAAACACTCCTTGTTTGCCAAGCTCTCCAAATGCACTTTTGGATAGTCCCAGGTAGAGTATCTCGGTCATATTATCAGTGGTGAAGGAGTAATGGCAGATCCTGCAAAAATTAAATGCATGGTGGATTGGCCAGTTCCTAAGTCAGTAAAATCATTAAGGGGTTTCCTTGGACTCACTGGATATTATAGGCGTTTTGTGAAGGGGTATGGACCAATAACCAAGCCTCTAACAGAATTACTCAAAAAGGATGGATTCATTTGGAACCAAGAGGCTGAGTTAGCTTTCCAGAAGCTTAAGCAGGTGATGAGTAGCACCCCAATGTTGGCATTGCCAAATTTCTCTGAGGATTTTGTTCTGGAAACCGATGCCAGTCACAAGGCCTTGGGGGCAGTGCTCATGCAGGGGAGACGACCAATAGCTTTCCTGAGCCAAGCTCTTGGACCTACGAATCAAGGGCTCTCCATTTATGAGAAGGAACTGCTATCCTTGATCACAGCAGTAACTAAGTGGAAACATTATCTTCTTGGTTCTCATTTCATCATTAGGACTGACCATCAGAGCCTTAAATATCTTCTAGAGCAGAAAATTTCTACCCCTCTGCAACAAAAATGGCTCACCAGATTGCTGGGGTTGGATTGCGAGATACATTACAAAAAAGGGAAAGAAAACCTGGTTGCAGATGCCTTATCGAGGAGGGGGTATGAGGATGATGAAGGGGACGTGGAGGGAGCTGTGAATACAATTTCTGTGGCTAAGCCATCATGGCTGATGGAAGCCATAGATTCGTATAAGGGAGACGAAAAGGCTACAGAACTTTTGAGAGCACTGGCCATGCAACCAGATTCTTGTTCTGATTACTCCTTAAAAGGAGGAATATTAAGGTACAAGGGAAGGATCTACATTGGAGCGGTGGGTGAGCTAAGGAAGAAACTGATAGCATGTTTTCATGAGTCCCCCATTGGTGGCCACTCTGGAAATTTGGGTACTTATCACAGGTTGAAGGAACATTTTTTCTGGCCAGGTATGAAGAAGGATACGGAGGAATGGGTGTAGAACTGTGACTGTTGTAAGAGGAATAAGCCGAAGAACTGTAAGTACCCCGGATTGCTACAGCCCCTACCAGTTCCGACCCAGGCTTGGCAGGACATCTCCATGGATTTTGTGGAGGGACTTCCTAAGTCTGCTGGATATGTGGGCATATTTGTCGTCATTGACAGGTTTACTAAGTACGGGCACTTCATGGCACTAACCCCAAAATATACAGCTTCTACTGTTGCCATCTTGTTCTTTGAAAATGTGCACAAGTTACACGGGATGCCACTCAGTATCATTTCGGACAGAGATAAAATTTTTACAAGCACCTTCTGGCAGGAGTTGATGGGCAAGCTAGGTGTTGAACTACAGTTCTCTACTGCTTACCATCTACAGATAGATGGCCAGACGGAAAGGTTGAATAGATGCCTCGAGACATACCTCAGGTGCCTGTGTTTTCAGCAACCTCACAAGTGGAAACAATGGTTAGCTGCAGCAGAGTAGTGGTATAATACTAACTATCACACAGTGCTACACATGACTCCCTTCCAAGCATTGTATGGTTACCCCCATCACAACTAGGCCTAGATGCGGTAAGATCTCCAGTGGCAGCAGCGGAATTATGGTTAGGAGATTGACTGAAGTGGAATGAGATGCTCCGCGACAACCTCCTAAAGGCGCAGAATAGAATGAAGCAGTTTGCTGACAAAGGAAGGACCGAAAGGAGCTTTAGTATTGGGGACTCAGTTTACCTCAAACTGCAACCATACAGGCAATCTTCAGTTGCTCTCAGGAGAAATCTTAAGCTATCCTCTAAGTACTATGAGCCTTACAAGATTGTGCAGAAAGTAGGCAGTGTCGCTTATAAATTAGAATTACCAGAGGGCTCCACCATTCATCCTGTCTTCCACGTATCCTTGCTCAAACCTTCTACCAAAGGAGTTAGTCCCACCCAGGATCTACCACTGACAACCGAGGATGGCCAAGTCAAGATTGCACAAGAGAGTATACTAGCAACTAGAGAGGTGGTGAGGAAGCGGCAGATGGTGCTCCAAGTATTGGTTAAATGGCTAAACTTGACTCCAGATGACTCCACTTGGAAGGATGCCTCTGTCCTTCGGTCTCAGTTCCCTAACTTTCAGTTCAATCCCAGTGAGGATTGTGTTGAGGAGGGGGTGTTGTTATGATCCGCATGACCATCAACTCCATGCATTTGCAGGCCAGCGGATCATTCCCATGAAGAGGCAAGCTAAGAACGTGAGCAGCTGCATGGCTGACGTGGCAAAGGGTGAAGCACGTGAGGAAGTTAGCTGCAATTCTGTTAGGACTCAGTTGGATCACCGTTAAATGTAGGACAAAATAAGCATTGTTAGCATGACAATTCTGATCTAGAATCTTCTGACCGTAGCTACAAGTAGAAGGATAAATTCTGAGATGTAACAGTTTTTTACAATGGAATGAATTCTCCTTTCTCGTTTCTTTTTCTCCTCTTTCTCCCCTTTTATTAATTTCTAGGATCATAACAGTATCTGATTTGATATTTGACTCGAAATTCATTGTCCGACCCCGTATACTCTGTTTCAATCCGATGATGACTTTTTGTAAACGGTCTCGTATTGTTCTTGCTCCTTCATCCCTATCACAATATGGTAAACATTAACAACTAAAAGGAGTGAATTCACGAGTCTTCTCAAAATTATTCAAGAATATCAAATATTGTCAAAATGGTCATTCACATTGTCTTAGGAACTCAAAATTAGTTATAAATGAACTAAAATATGCAGAAATTATTAGGTAAAATGGACATTTGTCACACCTCCATACTTGAATTATTACTTGTCCTCAAACAATGTTTAAAGGTACAAACGAGATGATCACTATGTAAGATTTGGTTTCTAATTCTAGTACTCATAATATCAAACAAAAAAAAAAACTTATCATACAAATATTTGATTAAATCCAATATCATGTATTGACCCTAATTCAATCATGCTTGTCATGCAACTAGTATAATTAACAAATGTAAGAACTAAACTTGTAACCACCCCTTCGAACTTGTACAAACAAGGACAAGAAACTAGAAAAACTTTCACACTTTGATTACATACATTTTTTTCATTCTTTTTTCTTTCTCATCAAACTTTACTTGAGTAGTGATCTTGTTTTTTGATGCAAAGACAAACACTGGTGATGCATGCCTATGGTTACTCAATCAAGTCACAAACTCTTATTGCTTTGCATACTCTTGATTCTAACACCATTTTACATGAATGTCGATACTTGTAGATGCCGATCCCCGATTACTAAGTGTTTTGAATCATTAGAGTAAATGTTTGTTTGTGTGATTACCAATCATATAATTTTCTTTTTTTTTTCTTTTGTGAAAGCAAAAACACAATATTTGATCCTTGCGAAATGTAGAACTAAGAAAAAAATCACAAGAAAAGTTTCACATTCATCAATCATACCAATCACACAATTTATATAAACAAATCAAGAACAATACATTTCATGAATTTAAGAAAATCTCAACATGATAAACTCCACTTTATAAGACATTAAATTTCTTAAAAATTAAAATCCTTCACCTACATAACAATAATTTCAAAACACCTTACACATAATCTCATATCAATAACTATAACATAACCAACGACACTATTGGTATTAAAATTTTTAAAAAAAATTTTGATAGAATTTTTTCGTATATTTGGGCCATTCTCCCTACCACAATTCCAAATTCAAATTTCAATTATACTAATGTCACCAATTACCAAAATTTTTAATAAATATATCAATTTTCACATGAATACTAACGAATGTATTCAATTCCAGCCAACCTTACCTCCGCACTTAAATTATACATTGTTCTCAATGTGAAAAGATAAAAGGAAAGAAAAGGAATACTCACCTAACGTAGTAGGTGATTTATCATGTTTGGGGCACCATTAGTTTTCAAACTTCTATGAAATGTGCTCATTTTACCTTTATTTTTTAAACCTACAACACGAAAACAAATGCACTTAAAACATGCCAAAAAGATAAGAAATTTAACAAATCATTGGATTGCCTCCCAACAAGCGTCTGTTTATAGTCATTAATTTGACTATTTTGCCTCATTATCAAGAAGGCTTTGTCAGAGAGTTGTCCACCAACTCAGATCATGGTGGATCTACAAATAGTGGTTTGAGTGAATGAACCACATATCCAAAAGATAAGAGAGGAGGAAGAGATATAACGGTCTCAAGTGTTTGGTAGATATCACCTTGAATGTGTACCAATTGAGAACTCATCAACAAACTTTTCGCAGGGATTGCTTGGAAAATTTTATCTTTAGAAACTACACTTTCTAAACACTCCACAAGAGGGGTTAAAAATGAACCACAAAGTTCATCTCTTGAAGTCCAAGATTAGTTTCAAAAGAATTATTATGCAGGGTGATTTTATCATCAACACCACAAGTAGATTCATCATGATCATCAAAACGTAGTCCATCTTAGCATGTGACATTCCTACTATTTATGCTAGTATTTCATTCATTTGAAGAAATAATTTCACACAAAACATGCAATTGGTCATATACTTTACCAAAGTGTGAAGTCAATTCTTCATTCTATCTTCTATCCTAAAAAAACGGTTGTCTATCTCATTGGCTAACTTTTCAAGTTTTGAATCCATATCATTAACAAATTTTTCTATAACTTGCTCCCAAGATCATTTAGAATTGTTAGCTAACTTTGTTGTTTCTAACTCCTCAGAAAAAGATGTATTAGCCAACTTCTCAATTGTCAATTTTTAAGATGGTTTATAATCTTGTTGGACATCAATAAGTTGGAAATCATAAAAATTTTAAAAATCACTAGAAACACAATGACCATACTAACCATAATTATGCATATTACCCCAAGTAGGGTCATGGTGATCAACATAAGAAGCACAATGCCCGAATCCAACAAAGTAATCGATATGTTATACTTGCATACATTAATAATCAACATGATAACCTCCATAGAAGACACAAACCATATAATTGAAATTTGAATGATTAACATTCATATATTGTTCAACCAAATGCATCAAATTGTTCAATTTAACATTTCATCTCGATATGCCATCATCAAGGGACATACCTACGGGATTTTCTTGCATTTCACCACCATGCATTATGCATTGAAAGTATCGTGGATCATGCTCCCAAATTCCTTCTCTCACACATTGTCCTCCAAAATTATCTATCTTTCTCATTTTCTAAAAATGCCCTCAAACACCTTAGAAGTAAGATTAAGCAAGAAACATAGACACCAGTAACACATATCACAAAACAAAAATAAAACACAACAAAATAAGTTACACACAAACACACAAACACAAATGAAAAAAATGATGAAAATAGCACAAGAAATCAAGCAAAAAGGTCTAAACTAACAGAGTCACTTTTTATACCGATATTGCCACAAATCCTCCCCAATAACGGCGCTAAAAACTTGACGTGTACGAGATATGCATGCAACAATAAAGTTTAATCTTAGTCAAGTTTTGAATTTATAATTTTCTAAACTAATCCACACGCAATTTTTCGCAAGTATACGAGTCGTGAGCAAGTATAGGGTAATTAAGGTCAAACCCATAGGAAAGATGAATAACTACCAGCACTACTAAAGTTTTTCTATTATTTAAACTATCAACAAATTACATCTAACAAATCTAAATTGCTAATGGGAAGAAAAATACAAATGAAAACTTCTTGAATAATGGAATCCCTATCTACTTATACTAGTGCAACTTTCTGACTAAATTAGTACTAAAACCTCGGTTCAGTCATGGTGTAATTTTCATGATACCCGTTTTCGCTAGTGTACCAACCATATCGATTATATCTATAGTTAATCGATACCTGTTCATGATTATGAAATCAACTATAAATTTATTTATTTCTATGAAATTACTACAAAACAAGTTACAAAAGTGCACCTCTACTTTCACGATTGTATTTCCTAGATTTAGCACTTCTATGAACTAGTGTTAAATTCTAATTTTTATTGTGAATTTAACATCTTGAGATTATCACAATTAATGGCCAATTAATCATGATTTTGAGATCAAAAGTGCTAAATAACTTAATCACGATAATAGACAAAATAATCAAGAAATCAGCATATAAAAATCATAGATAACTCAACCAAATACCCAAGGCATAAATTTTAAAACAACATCAGAAATATAATATCCAAAACTTGCATTAACAAAACCCAGAATCCAATACAAAGATAAAATGGTGGAGAGATGAAAAATCCTTGTCACTAGAGTTTCTTAAACCTCTCAATTTTCATCTCCATTGACCTCCTTATTGAACCAATACAAGAGTAGATATACAACACAAGTCCTAAACTAGTACTATAAACTAATAGAAATGAAAAAAAAGCTATAAGTGTTGTGGATTTGTGTTTTGCCTTGAAGGGCAAGACACAACCTTTTTTGTTTCTTTCTTTTGTTCAAAAACTCTCTCCATCTCTAAAACTAATTGGAAACTAAAAACTCCCTTCTAAACTAAAGGCTCCTCTATTTATAATTTTCAAGTCCCTTCAATTTTCACAAAAAGCCCCTTATGTCTTGAAGAGTCAAAATTATGAAATGGAATGACATAAAGTTGACAAAAATTAATGTCTTGGGTCCAAAAAGTTGCTGCCAAAACGTCATGGTTGTTGCAAAAAAGAAGGATGAAAAGATGGCTGCAAGTTGTGCAAGTTGCGCAACTTGTAGATTTTTCCCACTCAAGTATACGACGCTATAGTCGAAGTGAATTTCATTATCTGACGTCGTATGTTGCTAAACACTCTTCTTTGAAAAATTCTATGACGGGTATCTGGCACGATTATCTGACTTGACTCCCTCTATCCGACGCCGTATACTGTTCAACACCCTTTCTCTTGCAATACCTTCTAGGGGGTATCCGGCTTGATATCTGACTCGAAATTCACTGTTCGGCCCTGTATACTCTCATCCAATCCAATGATAACTTTTTGTAAATGGCCCCGCATTGTCCTTGCTCCTTCATCCCTACCACAATATGGTAAACATTAACAACTAAAAGGGATGAATTCACAAATCTTCTCAAAGTTACTCAAGAACATCAAATATTGTCAAAATGGTCATTCACATTGTCTTAGAAGCTCAAAATTAGTTATAAATGAACTAAAATATGCACAAACTATTAGTTAAAATAGACACTTGTCATTAATTTTCTAGTTACTTATGAGTTGATTGAGGGTGCAAAATGCTTATGAAAGTGTAAAGGCAACTAGCATAGAAGTTCATATGGGTTCTCTGCATTTAATTCTATTAGGTACAACATGAAGCATGAAAAGATAGCAGGTGATCTATAAGGATTAACCACCTCTAATAGTACATGACTTGTCTTATTATTAGTCACTTGTTAAAACATAACTCAAGAAATCATAATACTAAGTGAAAAGTTTTTATATAGGTGTATTCACATATTTATTCATTGAGAGTTATGTTTGATAATAAGGAAATCATTAATCTTATAAGAGTTGTCATTTATTTTGATACTCTAATGTGAGATAACTATGCTAAGGGATGCTAATTATATAGTACACATGCATAGAAAAGTAAAGTCACGTACTTGATTCTTCTCTTTATTTGGGTGATCATGATACTTTTTTAGAAGCCAATCTTAATCTGAAAATATAAGTTAGTTAATTATGTTTAATCAATGATAATTTAAATTCTTTTAGTTTAGTTCTTATTATTAAAAATTTTAATTTTTACTTATTACCAATGTAACCTAATTAGTCGCATACACAAAAAGTTTCATTATGCAAGATTAAAAGATAATCAAAGAAGAACTTAAATGATAAGTTTGTAAAACATATCATTTAATTTGTGAGCAACTTATTATGCAAATACAATCAAGTTTTTTAAAACAAGGGTTATATTAGAAGATGGAAACTAAATCCTTTTGGAAGCTAGTTATACATATATAGGGTTTACAATATCTATTTTGTCTATAGGCACCTTCATAGTTTAGCTTAGCAAGATATACCATCAATTCAAATTGTTTGAGATTTTAGTGAAAATTTAAAGAGAAAAAAAAAAGAATTTTCAGCCAAGTTGGAGAGAAAATTATCACTCTCCCATCCTCTATTTGGTCGAACCCTATGTCCTCACGATTTAACTTCTTCCATTCTTCTACCAATTGTGTATGTGGTCTTGGTGGAAAGTTAGTACTTTTCTGATTTGAGCAAATTTATCTAAGAGGTTTTTGCATAGAGACTTGTGTATATTACTATTAGAGGTTGGGCACGTCATCAACTTCAAGTAGATAGCTTTAATTTCACATTACTTTTGATGTAGATTTAAGATTTATAATATTCGAAAGTAATCTTTTTACTAACTTCTAATCACATGGGGATTAATAAAATAATATCTATTTAAAATAGTCAAAAAATTTTATTTTTCCTCTGCACATGCATATTTGATTCCTTACAAAGCTTCCTACCTTGTGAAACTTCACTGCTGATCTTGGAAACAAATTTAGAATGCTAATAATAAAAAATAGTAATTTCTATGACCATGTAAAAAAAAATTATATCATAGACTATTGAACTCTTTTTTTAGAGAGACAGAGCTAAAATTTGAATAAGTAGGTTATCTTGATTATTCTACACTTCTGAGTATCATTTATATGCAATATTGATATGGTCATCTGGAAAATGAAAATTTTTCTAGTGCCAGTTCATATTCGTTTTCTTCAAGAATACTCGAATAATATAAAAATTTGAGTTGTGAATTGGATGTTATTGTAATTTGTATTGCAGCATTGGTCGGCTAAACCAGATATATAGACATATAGACAAGATTTGCCTAAGCTTTCACATATCTAGATTTGCAGCTTGACGGACTAGCTAGTCACTCTGACATTTTTTATTTCAAATATAATCTGCTTCCCATGCACAAAGACACGCATTTTGTTCCTCAAACACAGATTTGCATACATAAACACGTACACAAATTCGCTTTTTGTATTGAAAATTTGATTAAACAATAGTAACAAGTAATATTTAAAGAACTAACTTAATATAATAGTAAAACAAGATATTAATATTAAACTATAGGGTTAAATAATAAAAAGTCCCTAGTAATTTATCGAATGTTCAGTTTAACTCCCTATAATTTAGAAACTTATATATTAGTATCTTGTGATTTTGACTAAATTGAAATTTGGACGGAAACCGTCACTAATGGTTGCACGTGCAATGTCAGAATTGCGCTTTATAAATAATAGGATTAAATATCAACAAGCTTCTTGTGATTTACTGAATATTCAACTTAACTCCCTGTGATTCGAAAATCTACATTCTAGTCCATCGTTGTAAACAATCAAATAAATTCTTTAATGACTTCAAAAACTACATTCTAACCCCTCGTGAATAATCATCTCAGTAAGTTCTTTAACAATATATTCTTAACTCTCTATGGTTCAAAAACTTATATTCTACCCTCTCGTAATAAACAATCTCATTGAATCCTTTAACAATTTCAGTAAGGGAATTGGTTGTAGTAGGAATGCTTGAATAGAGCAAGAGAAGGTTGATGCAATAAATTCAATTTAGTTAAAACCACGAGTGATAGAATGTAGATTTTCGAACCACAAGGAGTTTAGTTAAACATTTGATAAATCACAATAGGCTTTTAGTATTTAATCCTATTGTTTATAAAGGACAATTCTCACATTTTAGGTGCAACAGTTAGTTTAGATGGTTTTTGTCCAAATTTCAATTTAGTTAAAATCACGGGCGGTTAGAATATAAGTTTCTGAACTGCATGAGTTAAGTTGAACATTCCATAAACCACAAGAGAGTTTTGGTATTAAACCCTAAACTATATAAAATACATACAATAAAACAGGCTTTACTTTATGAATTTAGCAACTTCAGACTCCATTACTTAAATTTCAGTTTTCAGATTTCAAACTTCATATTTCAATTTTATCCAACTATCTCCTAGTCATCTTAACGAACAATATAAGAGGAAATAAGTTCACCAAGGTAAAATTAAGAGATTTGGAATTGAAAATGAAATATTGAAAAATTAACGTCTCCTGATTGTCCTCCAGTTCCCTACTTCTTTTTACAATCGTCACAGGATCAAAACTTTTAATCTTGTAGGCTTTTCTAATGTGTACCGCAAACGCGCATGGCTGAATAGTTTTTATTTTGGGTAAAGAAAAAGTTTAAAGAGGAAAAAACGTTACCTCATTCCAAGGCTAGATTAGTAACTAACTTGTTTCTTTTTTTTTTTTTTGGTAAATTTTTTTTCATGAATTCAATTCCAATCATCACTATGGGACAGAACATGTTTTCTAAACTATAAATCGTTTATAAAAATTTTTACAGATCGCCCATCAATACAACATTCATATCAATAACGGAATTTAAATACACGTCTTTTTATGAAAAAACTGACTCTTTCTTATCAATTGAATGAAATTGCGTTGGCAACTAACTTATTTTTGAGTGACTTATAATTTGAAGAGAAACGAGCTTTACCAACTCAACTGACCCCACTAATATAGCAATACCCCGGTACTTAGGCTTAGTTTGGGAGTTTAGGATAGAAAAGAGAAGAAGGGAAAACTTAGAGTTATGAGAGAAGAGAAGAGAAGAGAAGAGAAGGGATTGTTATATTGTTTGGGAGTTTTGAGAATTAGTAGAATAATTTTGGATATAAAAGTCATTAAATATTTGTTCAAAACATTTGTAAGGATAAAATAGGTATTTTAAAAAATATTCATAAGGTTCCTCCAACTTTCTCTCCATTTCTCTCCAATTTGAGAGAAAAAATTTTACCTACTATTCATCCTCCCATTTCTTTTCTTTTTTCTCTTACTAAAAACTCACAAACAAAAGAAAATCCAACTTTCTCTTCTTTTCTTTTCTTTTCTGCTCAAATTCTCAACTCGCAAATGAACCCTCAGTGACACACTGGGGAACATGTACAGTTAGCTTACGTCTGGTTAGGTGTGCTTGATGTAGTTGTTATAATAACTGGTGTACAATTATATTTTAGGGATAATTTCATAAACCTCCCTTGAGGTTTCTAACAATTTCACCCAACTCCCCTCAAGTTTAAAAAATTACATACACTTACCTTCCTTGGCATAGTAAAATACCTATAATGCCCACCACTTGGTAGACAATTTTAATTTAAGACAATAAATTTACAAATTTCAAAAAAATGTATTTTTCCATCTCTTGTCTATTTCCCCCCCCCCTTTTTTAGTTAATATAACCTCTTTTATCATTTTTAATTTTGTGGATACTAGCAAATTGAAATTACAAAATTAATAGAGGGAGTAGATTATGTGTCAAACTAGAAGGAAATGATGAGACTCATAGTGTTAGAAAAATAAATAATGAAATGAAGATTGAAATAGGAAGAAGAATTAAAGATGTGGAATTTGTCATATTTTGTTTGTTGACAAAAAAAACTTATATAAAATGTCAATAATTACATAAGAATTTATTTCATTAGATTGGAAATTATTATTATTATTTTATTGTGAAAGTAGAATTTATTCTCTACTTTTGAGATATTAATATTTTTAAGGCTATAGGAGGGCTGTAATAGTAGTTCTAAGTCAAATTAACTTGTATCGAAAAGGTAGTTGAGCATTAATATTTAATTTTGGGTTATAAAATTGGTTGTCAATGGAGGTTGTGTGTTTTTTCTTCTTTTTTATTTGTATGGTAAGTATTGATATTGCATATGTAATTTGGGATCTTTTGGATGGTTATTTGATTTTAGAACTTATGCTTGGATAATTGTTAGGAATTAAACTTGTTGATTTGTGCAAGGTGTGGAAGAAAATGATTGAGTATACTATATTTTTCTTTCTTAGTTTTGTACAAAAGGACAATTTAGGTTTTTGTGAGAAAATCTTTCTTGTTGGACCTATATTGTTATTAAACAGTAAAAGAAGGGGAGGTATATGTAATTTTTAAAACTTGAGGGGAACTCTCTGTAATTATTAAAAACCTCAAGGGAGGTTTGTGAAATTATTGCTATATTTTATCATTTTATTGAATATACGTGAAATATTTTATTTATATAAATTAATATTTTTTAAATACAAAATTGTAATGTAATTGTATACTAAAAAATTGTTCAAACACAGTAAATTACAAATTGTTTAATATTGGACATTTTAATAAAAAATATTACATGTTTATTTTGAATTCAAACACAATAAATTACAAATTGTTCAATAAATTTTCATCTACAAATAAAACCATTCAAAAGTGTAACTTATGTCTTTAAAATGAGATTTATGTCTTGAATTGTGTAACATGTGTAATGATTAGGTTTATGAATCTAGACAATGTAAGGAATTTATTTATGTGATGAATCTAGACAATCTAGACAATGATTAGGTTTATGTATTGAATTTTTTATTGTTATACAATGAATCTAGACTTTTCAATTTATAGTTGAAATATGAGATGTTAATTTCTCTTAATGTTGGTATTTTAATACTCCTAATTTCTTAAGTTATAAATAGAGGCATCTATCAACTAAACCTGATATATACTTTGTTATCTTTAGACTATCTTCTACTTTTCTTCCTCTCACTGTAGTTGGATTTTATAGGGTAAATAATAGTGTTATGTGAGGTTTCTGTCTTTTTTTAATAGTGTAGATTGGAGTAGACTACAGTGAAATAAATTGGACTGTTGTATCTTGAAGGTGACGTGCTGAAACCTACTACATTGGAGGATATTTCGTAGGAGCGCGAATCGTTTTAAAGAGATCGACTTAATCCGCACCTCAACCCAAACCAAATTAACTTTTTATGGTACAAATTATTTGCATTTTTTAGTACAATATTGAGGTATGAGATTTTTGTTAATTTCATTGTTAAATTTGATTAAAAAAATTATTATTACTTATATGATTTATTTTGGTCAAGAACCAACACTATCAAAGTGAGGCAGGATATAACAAATATAATAATTGAATACAACCAGACAAAAACCCCAACTGTACTTGCCCCACTCGGACATGTGCATTCGAAACAATGACAAAAAGATGAAACCAGGGCACAGGAACTTTAATTGCCAAGAGGCTTCAAAATGTTGGATAGGTAAAATCAGGGAAATATTACTACAATTGTACTTAACCTTACAATAAATGACATAGCATGCACTACTGTTAAGGCGGTTGATTGACATTTATTGGGCACAATGCAGAAACTTACTAGATTACGTTGTCTCCTGAATGGATCTCAATCGCCGCCGTCGACGGCTAGAGGTTAAAGTCAGAGACACGTGTTAAGTCATATACTTGACATTTCTGGTTACATGCCAATTTTGATTTATAAAAATAAGTTAATTAATTATTAGAATTAATGATAAATTAAAATGTATTTTAATTTATATAGTTCTTACTTATTAAAAATTATAACTTGTGCTTTATTGTTAGCATGTATAAGAACATAATGAGTATAAGAACATAATAAGACACCCTGTGTCGACAAAAAAAAAATGTATAAGAACATAATGAGTCACACACATTAAGAATTTCATTAATTAGATTAAAAGGAATTCAAGTGAGGACTTAAAAATAATTTTAATAACTTATAGTTTAATTTATAAAATAAATTAGACTTAAGGGACTTATGGTGCAAATAAAGTTGACTCTTCGAAAATAGGTGTTCTTTTAGAAAATGAAAACTAAATCTAAATGGAAATAGATTGTCCGATTTCTATGTGAATTTAGTTAACCTATTTGTTTATAAATACTCTCATAACTTGCATTAGCAAGACTAGTGAACAATTATAGAGTTTCGTGAGACTTTATAGAAACTTTAAAGAGAAAAAGAAGGAATAATCGAACAAGCTTCTTTTTTTTTTTTTTTTTTTTTGTCGAAACGATAGATGTCCTATAACCTAATCTAGCCTAGTCTAAGGGGAAGGGGAGAGGGTTCGATGTGAGTACAGACTCCATCGATGAAGGTCAATTAAGACCGCCACAAATTGTGGCAAATTTGTGGGAGGCAGGGATTGAACCCCTGACCTCCAGCATCACCTTTAATGGTGATGACCACTGGACCAAATGGCCAGTGGCAATCGAACAAGCTTCAAGAGAGAAACTTTTCGCTCTCCTACTTGTGTCAGCGGACTCCTAGGTGACGAAGATCTAGGATTGCTTCATCTTCTCCATATTCAAGTTGTTTAAATCTTGGTAGTAAGTGTGCATTTGATAAATTTAAATTTGAATTCTGAATTCTAAAATTTGAAAACTAAAACTTAAATTTGTTAAGTTACTGAGTTGTTAAATATTGAAATATTAATATTTGAGCATATTTTTCATTAAGTGATGAGTGAATAATTTATTACTCATTTTGTGGAGTTAGTTTCGTATATGCAATTTATAACTATTTAATTAATTAAGGTATTCTATTTTTGGTTATCAAATATATTTGAACATATTAATATATAAATTCATTAAATTTAAGTATTAAATTGAATTATCAAATAGAGCTTAAATTAGCACTTTTTTACTTTAAACAATTTCTACCTAAGAGGATTATCACCCTTAGATGCTGGACGTTTGGATAAATTCGAATGGATTGTTACGGATTTTGCGTACACCCTTGCTTCAGTGGTTAAGATGATTTGCTATAAGGTTGAAAGTAATTTTCTTAAAGTAACTTTTCTTCACAGGAAAGTAATCGAAAAACGATCTACTAAGGAATAAAAAATTGTATGATTCAACCAATAAAGAATGACAAAGGGGAAGAAACCAGGCACAGTCATTTTTAGGGAAAATCGTTCAAAATATCTCTTACATTTTACAAAATAATTTTTTTCGTCCCTCACTTTTAAAAATACATTTTCACGTCCCTTACAAATTCATATTGATCAATTTTGGTCCCTATTTAGGTTTCCGACTAGTTTTTTGTCATAATCCACCACGTGCTTTGCACATGATCATTTTTTAAGGGCAAAATTGTTAAATCAAAATTTACACAAACCAATCTATAGTCCCTCACATTTCACAAAATGAATTTTTTTTACCTCACATTTCACAAAATGAATTGTTTCGCCCCTTACATTTTACAAAATGAATTTTTTCATCCTTCATATTTTACAAAATAAAATTTTCATCCCTTATTGATCATGTGTACAAATAACTTTTTTTTTTAAACTCATGTATATATCTATTTGATTTCACATGAATAATACGAATAGCATGCAATATATCTCTATTTGATTTCGCCTGAACGTACTATTTAGGTAAAATTAAAATAGATATATACAGGGATTTAAAAAAAATTGTTAGTTTTTCACTCATGTCATTTCTTTTTATTCAAAAATTTTAAAAAACAATTAATCCTAAACATTTTCAAGTGTTTATATCGAATTAAATTTGGGCAGAAAAAATAAATAAAGGAAAAGTATGACAAAACGAAGTAAATGATTGACACTTTCAAATTTTAAGATAATCACAAGGTAAGAAATTCAACTGTTGATCTTAAAGGTTGCGAGTAAAAATTTTAGATTTAAACTGCAATTTGTTAACATGACTATAGAATTCAAGTTAGGACCGATTAATTAGATAGTTTTATTACACAACTCAATAAATGAATTATTACCAAAATAGAAAAGGCTACAAATATTGAATAGATTCACATTGTGAAATCGAATATATATATATACACATATATATGGATTTAAAAAAAATTGTTAGATTTAAACCCTTGCATATATCTATTGAATAGCATATTTATAACTACAATTAGTGTGTTTAGGTGAAATCAAATAAATATATATTACATGTTATTCGTATTATTCAGGTGAAATCAAATAGATATATACATGAATTTAAAAAAATAAACTATTCGTACACATGGTCAATTAGGGATGAAAAAAATCATTTTGTGAAATGTGAGGGATGCAAAAATTTATTTTGTAAAGTATGAGGGACAAAACAATTTATTTTGTGAAATGTAATCATTATATAAATTTTGATTTGACAATTTTGCCCATAAAAAATGATCACCTGCAAGGCACGTCATGAATTCCGGCAAAAAACTAGTCGGAAATCTAAGTAGGGACCAAAATTGACCAATGTGAATTTGTAAGGGACGTAAAATTACACTTTTAAAAATGAGAGATAAAAAAGTTATTTTACAAAATGTGAGAGACGTTTTGAACGATTTTCCCTAACTTTTATTACCACCAAACTTGGGGATCGGCAGTCTACCAACTCCTTGGCGGAGATAATATAAAATATCACTTGAGTCGGACACACCTTGCTGTAAGTGATACAAGATGCGGTCCCGTTAAGGCGGTTGACATTCGTTGGGCACGATGGAGAAATTTACCACTAGACATATCTGATGATCTCAATCGCCGGCCGGTAAAGTCAGAGAAATTTACTAGCTTTGTTTGACTATGAATACGGCACGTAAGAGCTGAGACAGTCAATTGGGGACTTTACAAGTATCCAAGAGGTATATGAATAAATTATTATCGTATGTAACCTTTAAGTATTAGTATTACACTCTCTCATATAGTAAACTATGGAAAAACTCGACTATATGTTTGGGGGAAAAAAAGTTTGGGAAGGAGGTGTTTTAGCCTTTATGGGGGAAAAAGATGTTTTAGGTATTTTTTCTAAAGATTAATCTTTCTTACATTGACTGTGTATATATGCTGTTAGTATTGGATGAATGATAACTATGTAAAATTTAAATTTAAAATTCAATTTTTGCACGTATATCATGTATCGAACGGTAATCGTGTATACACTATTAATATATATAAATTTTACTCTTTTTCTAAAACAATTACAATAAGTTACAGTAAAACTTCAAATAAACACTTTAAAACACATCGTCCAAATTGAACCTCAATTATAGCAAGTTACAATAAAGTTACACATAGTATTTCAACGTGAGGTAAGATAATTTTTTTTTTAGTAGGGAATGGTGAGGGAAGATTTGAATCTAGACCTTTTAATTCTTGAAATCTCAACTTTAACTATTAAACCAAAACTTCCTCGACTGAAGGTACTTAATTCACATATTATTTTTCGATGAACTTACAAATCATATGTTTGAGAGGGAGGGGGGGGGGGAGAGAGAAGAAAAGGAAAGTTTGCGTGCTATGTGAATAGAGCTGCAAACAAGTCGAATCGAATCGAGTATTTCATGTTTGAACTCTGTTCGTTAAGCGATTCGAACAAAGTTTGTGTTCGTTCGTTAACTTTCGAACTCCAAACCTGTGTTCGTGTTCTACTCGTTAAGTAAAGTTCATGTTTGAATTCGAATTCGTATTCGGCTTGTTTATGTTAAACGAGCCGTTCGCGAACATGCTCGAAAAGCACGAACCCAAATTATTTTAAATCTTAAATATGCCATACAAATCATTAATCATCCTCAAAAACAATTAAAGCACTAAGTGACTAAATTCTATTATTCATTAACTATATAACTAACATTAACATAAAAATAACAAATAAAACAAAGCAATTTGCCCTCTAAATATAAAAGTCCAGCCATAAATTTAACCCTAAAATTTGTCAAATGACAATTATGTCCATGTTCGCGAACGTTTGTCAAAACTCATGAACATACTCGTGTTCGTTCGATTATTAATCGAACAAAAAAATTCGTTCGAGCCCAGTTCATTTAAAATTTCGAATTAGCCTTTCACGAACATGAACGAGTTGAAACGAACCAAACTACCAAACAATTCGGTTCGTTTTAACAGCTCTATATGTGAATCTAGAAAATTTTCGTACTCACAAACCAAACATTTGGCTAACTGTGACTTTTCAAAGATTTTTTTTTGGAATTGAATTTAGTCTCGAATAAATTGAAGATTTATACTACAAGGGATTATATACAAAATTTTCCTAATACACCACCTTTGTTTTTCTTTTTCTTCTTTTCAATCCCCAAATGGGCTATGCCATCCAAGACCACCTTTGTAATGTCAGAACAATTTTTTATTTGATCTAGATACATACTTTTTACATTCCACCTAACTACTTGAGAGTTTTAAAGTTTCTTAAACGTATCAAATGAACTAATCGGTCAATCAATGCTAAAAATGACATTGTGCCAAAAAAAAATTTGCCCCAAAAAATTGAATACAATTACTGCACTCAAGCGCAGCTAGTTGTGTGAGATAGCACGCCATGAAAATGTCTAGCTTTGGTTCAAATGTCCAAATAGGTCATCAAAGTTCTTCTACAAAATGAACTTTTATCAAGTTTGAGTAATACTTAATTCTTCCATATGCAAGCTGATGTTTGCATTATGCTTCCAAAATTTTGTTTCTTATTTCACTATCAAACATATACAGTTTATTCGTACAGTTTTATAGGGATTATCAACTTTTATCACATCATAGAGGTCAAGATGAAGAATTTCAACTCAGTTGAATTTAACATAAATATTAATATTTTATCAAATGAGAATTCTAATTTTAACTCCAATTCCTCACCAGTTTGAGACAAACGAAAAGAAATATCAGAGCTTAGTGACTGGAATCGGTTGCTTTGTTTTCTAATAATAGCAAGTTACTAGTTTATTAAAAAAAATGTTATTACTGTATTATTTTTGTAAAACAATTAAAATAAAAATGCACATCGCTTTCTTTCCTTCAATTTCTTCACATCGTTTTCCTAGCTCGAATAAATGATGATGAAAGCAGGCAGTCTCAACATTCATATATTAGGTCGGAGTGATTTTAGATTGGATTATAGAATTTAAATGCCATATGTAGGAATAATTCCAATAATTTGATTATAATGATTGTCAACCCACATATATTAAATCTAAATGCTTGGGAATATACTTATATTCTCTAAATAAGACGAAATAATTTTGTCTTCTTACTCTGCTGAGAATCTCTTTCTTAAAATAATTTTTTTTCTCCTGACTAATTCTTCAAAATTTTTTTTTTTTTTTTTTTTTTCATCACAGTGGGTATCTGGGGCCGAGGACTGGTTACCGTACGCCCCAACTAATCCCACTGCGTGACCGCGAGAGGCTGCCCGACATTATCGATCAATGGTAACGACTGGGATTCGATCCTTGGTTGGTGGCTCTCACCCAACTGGGCTACAACCACTGGACCGAACCCAGACTAATTCTTCAAAATTGTTTGCGCAGTACATTGTAGTACACTGTAGTACACTTGACTTCATCAGCTGCTTGCTTTTACAAGTTCATTGCCTTTTGCTTTCTTTGCCCTTTGTGCATGTGCATTTCATTTCCCATATTATTATTTTCATCCTTGCACAGCCCAGTGTGGTGTGTGTGTTTATATATGTGTATATATATATATATGTATATATATAAAGCAATTTTTGGAGCAATTAATTCAAGATTGATAAGGTTATATGATGTCTACTTATATGCCTTAACAAAATGGTTGTCTAGTTATATGCATGCCATAAATCTAACCAAGTCCATCTAAACTTCTCTAGGCTAACAACTAGCACCAACTTGTTTTCCATACAAAATTGTACACTAAGATGTTGTAAATATTTACTTCAAATTCCTGTAAAAACAGATACTTCAAATTCCTGTAAAAACAGATATTAGGGCTGTATCTGAATCTGTGACCGGCACTGATAATTCTGGATAGAAGACAAGTTGAAAGTAGTTGTGCAAGTGCAATTCTTTCACGACACTGAATCATTTTCATATAAAGCAACTATGTGCTTGATATAAATTTTTGGTTATTAAAACCTAAAGGTTGTACTGAATAATTGGAAATATTCAAGTTAGTGTTCACATAACAACTAGCTAGTATACAAGAAAACGAATGATCTAGGTTTACTAGTTAGAAATATCATAACAAGACAATAAAAGCTCATATTAATTTGTTTTTCTCAATGTCCCTTAATGAAAAGTAATGACATAATGAAAGGCTACAAAAGAAATAAAAAAAATTTATTCATATCAAAGTGAACGACAAATTAGAACTAGTATTTTAAGTTTAACCAAAAGAAAAAGAAGGTGTAAATTTGGACATGCTTTCCTCAACTTTTGGCTTTTTTCTCTTGCAACACCTCATGTTACGTACATAAAAAACCAAATAAAGTCGATAAATATATAAATTTAATCCAACTTGCTTAGAAGCACTTAAAGTCTTTGTATTATTATGAAAATCTTCAATTGCTTAGCAAATAAAATGTCGTTTTGCCAACTAAAATGTCAGTGTTGTTGCCATAATCACCACCATCACCATCCTCCTTTATTTTTGTTTTTTCCTCTTGTTTCTTGTCCTATTTCAATAGCTCAGCAAGTCAATTAAGTCTGCATAGAGGGGTTTTTATTCTTCTTCCGCTTCTCCTTCTCTTTCTTAGTAGCCAATGGTCAATTTCATTCCTGTGGAATTAGGGACCACTCATGGAAAAACAATCCACTAAACAAGATTATGATGAAAGAAAATTGACTACAATAGAATCAAAGGCATTTTTTATTCTTGGGAAGTAGTTAAAAATTTTGGTACTAAAACCAAGTGCCATCCAACAATTGCCGGCTATTCAAAAGACAAAAAATCTGGAATGGTGTTAGTACTTTTTCATCAGTGAGAACTTTTATTGTAATTCATAGGTAGGTAGCAAAATAATAGTCCCATATCTAAGTGCCATTCAAAATTGCAGGTAACTCAAAAGACACAATATCTAGAATGATATTGCTTCTTTTCATCAGGCACTGTTGGGCAGTGATTAGTATAAGTTCTCATGCAACGATGCGGTAGATAAGAGCAACCAAAAACTGGAGGATGAATCTAATCTAAATATCATCCTTACTGATATTTGGATACTGCAACAGTCTTTTTTGAAAATGTAAGTTTTGGATAAATCTTTTATGTATTGTTAGTATATATATTAGCGGATTTAGATACATGTTACATATGTAGTGTTTAAATTCAAATTGAATGATGTGATACACATCTAAACTCGTAAATATATATATATATATATATATATATATATATATATATATATATATATATATATATATATTTTGATAGTATAGAAAATATTAATTCTTAACATTTTTTTTTTGAAAGAAATACGTAATATCTTGTTAGCAAGAGTTTGGCAAGATCTACCATCAAACTTAACCAGATTGTTTGGTGGGAAGCATGATTCCCATGTGTCTTGAAATAGAGACACATCTATATCATAAGGGCAGTGGCCCCTTATTTGTAATGATTATTATAGTAATACAGTACAAATGAATTTGACCAAAAAAATAATTCAGGTACTTGGTCATCATAAACAAATTGACAAAACTCTTCTTATGATCCCTCACATGTTTGAAAGTAATAATTATATGAGAAACATATATCATATAAACTGTACTATACTCATCCAATATTTTCAAACAAAAATCCGAAGTTTGAAAGCAAAGAAGAAAAGAACAAAAAAGAGAAGAGAAAAGAAAAGAAAATTTCCAAGCAAAAGCCAAAAAAAAAGAAAGAAACAAACAAACGTAACAACTTGGCCTCTAAACAAAGAGTCACACACCCAGAGAAACATAAATTTGGGCTGCAAACAAAACATCGCAGCGGGCCTGGAAACTTAGCTAGGCCCATTTCATTGAAAATTAAGGGAAACACTGAGAGCGTCATATGACGGCCTGTTCAAGTATAGATCTACCTTAAGATTTTTACAAAATTTTGATATTTTATTCGATAGAAAAAATTATAGTTTTGGTACCAATTGTTTTGGACATCGGTAGTTTTGATTTCTAAAATTTGGACAAAAGAAAATCTAGTACCAAATGTTTCAATCCTAAGCACATTTAGTTCAATCGATTGATTTTGGCAAATTGTTATCTGAGCCTAGTCACGTGACTAATTTTTAAAAAAAATTAGAAAAATATAAAAATGTTGGTGACAATAATTTGTAATTCAAAGGCGTTAATTAATCACTTGCCAATCTTGTGACTAATTAGTATTTGGCCCAAATTTTAAAAAAAAAATCTAGAAAATGGAAAAAGAATTGCAGTCGATTAATCACATCGTTGCATCAAGCACTTCACCTTCTCTGCTCCTTCTCTATAACAAAAAGTACAAAAACCCTAATGACCCTTTAGTTCAATCTGAAAGATGTGAAATTTGGCCATTATCTCGTGAGGACAACTAGGAAAATCTGCTGTCATATAAGGGGATCGAATGAACAATTCTCAAAATTTCCAATTAAACCTAAAACTCCTCCAAATACAATCTAAAATTTTCTATCCATGGCAGCAATTAACGTCTGCAATTGTGGTAGGAGGGCAAAAGTGGTTACTCCGTGGACATGACAAGTCTGGCAGAAGATGTTCTATCCATGAGAGGTTTTTCATTAGTTTCGTGACCGAATTCCGTTAATAATTTGCCAAAACCAGTAAGTTGAACTAATCTGCCTAAAAATTGGAACATTTAGGACTAAATTTGCTTTTGTCCAAATTTAAAGACTAAAACTGTCAATGCCCCAAAATATTTGGCATCAGAGCTATAATTTTCTCTATTCGAAATTAGACAAACGTTTGATGATTTAATTTGTCTTCCAAAATTAAGAAATAGACTTGAGTTAAATTTCAAACGGCCCAGCAATTGTACTGAAGTCAATTTCTTGGAAACAACCTTTAGAGTTGGAGAAAACATCAACTTCTTTAGGGACTTATGTTGACGTGCCTCAGTTTCTATAACTCACATTAAATATTCTTGAGGTGTTTGCATGAATTTGGTTACGGGCAATAATAACGGATCCCTATGAATGAGGTGTTTTTTTTTTTTTTTTTGCAAAATTTTATTATATCTTTGTATATTAAAAAATTTCACTGTAAATATATTTTAAAAATATTTTTTAAATTTAAAACTTTGTTAGGGTATTTTTAAAATTTAAGATCGTGACAAAAGCATTAACTAACATAACCTAATTTTTTTTTTTTTGTCAAACTAACATAACCTAATGGAACATGTCAATAAAGAGAAAAATGATGCTAAATGCGAGACATGAGTACATGTAAAGTCGTTGCAAAAGCCAAGTAGCAAAATTTCTGTTACAAAAACTTTTCGCAGTCAGGACCGCTATAAAATATTTACACGGTCTTCTCATGCATTCTAGATATTTTTCACAACAAATTTCTTTCAGTAATTTATGTATCAGATTGGGCAAAGCTATTTTCACGAGGAAAAACTTCATTCTGCTCTAAGAAACCTTGAATGGCTTTTGCAGCTTCTATGGCAGAATCTCTTTGTTTAGTTATTCTTTCAAGCTTCTCAACCTTCTCGGATAACAAGCCAATATGAGAACTGGCAAATTCCACCAACTTGTTCCCAGTTTCTAAAGCCGTGCAAAGCTGCAATTCAGAAAGTCCAATGGATCCGCAATTAACAATTCTATCAGAAGGATTGATGCAAGTTGTAAATTCACATGAAATTCTTTTTCAATCCAGATGAAGTTAAATTTTTAACAGGTCAACTGATGAGTAAACTGCGTCGCTCTATCTCATTCAATATGTCTAGTCAAAGCAAACAGGGAAAAGAAGAAAATATACATCATACAGCAAAAACCAAATTACCTTAAGCGTAAGAGCTGTCCATGACTGATCTGTGCCAGCTAATGCCTTGTCCAGTTGGTCATAGTTCTCCTAGACAAGAAACAGCAAATTAGATCATCTAAGTCATAACTTGTAAAAGCCAATCAACCAGCATTGAAAGGAAAAGATCAAAGTAAACTATTTGTGATAGATGCTTGTTTGATGAAATAGTTCTAGTACTGGATGAGATGATGCATGCAACTCCTAAAACCATCAGAACATATGAATACCAGCAAATTGCAACTAATGAATATAAGCACACTGCATTCAATTTTATAGCTCCTTGTTTGTCTCTTTGATCAGGATGGATCTAGCATTGTAAGAACATTGATTGGGTAAGAACAAGTTAATCAACCAATATACTAATAAGTCCTTGGTTCAAATCCCTCTTCTCCCTCCCTGCTTCTTTAATCCCACCCCTCCCCTACTAGAAAAAATATTAAAAAAAAACCAATATACTTTGTTTTTTAGGGATTTTGTCTTGTCAAGTCGATTTCACAAAAATAAACATTAACAAACAAAACTCACAGAGAAAATAAACCAATTTTATATTTTTTTCATAATAAACTCAATGAGAAGAAATTAGTTTCCTTGTCTGTTATAATGCTTGTCAGATTTTCATTTCACTTGCACCACTTGTGAACCATGCTCTCATCCTCTTTTTTTTTGGATGGGGAGTTGTGGGGGTGGGGGAATAAGTTTCCCTTCCCCTATTTATATAAATGTTAGTTGTAGGGTTTTGGAACCTCCGTTGAAGGGTTTCTAAGTCAAACATCATTTTGTTCACAAAATTTCTTAAGAGTTTTGAGAACAAATTATAAACTTAAAAAAGGCATCCATCATCATTAAGTATACCAATGTCCATTACTTTTCGAGGGTACTTAGATTTGAATAAATTAGTCATTATCTCAAGATGCCACATTCTTGCATAAATTATTCTACATTCTTTTTCCACCATTACCATTGGCAAGCTTTCTTATATTCTTCTTCATGTTACCTTACAAATAATCAATGATCTCTTTAGGCCATACTTATTCCACAAATCTGACCACAACTTACATATTCACTATCCAAATGATTGCTCTGCACCATCCCTATCTCTCCTTGAAACAAAAACAATGATGAAAAAGAAGAAGAATTGCAGATCTTGCTATATATTTGTGTCTTGCGTGAAGTGTTTTACACGAATTGCATAATGCTACCAATTCCATTACAAAATTAAATTCCTTTGGGAGGTATACGAGATTCCAGTTCCTTTGAACATCAAAAATTAGATGACCTGAAGCTTCAAAAACCAGAATATAAGACCAAGACAAGTTCTCAGAAATCTTCACAAAAAAGTTAGCAAGAGAAACATCACCGCATGAATTAGGTTATTGACAAAGACACATAACAAAAGAATATTGGTTGTCAAAAGACCACTCATAGATGAATACGGACAATTGCATGTCAATTGTGTAACCAACAAAGAGAGCTCATTTATCATCCATCATCAACTATCAGAAATTCTGTAAAGTAGTTTTGAGAGAGAAAAAGCTAAACCAGCAGCAATTCAGTACATAGTTGCAAATAGGTAGTTCAACTTCCAGATAGGTTGACGCATATGTGCTGAGCAAACAAAAAACAAAAACAAAAACAAAAGGAGTGGGAAAAGCCAGCAAGAGTTGTGCTGGCAAGTGGAATTACAAAGAGAGGATTACAAGATTTAGTGTATTCACTCTCCAATTATAATTCTAACCAGGGGAAAAAGCTAAGAGGCCACAAAACTATTCCTCAAACAATTTTTTCACTCCACTATTTTGGTATCGAATGTACAATTTAAGTAATTCATTGCTCTCAATTGCTATTTAGTTGTAAAGGCACAACAGCTAGCAAAACCATCTTTCAGGGGCATTTGGTCCATATATAGAAACTTTACAATAAAACAGAAAAAATTTTGAACCCCAGCGATCACCCCTCTTCCCTGACATTTTTTCCGACTCCCGAGCATATAGCTGCTAGGCAAATGGAAATGTTGACATGTGAACATCTGAGAATTGCCAATAGGGGTACACACTGGATGTAAAAGGAAACAGATAACTGAATACACCTAAAAACCCCACTAAGATAACATATCCAGAAAGTGTAGACTTAAATTAAGTTCTGAAGCTTTCTTTGCTGATGTAGGCAAAATATAGAACCTTCTTCCCAAGGAAATTCATGCCAAAACCTCAGCATCTTCTTAGTCTTTCTTCTTCTTAGTAATCTTCAAAATCCGAATCATATAATTACTTAGTGAACCATTTACAAAGAAGGCACCATTAACAGACCAAAGTCTACGAATCCTCATCTAATTGAAATTTAATGCATCAGATCCATAAATCATTCTCTTCAAAACCCTATACAAAGTTAATCATATTCATAATTGAAAAGGCAACAAAAGCAACAAGGATTTCGAAAACCCAAATCTTTAACTTTTTAGTTCCTTTCTGCGAATAAGACTCAATCTTCAAAAACTTTTCCCATTCCATAAACACGATTTGAAATTCAAATCATTCACATATTAATTATACATTTTTAATAAAGAATGAAATCACACTAACCTAAATTCAGAATTCCAACAAATTCTAATTCTAAATAATTTCCTACCAAATACTATTTTCCCCAAGAAAATAAAATTTCTCATCCTACCCTGGAAAGTAGACATAAAGTATTTAAACGAAATAAAAACTAATGCAAGTGAATTTAACATATAATTTCGCAAAATAATAGACTAGAATAAATTTTTTTTTTTTAAAGAAAAATTCGTCTTTAATTAGTGACAGAGAGGGGAGAACCTGAAAGAGCTTGGGGAGATCGGAGGGGACGAGACTAGGATCGGAATCGGGTGGTTCTAGGTTTTGGGGGTGGTGGGACCCACCACCGCTAACAGCTTGCTGATCTCCTTCTCCGACGTCGGAGAGTAGGTCGCCGATGCAGAGCAAGGGTCCTCCGACAGCTCTCATCGTCGGGAATGACATTACGAGACGACTTAGTGGGTGATAGTTAGATTGAAAGCTTTAAACCGTCTAGGGTGATTTTCTATTTTTAGTCCCTAAAGTTTTAGGTCCCGTTTGCCAAGTGAATTTTTTGAATGTTTGTCTAAAATTTTACTGTAATTTACTGTAAAAATTTTTTTAAAAAATTTTGAAGTGTATTTTTTTTGAATATTTTGAAATGTATAATTTAAAAACTTTGAGAAATTTTTTGAGGTTATTGTAACTTTAAAAACTTGTAGCAGACAAACTTAACAAAAAATTTAAATGCCAAACAGGGCCTAAGTTTGTGCTACTAGAGTCCCTCAATTAATGAATTGCTAACTGTATAAATAATAAAGACTAAAGAGCAGATTGGGTATTATAAACTGTCATGTTTTGAAGTAGTTATACAATAGAAGTTAGGGAGTTTTGTGGCTAAATGTTTCTACTGTGCATTGGTGTTGTTTTCTTCTCGTTGTTTGTGTTGTAAGCAAACTGTTATTTGTCTATGTCACTATTAATGAATGGTTGAAATGTTTTTTGACAATTGAGTGATCCTTGTATGTTCATTGGGTGCTTGTTCCACAGGTTGTGTATGTCGTGCGAGATTTGGTGAATTGTTTTGAATGCCTTTAATAAAGGTCTTAAGTGGTGTAATTGTGATTTTGTATCGATAATCTGGCTAGGTTATCTTTTAGACCATATTAATTGATTTGTTATGCATGCATGTTTGGATAATTTTCTTATTTGTAGAATTTTTGAACTTTATTGTCCTCGTGTGATTTGGTATTTGTCTTCTTGTCATTTTGATTTTTTGTTTGCAGTTTTTCTGTTATTTTAAATATGGTTATAGTTGTAGTACACACTTATGTACTTGCTTAATCATTATATCAAATCACCTTAGTAAATAATAAAAATATAGGAGATATATATGTAATTTCATTACCAAAAACGTAAAATATTAAAAATGTATGAGTTAGATTTGGCTAGATGAGCCAACGAGCCTAGTATCTTACATTCAGCTCGACTCAACTGGCTCGCTAAGCTAGCTTGAACTCGACTCTTCACACTGAATTTAAATTGAGTTTTGACCAAGCCACCTAACGAAGTGATTTCTGGACGGACGAGTTGAGTCGACAACGCATGCTCACCTGCCAAAATACAAGAATGGCCAGGGTCTTGTCCTTCGATCTCACTTCGATGCTAAAGTTAGATATAGGTTTGGGGTTGAAGATACAAGTAGTTGGGTGGTTTGTAATATATATCTGACTTGCAAATGATGAGGAGTATTTATAAGGGAGAATTCAACGGATAGGATTTGACACCTACACCTAGCTAATGGTCAGATGACAGGCTATGGCGGTGGGCTCAGACATAACTCTGACCACTAGGACGGTGGGTGGTCGCATCAACCTGTCAATCACTAGTCATCTCATCCACTAAGGTGTTAGGTGTTGGAGTCCATAACCATACTTGAGGTAAGAGTGAAGTTGGGCCAATTAGCCGAGACGATTCTTCACCTCAAGGTGGCGAAGACGAGGTTCTTGAAGAGACTGAAGAACCGAGGTAATCACTTCGATATCGAATAGTCAAGATGATAACTACATTAAACCCCCTAGCCTCGGGGAGGGGAAGCTTAAATGACTCCCTTCCCAAGGTTGAGTTATAGGGTGAATGAGGGACATGCGTTGTGATGCTGAGCAACGAGAGGCCAAACATCAGTCGGAGGTAACTGATGGGAGACGTTCTTGAAGGGGTGTCAGATGAATCGGTGCTGATTAATGAAGAGAGAGGAAGACGGGTGTTTTAAAATTCGAACGTCAGCCTTTTTACCTTCCATCCCCTCTATAAATAGGGGGAATTTTTACAATTCACTTTCACATCTAGTGAAAATCATAGTAGCAAATTCAAGATGTCTGTCCAAATTATCAAAGCAGCCTTCTTCCGATCCCTTAACTCAGAGATAAGAAGATAATAAGTCACCTCTCCCCCTTTAAATAAAATACATGGTTAGTGTAGTTCGAATGCATAAGGTAACAATTAGGTCGGATTTCAAAGAAATAGAAAGGCCCGACCCATCAGAGGAAGAGACATCATCATCAGAAGAAGCGTCCAGTTCCAAAGGAGAGATCTCGGGATAGGGACCCGAGCCTACGGAATCCAAGATCTTATATAACGACACCTTTGGTTCAGAAGTTTCCAGAGATGAAGGGGTAGTAGTTCCTGGAACTCCACCCAACCTCGACTAAATAGAATTTGACGAGGTTCCTCTCTTCATTGGGCGAAGAAGGATCGATCAGTAGTTGTTCTGCTGAGATCTCGGGTGGCAGTATATGCCAACCAGATGAAGGCCGGTCTAAGGATGTTGACAACTAGGTTTTTTCGAGACAACCTCTAATACTGAGGAGTTCAGATAACTCAACTCGTTCCTAATACCATCCAAATTTTCATTGGATTCGAGATGCTGTGCCGAGATCAAGAGTAACCCCTAATGTTAATCTCTTCCGATGATTTTACACAATCAAGAATAGCGAAAACGAAAGGGGGTGGTTCTACTTTGGGAGTCGGAACAAGAACGTGTCAAAGTTAGTGGTGGACGTCTCGACTTCAACAAAGCGTTGAAAGAACAACTTTGTTTTCATCCCGATCGAGAACTTTCCTCAAGGCTTTTGATGGAGGTCGTACAATGCCCTAACTGATCCATCCCCAGGACTCATCGAGGAGCAAAACTTCTAGAAGATCAAGGGATCGGGGCTCAGGATCAACAATTGGTTCTACTCGAAAACGGTCTTAGTGGATGGGGGAATCAGCCGAGGTCTCCTCAGTCGCAACAAACCCTCTTACTATTCTTCTAGACGCAAGAAAATTATAATTTCATTTCATCATTTTGTATCTTTTTTTCTTGACTAAGTAATAATGCATCTCTTCCGTACAGTGATGAAGTTGTCCAACCATATTATCTCAGGGATGGTAGCTGAGAGGCAGAAGCGTAAGGCTCCAGTCAAGACATCAAGAGCGGAGAAGAAGAAGAAAAACAGCTCGGCTATTCTCCGTCCTCCAGTAGGCGACTCGACTCATGGTTACTCTCCTCTCCAACCTCCCGTGATCATAGTTGAGTAAGGGAGCTCAAATATCTCCGTGATTTCATAGGGTGTGGCTACTCGGGGTGTTACCGTGGTTTCGACAGGATACGGAAGAGGCAAGTCTTTACACCCTTATTCTCTAGTCATAGTGGGGGCATCCCTATGGAACAAATATCCAGTAGCACTGCGTCCTATCGACAATGAGATGAGATGAGACACCTTGGTGACCACTATTGTTCGGATTGGGACATTAACGTGAACAATCAGTGTTAAGATCGATGACCATCTTAGGAGTTGTTGGTCCATTCAATCCTATTTCGAGATGTGGAGTATACCAAGTAACTAATGTCTTTCGAGTTGGTGGACCATTTGGCCATCACTTGGGCCTCCACGTCGGCTTTTACTGCCGAGATAACTAGTCGCTATGACTATATACTTGAGACGCATCAGTCCACAGTCGAGCTCCAGGAGAAGGTAGCCTTCTTAGAGAAAAAACTGACAGTGGCCAACAATGAAAGGGATTGTACTCATGAAAAACGGGACCGAACCATTGCCGAGACAAACTCCTATAGGACGGCCCTTGGGGAGGAACAAGAGAGAAAGCACCAAGAGAAGCTATCCTATAAGGCGACTATCGAGAAGCTGGGATCTTGTCTGTGGAGGCTTTTCTTAAATTCGAGAGCTTCAACAATGATCTCGGCAAGCTGACCCTATTGAGTTTCATGTTAGGTTAAACCTCGACTGTAAACGAGGTCGGCCTCTTGTTGTCTCAAGATGATCTGGATGTATTCAAAACTAAGGACAACTACAATGAAAATGCCAATAAACTATGTAACCGCATGGCTGTGGGTATCTAAGAGAGGCAGAACCTGACTGAGATGCGGAAATAATTCAATTAATGACTAGTAAAATTCGAGATTGAAGAGTCCGAATTTGAGAAAGATGAAGAGGGTCAAGATACCGAGACCATAGGAAACGTCGAGATAGTTAGGGGTAATGATGGGGCTGAAATAGGAGACATTTAGAAGCGTCCCTGAGTTAGAACTTTTATACTTGTATAACCTGTTATTCCTTTTTACTATCTATAACATTATTTTTTTATTATTGAATAGATGTTTTTCATTTTTAATCCTATTTATCTTCTCTATCCAACCCCATGTCCCCTTTTATTTTTAATAACAATAGTAAGCATTGTTTTGAAAATAAATTAACTATCATAACATTATGAATGATACAATTTAAGATTTTTTGCAGGCCAAGTTCAAGGTACGAGAGTGCCATCTCGGTAGGCTAATGTACAGTATCCAATAGTAAGCATTTTTCTTGGGATTCGAATCGGTTAACCGATTTCTTTCTTAAGATTAAATCACTTGATTTAAAGTGGAGGTTTTTAACCCCAGTATTGTTATGGTGAGTCAGGATATTTTTAAACAAAATGATCCTTATTACCGCGACTTTCCTTTCTTTTTCCAGTAAATCTAAATTGGTTTATCGTTTTCGTTATTTGTCTCCGCTACATAAGCGGCCATCCAGGGACTTAGAGTGAGGAACTCAGGCGAAATAATAGTTTTGGATCCATAAATTAGAGAGAAAGGTATTTCCTGGACTGCCGACCTCGAAATAGTTCGTTAGGCCCATAAAACGGTGGGCAATTTGTCCGTCCAAACCATTTCAATTCGATGAAGTCTTGTCTTGATGCCATATAGAAGAGTTCTATGAAATTTTTTGATTTATCCGTTAGTTTAGGGATGGCATGCCGAAATGAAGTGTTGTTTAATGTCAAGATTTTCGCACCACCTTTTGAATGAGTTGTCAGCAAATTGCTTTCCGTTATCTGATATGACAACTCGCAGCACTCCAAACTGGCACACTGTATTCTTTCAAAAGAACTTTTGGACAGCTCGATCTGTCATACTGCTCAATGTCTCGACCTCTACCCATTTAGTGAAATAGTCAATTACTACCACCAAATAGGTATAGTTACCCAACGGTCGAGGAAAGGAGACTATATTTGTTCCCCATTGCTTAAAGGGCCATTGAGACTTGATTGAAACTATGAAATTGGTGGGTTGGTGGTGTTCGGAAACGTGAAATTGATAAGAAGGGCAGTTTGACACAAATATTTGAGAATTTCATTGAATAGTTGGCCAAATATACCCGAATAATTGGGTCTTTTAAACTAACATCCGAATTCCAACGTGAACCTCATAGAATCCTACATGAATGTCTTTGAGTACCTGTCCCCCTTGCTCAGTAAGAATACACCTTAACTATGGTTCGAAATAGGATCTCTTGTACAATGATCCATTATGTAGGACATACCGAGATTATCTACGCTGAACCCTTTCTTCGGATCGGTATTCGAGAAGAATTTCTTAATCAGGGAACTTAATGATGGGCTCCATCCAGCTTTTTTCCTGGATGAATCAGATATACCTTCTTTTCTTGATAATCAGGCTTGATTAAGATTTCAATTAGGACCGTTTTGTTTAATTAAGAGAACGAGGTGGAGGCCAACTTAGAGAGAGTGTCCGCCCGCTTGTTTTAGGAACGAGGTATGCAGTGAATCGCAAATGATTCAAAGAGATTGGCTAGTTTCTGAACTCGTGAGAGATATTTCTACATGATTTTTTTTAGAGTTTCGCACTCTTACAGAACTTTAGGACTACCAACTGAGAATCACTGTATATCTGAATGTGAATAACTCCTAGTTTCTGTGATAAATACAGGCCGGCGATCAACGCTTCGCATTCAGTCTCGTTATTAAAGGCAGGGGAACCAAAGCAGAGAGCGTATGAACACTCCTCTCTACTTGGTCTAATGAGAAGTAGTCTGATCCCGCTGTTCTCGTTATTGGAAGAGCCGCCTACAAAAAGGGCCTAGATCAAAGATGTTGAGATCTCTTTAAGGACGTCTTGGTTCACCGTAGGGGTAAAATCGACAAAAAAGTCGGCTAAAACCTACACTTTGATCGCCGTTCTAGGTTCATAAGTTAGGTTGTATTCTTTTAAATCGATGGCTCATTTTGTCAACTGTCTCGAGGTTTCAAACCTGATTAAAATTTGACGGATTGATTGATTAATTTGGACGCAAATGGGATGAGTTAAGAAGTAGGATTTCAATTGTCGGTCGCATGAACTAAACATAGTACCAATTTTTTCATTTGCGAGTACCAGCTTTCGGGTCTACAGAGAGCTTGATTGACATAATAGACAGGTCATTGAACACCAGCCTCCTGCATCAGCATCGCACTAACCAACTCTTCAATCGAGATGAAATATAAATAAAAGTCTCCCCCAACCCTGGCGAGATGAGGGTTGGGAGAGGATGGAGGTAATCTTTCATTTGGTCGAAAGCTTGTTGGCACTATTTATTTTAAAAGAATTTTTCTACCTTTTTCAAAATTCTAAAGAAGGGCAATTCCCTCTGGACGGATTGGAAGAGAAATCAGTTCAGCACAACTAGCCGTCCAGTTACTTTTTGGATCTTGCGGACATTATTTGGAGCTGCCATCTCTTGAATTGCCTTGACATTATTAGGGCTAGATTCAATATTTTCAACGGGATACCAGATACCCCAAGAACATTTTCAAGATGATTCCGAATATGCACTTCTTGGGGTTAAATATTATCTTGATTTCTCATAAAATTTCGAGGATCTCCTGCATGTCTAAGAGAAAGACATTAGAGGTCTTGCTCTTAATGAGGATGTCATCCATATAAGTTCAATGTTATGTCCAATCTATTCGTGAAAGATGGGGTTAACGAGACGTTGATAAGTGGCTACGGTGATTTTTAACCCGAAGAGTATGGTGGTATAGTAATAAACATCTCGGTTGATGATGAAAGTCATTTTCTCTTGATCTTTCGTGCTCATTCCTATTTAATGATAACTTTTAAAGACATTTAGGAAACAAAAAGATTTCATATTTCATAGTCGAATCGACCAAAATGTCTATTCTTGACAAGGGGTACAAATCTTTTGGACAGATCTTATTAAGATCAGTGAAATCTACACACATATATCACCCTCCGCCTTTTTTCTTGACCATAACTAGATTAGAAAACCAAGTCGAATATTGAACTTCTTTTATCATTCATGATGGAAGAAGTTTATTCACCTCTCCCAAGATGGCTTGGTTACGCTTTGGATCGAAGTGCCTCCTCTTCAACTATGCAAGTAAACATATCCCTGAATTCTTTGAGCAAGTCGATTAGCACATCTTGGATAAAGGGGAGAAGATTTATGTCAATTCGAACAGTCCGTTCCGATTGCATAGAATCCAACGTAACTTTTTTCACCTCATCTTTGATCTTTAACCTCTTGGACTTTTCAATTTTTTGAGATTTGATTGCGGCAATGAATAAAATATCCGGTCTTCTGCCCTCGAACCTTGATAAAAAACTAGCGAAGGTTGCGACTTGTAAGGTGGCAAGGTAACACTCACAGGCAGTTTGTACATCGCTGGTAACCTCGATCACACCAACTGGAGTTGAAAATTTGAAACTCAAGTGGTAAATTGAGTAAACTGCTCGAAGAACATTTAGGATAGACTGGCTGATCAACATGTTGTATGAAAAATCGACTATTACCACAACAAAATTAACTGGAATGGTACAACAATGTGGAAAACTCTCGACAGTCATTATTAGGATAATCATCTCTTCGAAATATACTACATGTCCCCCGAATCCTACCAGTGGAGTCCGTACTAGGGCCAGTTGATCATTAGCCAACTGCAACTTTCCAATTGTTCGGTAGTATAGTAGTGCATCCACCGAACTATCAAAATTAACATATACTTTCTTTATGATAAAGTTGTTGATACGAGTTTCGATCACCAAGATTTCGTGAGGACTAGATGTAGCAGCTATAGAATCATCCAAGCCATAGGTTACGACTTGTGTGAGTCGAAAGTTCAGCTCCATTTAGTTGAAGTTGGCCTATCGATACATTCTTTTCACGAGTTCTGACTGTCTCTCCTTGTGGGCTCACCGATAATAGTGTTGATGAATCCCGTTATATTGGACCCGAAGTCGGGAAGATCGATCAGATTCCCTAGGGTCTCTAGAGGCTTTATCATAACTCCTCTGGTCATGCCTATCGTCACACCTATGATTTCAGCGATTATCTGGACGGTCTTTCTGATGATCCGGGTTTCGGTCGCCTTGGATGAATTGTTTCAAATATCTCTGTTTGATGAGATTTTCAATCTCCTTTTTAAAATTGTTGCAATTTTGGTCTCATGATCGATATTTCGGTAATATGCACAAAAATATGTGTTTATCTTCTCTCTTTTTCCTGTCATTTTAGATGGAGTTCAGCCAAAATGGTGCTGTTCCATAACAGCGAGGACGTGCGATAGGGTAGTGTTGAAGGGGAGGTCATTCGGATTTGGAGATGGGTTATTTTCTTTTGGCAATTCAATCGAATACACTACGGCGATCTCGTAAGGAACTCGATCCCCCGCCACTAGTTGGTTCGGCATTAGTTTGGCCTTGGTCTTTTCTCTTTCTCCGATCAGAGTTGTCCTAGATGCCTGTGCCTCCCTCTTCATGCAATTGACGTCCTCATTTTGAATGGCCTTATCTACTTTCTGTCAAAACTCTCTTAAGGCCCGGGAATACTTTCTATACATTTTGGTATTGAAAATTATGGCTACCAACCCATTGATGAAGCCTGCACTGGTGACCTGTTCATTTGGGTCGGTGATTTGGACACTTTCATCGTGAAACTTTTGAACGTAAGAGTGCAAAGATTCACCAGGAGCTTGTTAGATATTCATCAAGTACGCCGAGATTTTCGTCATCAATCGAGTTGAGATGAACCGATATATGAATTTGTCCACAAGTTGCCCAAGAGAGGATATGCTCCTAGTTTCTAAACTCCAGAATCATTTTTGAACTGTTCCTAGGAGAAAGATGGGGAAGGCTCGGCAAATAATTGTGTCGGATACGCAATATGGTTGAAAGGTCGAAATAAAGGTATGAAAATGATCTTTCGGATCACCTCGCCCATCATAAGACTGCAAGACAGGGAGTTGGAAATTTGATGGAACCAAATCATCATTTATCTCATCGGTAAAGAGAGGGGCTTTCATATAATCAATTGTAAATCTTTCGGGACACCGAGATATATCGTTGGCCCGTTGTCCAAGAGGGCCTTAGGAGAGGGCCCTCGATATGGAGGCCAGTTTGGAGTTAGACTCGGAGGGAGTTCATTTGGAATAATTTCATTTCGGATGTTTGTTATTCGACTTCTCCTCGAATGGGATCTCAAGAGAGGTAACCGGTCGCCGTTTTGAGGATTCAGCCTTCTCCTTTCCCTTCCTCTTGAAGAACTTTCCTAACTTTTCGAAAATGTTAAAATTTTCAGCCATGAATTCGGCCATCTTCATGAGATCCTCTTCATTCGTGGGTTGGGGGGTCCCGCCGAGATTTTTCGAGATTTTGATTAACTTCTTGTTGAACCTCAGCATTAGATTCGAAATCAGTTCAAGGAGCTCGATGACTTCTAGAACATGTGGGTATCATGTCGGCGAAACTATCGTTTCCACAAATGGCTCCAATTGACGAGATGATTTTTGGGCAGACGAGCTGAATCGATAGCATAAGCTCATCTGCCAAAATACAAGAACGATTGGGGTCTTGTCTCTCGATCTCACTTCGATGCGAAAGTTAGTTATAGGTCGGAGGTTAAAAGTATAAGTAGTTGGGTGGTTCGTAATATGTATTTGACTTGCAATTGGTGAGAAATATTTATAAGAAAGAATTCAACAGATAGGATTTGACATCTACGCCTGGCTAATGATTAGATGACATGTTATGACGGTGGGTTCAGACATAGTTCTGACCACTAAGATGGTGGGTAGTCACATTAACTTGTCAATCACTAGTCATCTCACCCGCCAAGGTGTTAGGTGTTGGAACCCATAACCGTGCTCGAGATAAGAGTGAAGTTGGGCTAATTAGCCGAGACGATTCTTCATCTCAGGGTTGCGAAGATGAGGTTCTTGAAGAAACTGAAGAGTCAAAGTAATCACTTCGGTATCGAATAACTGAGGTGGTAACCACACCACCTTTCAAGCTACCTTGAGTCATTTATAGCCCTAATGAAGACTGTAATTGTGCTATCTTTAGTGTTTAACATTAATTGCTACAAGTCTATCTACCACCACTTTATTGTGGCTAGTTGGAATATATAAAGTAGAGTGTCAGTTTAATCACTCTAACTCTATATATCTATGTTTACTTTTATTCAACCTAATGAAAGTTGAAGGAGAAGAATTAGGAGTTTTTGATTATGACAATTATTTGGGAGTTCGTTTACTATTTTTGGCTATTGAATGAGTGGTGTAAGTGTATTTATGATAGTAGTAGCTGTTGGTGTCAATATTGATTTTATGTTATATATATGCTAGTTAATTCATGATTTATAAGTTTTTTTCAACTGATATTGGTCAATTGTTTTAGTCAATTTCTTCTCTCTTTTTTCCATTGCGCATTATTTAAGAATTTTTTTTTCATCTTCTCTTTCTTCCATCACTAACATATATATTAATGTTTTAAGATGTCTTTCACATCTTTGTTTAATGGACATTGTTCCATTGTTCCATTCTTCTGGTTTTACAAATGATATAGTTAGAAAATAAAACATTGGATAATATTTGTCTAATATTTATAGTTTTGATATTCAATGATGACAAACTTTTAATCTTCTTCAGGCTCTAATTTGAACTTCAATTGAGTGACAATTCAAGTGTTCTTGATATAACCATTAAGGATAGATTTGCTCATATTATTCTCCAATCAAATGCTTTTGAAGTTTATAATACTTAAGTTGCGGTAATACATATAAAATACTACAATATCTTATTTTCTTCTATCAATTCTTATTTTAATAACTTTTTTCATATTTTATAGAAAGATAAAAATTGAATTTTTTGGCAATCAATACCCAATAAAAGAGAAACATTTTTTTTTCTAGATAAAAAGCTTTTCATATGAAAGAAGAAATAATGTTGTTTCGTAATACAGTATACAAGCTTTCGCACAATATCATTGCAAATCAACACATACATAGAGAATACTAATCCAATGGATTTGTTTTTGATAATGATACTACTTTATAGTCATTCACCATATTGAAGATTGAGCAAAGCATGTCTTATGAGAAAGCATCCTCATTAGTATCAAACACTCTGCATTCAAATGTCTCTAAGCATGCATCAACAACCATGAAATGAGATGAAACTCCAAGTGATGCAAACAACAATGGAAACTTTGCAAAAAGAAATCTTGAGGATGACTTTAAATTGGGTAATAAATGTACCTGGCAAGATTAAATCTTCCATTCCTACCTATAACTATGGTAAAAATGGCCCTTGACTATCAATTTGAAACTTTTGTCCATACTTTTTGAATGAGATGTCCTATAAACAGGGATTAGCTACAATTATCATCATTTTTGTTATTGACTTTAAGCATGACACTTTTAAAATTGTTAAATTTGGACGCAAGCGTGTTTGCAGTGCTAAACTTCTGATCATAGTTGTTGAACAAACTAATATGTAAATAAAAATTTAGTACAAGTATTGGTGTTTTGTTATTATGATTAAAGACAGTTTATTATTAGTAAAACCTAAATCTAACAACAAAAATGCAAGCATATTTCTGTTTATATAATATTCTCTATCTTTTTCATCAATATTTATATTGATTAACCAAACGCTTTCACTATCAATATATTACTCATAATCAAAATTAGTAATATAATGAAATTTATATAATTTACATATAACAAATAGATTATTACTCTAGACATATCAACTTATATTTTTATTAAATTGCATTAATCCTAATATCTCTCACAGAGAACTCTCCACTGGTGATAAAAACTCGCTAGTTGTTGAAACAAGGCCTCCAATTACTCTTCACGGAGTTAAGGTATTCAGAATTTGTATTTGGTTGATGCAAAGATTCAAGAGCCTCAAGGAAAGATCAAGAAATATGAACAGAAGGTGGTGAACCAACAAAAAAATATGATGATTCTCTACCATATGAAAAGACTAAGGCATGGCTAAATAAGAGAATGCAAGACCTCTAATTGTGGTAGTCTCCTGTATTGTAAATATTACTACTATCAAAGACCTCCAAAATTCCCAAAACTGAAAGTCCAATTGGTTTTTGAAGACAAGTGTTTGGAATTTTGAGAATTTAAAGCTATATGTTGAAAAGAATAAACTCAAATACAAATATTATGGTGATGCTGCCTAATTATGTGATGTTACATAGTTAATTTTTTAGTTTTTTCATAGATAATTTTGTAGTTAATTAGGAGTTAAATTTGTGGTTAACAATGCCATTGTTTTGAAAAGCAAAACTTCTCTGTTTCTTAAAAGCAATGCTATACTTGTTTTTTTATTTTTTTTTATGGATGTGGTGTCTCCTAGTTTCGACTCTTACCCCTCATGACTCATCTACTCCTTTTCTCTCAACTGCAACCACTTTGTCAAAATTAAGGCATTTCTAGTGTCTAGTGTTGGTTGAATCTGAACTATCAAATAAGAAATCTCCATTGTAAGCAAGAGGAGTTTAGATGTTGCGTCCAGTGGTGGTTGAATATGAACTATAAAATAGAAAATCTCCATTGTGAGTAAGAGGCACTCAGATATGTTATAGAAAAATCTAGTGAAATTATGAAGGATATTATTTATCTGTAATTTTTCTCTATAGAAGGGAAGCCTTGCAAATGTTATGTTTAAAAAAAGCATTGACCTTAATACACTAGATTGAAGCTTTTTACAAAAATAAAAGATAAATGAGTCACTTTTCATTCACTACAATATTTACAGCTAGAAACACCAAATTTTTCAAAATTCCTTCTTAATATATTCATCTATTTAAATTTTTAACATTAAATATCATCTAGAGATTATGTAAAGATAATTTTAATACTAATATAAACAAAATGTCAAACAACCATACTACATGATTCCAATTGAAGTGGAAGGAGATTGTTTCATGATCTAAAATAAATAAATTATTTTTGTGAACAATATATTTCTCAAAAAATATTTATCATTTATTTCTTTCATTGCATTTATCATTACAAATTTTAAATACACAACTAAACTCTCATTAAATAACATCAAATGTACTCATATAATTCAATTTCACATAAAAATGGTGACTTAATATATGTATCTACAGTTTTCATCAGCTTTTTTTATATAGAACAAATTCAAACCTTCTTTTTATATAATTTTTGTTGATAATAAGAACTACAAATTTAATCCAACCAAAGTATGCTCTTTCTAATGTAATAATACAATAATATCTATGATCAATAAGGGTTAAACATATTTTAAAATTTTATAACAAATAATAACATACAAATTAAATGAATATATCAAAATACATTGTTATCAATGTGAAAGAATAACACACATGTTTATTAAATTTGAATAAAGATCAATCAATCACTGGATATGTGATACTCCATATTTTTGGGTTTATATTTTAAGTGTATTTGCTTGAGTTTACTAAGATTTAGAGAAAATTTCTCAATTTTGTAGAAAAATATAATAGTGGTGCATTTCTTTTAATATTATATGGATAGTAATGACTCGTATATAACCAATAGACATTAAACTAGATTAGTATGAAATCACTAATTAGGAGAATTGATGGTAACAATAGATTAACTATTAAATAAAGAAATGGATAAACTTGAATTAACGAATAATATGATGGTGTAGGAATTGGTTATAAAGGAAGTTAGACAAAATTTAAGAATTAACTAATAACGAGAACTAATATTAGTAATATGATAAGTATAAATTTTTTAATTTTATTTAACTAGACCTTCTAGAATAGTAAATTAATTATAATGCAATTAGTAATATGATGAGTATAACTTTTTGAATTTATTTAACTAAACCTTCTAGAAAAGTAACTTAATTATTACTTAGTTGGATGTTTATAAGATATTATGAAGAGTTGATGCAATTATATCATTGTTACTATCACTAGACTTAAGTAATATAATTATCATTATTAGTAATACAATTACTCTAATATTATATCATTATCAGAACTAGTTTGGAGTATGAATTTGGACACTCGATCATGCTTGTAATTGACAATTTAATGTTGGGCAACACAAGGGTCATTAATTAACTGACTCGCATGTAAGTCTTCTAGAGAATTTAATTATTGAGTTTAAGACAAGTTTATCAAGAAACAATTATACAAAGGTTTAAGGTTTTGTGAATATTCCTAGTAATAGTTAATGATTAAGGGAATTCCAAGAGTTCTTCATTTAATACATAAGAGGTCGGTATTACTATAAAGGGTGCATAACTGAGAAGAAACCTATTTAGGAGAAAATGCAATGTTAATGATACTAAAGGACCACTATACATGTTCGTGGAGTAGATGGCTTGAGGAATAGAAAATTGTGTCTAAAAGGTGACAATTGTGAGGACCCGAATTTTTATTTTACTTACTTTTATTTTATTTTACTGGTTTATTTAATTATTTATTTATCCGTTTACTCCGAATAATTTATTTCATCCATTTTAAATCCATTTGCACGGAACAATGTCTTATTTATATTTTTAAAACGTTTCGTTAGCAAATTTAATTTTTCTACGGCTCGTCTAGTGAGAAATAACGATTACATGTTTTTTGAGGCAAATTCGATCCAAGAGTACATTAAGCTTGGGAAATTAAGGATGATTAATAGTAGACTAAGAAAAGTTAATGGAGGGATTAGAGGTGAGTGAGTTAAATTAACCTCAATTAGGAGCACTAATTGTTCACTAATCGATTGTTGACTTTTGGGGTTTCATGACACCTTTATGTCATTCATCTTGTCACACCATCAAATCACCTAACTACCACCCAAAACCTTTCTTCCTCTCCACTTCTCTTGGCCAACTCCCCCTTTCCCATTTCCCCTTAAAATTTCAGCTCTCTTGTCCTCCATTTTTCTCCAAGAAGCTCTCCAAATTTGCTCTTTTCTTAGTTCTTCATACAAGCTTGGAAGGTGGCTTGATCAAGGAAAAAACTTTGGTGATAAGAGCTCAAACCCTAGTGTTTAGTCTTCATCTTGGCAACAAGGTAAGCATCCAAAGAAACCTCAACTTTTTCCTCTCAAATCTTAGTAGTAAGTTAGTCTAGTTAGTTTAGTTGTTGGGTTGTTGATGGGTTCACAAGAATCTTGACATTAGGTAGTGGACTTGAGGTGGCTTTATAGGTAGAGGCCTTGAGGATTATTGTGTATTTATGTGATTGTTTGATGCTTATTATGAGAAGATATGGTTTAGTTTTAGTTGGAAAGTTGAAAAGAAAGCTAGAGGAATGAGAGATGCTTGCTGGCCGAAATTTGCTGGTTGTTCCTCTCTTGTTAATTTCAAATTTTTTATGTTATTTTGGTTCAATAATGCTTGATATATGATGGTGTTTATGTGTGTTTAATATCTCCCAAAAACCTTTACAATTGGTTGAGTTAAAGTAGGGTTTAAGTGAGGAAGAAATTTGGAAAATTTTTCGATCAGGAGCCCTGACCAGTACTCACGTTTTGGGTCATAACTTTCTGTCTGGGAGTTGAAATCAAGTGCCGTTTATGGAATCCAAAACTAGACTCCGAGGGATTTCCATCGGTATAAAATGCACCTCCTAATTTGTTTCCTATAAGCCGTTGTGGACCGGCGAAGATGACTGACTTTCCCTCACTGCTTTCATCCGAGGAACAGTCTTAGCTACAGTTTGTAGCTCAATTTCACCTATCTTGTAAAACGAATTTTAAGATAGTTCCTTCTAATGATTTTTAACATTTTGAATCTAGTTTTCAATGCCATAAACCATGCCAAATTTCGAGTTGTTTAGCTCTCGTTTTGATCAGATTTTGAAACTCTGTCAAGTACGTCAGAACTGGAATTTCGTGAAACAGGTCACAAAGATCCGTTTTCTTAAAACTGTTGTATCTTGGTGTAGAAAGGTCCAAATTGAGTTTCATTTATTGCATTTGAAACTAGATTAGGAATTCTAATTGTGATATAAATTTCAAGGGTTGATTCCATTTCTACGAATTTTTCCGAATTTTCAAAACTTTACTGAAATATCAAGCCTGTTTTGCTCTATCCTGTTTGGAACAGTGACTTTGAGCTAAAATCTGAATGATTTTGAATTGGATTCTGATTAAAGTGTTTTCTAGAGAGTTTTAGTGATTTAAGCCTATTTTCCAACGGTATAAAGTTTCCAATTTTTGGACTTCCGGAACTCAAGATTCGATTTTTCCAAATAGTGTCACACTAAGCTGGAAATTTCCTGTTTTCAAACAAATACTCCTTTTAAGCACTCTTAACCTTCCTTTGCGATTGTTGGACTGTTTTAAGTTTAATTTCATGGTTGGGTACAAGGTTCCTTTGAGCTTTAAACTTTCATTTTAAATCTTGGTTCCCAAAGGATTAAACCTCTTTTGATGGTTTTTCTTGGTCGCCTAACTTTCTTGGCTATTAGCACCTCTTTTCATACTTGAGTTATGGACTTCAATCCCTATTCTTATGCCTTCGATTTCCATGAGTTTGAACTCTAAAAAGGGAACGTTTTGACTAGAGTAAGTCTTGGTGAATTTCACTAGTTTATACTCGAAACTTGGAATCTTTAGTTTTGATATTTACTATGAAAATGAATGGAGTTTTGAGGAATTCTAACTCCATTAGTTTAGAAAATGTGAACGTTCTTTATATTCTTAAAACTTGGACGTAGGACTTGAAGTTTTGAGAAATGAAAACTATTTTTCCTTTTCTCAATTTTCGTGCCGAAAGTATATATGATACTTTCTTTTGGGAATTGATATTACTTACCACGACTTGAATCGAAAATAACCTTTGAGTTCTCTTTGAGCAGTATTTCAATGATCTAACGAGAAAAGCTCTTTTAACTCGACTCGACTTGTGATCTTGAGAGTAGGTAGCAAGAAAATATTTTTCTTTATAATATTGGTCGAGTACCTAGATAATCATGATTATGCATGTCTCAGATGGTCACGAGAACGCCGAAGAGCTCATCTGACTCTCGCTTTGCTCTTGTTTTGCCTTGACTTTTGGTGAGTGTCAAGTGCATGTTCGATGTTAATATGATTAAATTGAGATTTGTATAAGTGCTATATGATACGTGAATTTGCCGAGACGAGGGTGTACTTTGCCGTCCTCGTCCTCTCTCTCTCTCTCTCTCTTTCTCTCTCTCCTGATTACATGATACTTGTTACATGAATATATATGACTTGAACTTATACATGAACATGTTTTAAGTCGTGAACACTGAGCGGCTAGAAGTATCACGCCCTATTTGGGTAGAAGGTACCGCTCACCCCGACTTAGTGCTATGATCGACTCTAAGTCGATTGGAGCGTTGTCTCATCGACCCTTATACTTGTGGGGACGTCCCAACCCATTGGCTAATTTTGTAACTCAAGCCGGCAAGGGCTTGGTCGAGAAGCTTGGTGAATCTTGAAACATATTATAGGTTGATCTTTTGAGATCTCGCTTGACATACTTGAATAGTATCGCCATCTCATACGTGTTTGGTTCTGGATTTGAGTAGGTGTTATGTTGGATGGAGGAAGTAAGTGGAGCACTACGGTCATGTTACCACTTGGGTTGACGGAGGGTCAATCCCAGATGACTCAAATTGATCGAGACGTGGAAATAGCTCCTGAAAGCTCCTGTATCCTCCTTGTGTGTTAATTCCTACTTGTGCACTTAAATGAAATGCCATGTTTAAAGTTGCTTTTAAGCATGCTATTCGATTAATTGGTTCTACTTGCCTGTTTGCTTACTTGTTTTCTTGGCCTCACTGAGCGTTAGTTCATCCCTTTAAGTCTGTTCTTTCTTAATAAGCTTTGGAGGTGGAAATTGGAGTTCTTAGACTAGCGACTTAGTTGAAACTAGTATACTTTGGTATGTTATAGGAGACCATTAAAGTATAAATTTTGAATACTTGGGTTTTGTGGTTTGTAATCATAATTGGTATACTTGGGAGTTTCAAGCTTGTATATTTGAAGTACTTCTTAATTAAGTCGATGGTTAATTTGTAATCCTTTATTAAGTTTGAATGAGTGTGTGAGCCCTGACGAGAGTTGGACAGACGTTCAGTTGATACCCTAGGATTCGCCCTAGGGAGAGGTGGGGGCGTCACGAGAATCTTTTATTTGTTATTACATGTGTGATTTATTATTTTTGTTAGATATCGATACAACTTATGTTAAACCATATAAGGTTTAGTAAGATATTTGACGTAATATTGATTCATAGTTTTAGATCTAATTCATTAGTTAGCTTGTTAGAATTATGTAATAATTTTTAGCAACTTTTCCTAGATGTGTACTTCAAGTATTCATTATAATTGATAGATCTATACTTCATTTGTTCCTTTTCATTCTTACAATCAAGTCAATATGTATGTATGTCAAGCAAAAATATTGAATTTTCTATTACAAATTTTGTAGTTTTGATGTTATGTGATCACGAATATTAAGGGTTGCAAGTCTTTGTGCCAAAGATTTTGAAGGAATATAGATAAGTGCTAGATTGAATTCCTTTTGGAAATATTTACAATTCAATATTCTTTCACTTCAAAAACTTGTTGTTTAATATTCAACTAAAGGATAGCAATTAAAATTTTATAAATTACTCAAAAGTCAATATAATATGAAAAAGTTTGAATATTAGACATTGATTTAGGTGAAACTTAGTTTAAATTATTCACGAAAACTTCATACAAGCTAATGTTCTTTGTTTTTGCAATTTGTGGCATTTAAAAGTTTTATACAATCTTTTAGTGTGAACAAAACTAATTTAAATTGTTGTAAAACTCAGCAATTTAAGACAAGCAAAATATTACTTTCAATTTAGTAAGGAAGATTCTAATAACTATTAAAGGTGTTTTTATACTACTTGTTTTAAACTTATTTTCCCAACTTGAGTGCAAAAAATTTGATTGAACTTCTCTAAAATTATTTTAAAATCAAAGTGGTAGAATCTTTATTTTCCCAACTAAAAATTATTATTTGCTTATGAAAATTATAAATTTGTATCGATACCAAATTCTTCTACTCTGTCACTTAAAGTTTTTCTGGTTTGGCTCATGATTTAATATTTGCTATAGTAATTGACATTTGGAGAAAGGTTTCTTAGATAATTAATTTGTAGATTGTTGTTGACAATTTAACAGCTTTAAATTGAAATTGATACTTTGTTAATGAAGAGAATGATTGAATCCATTAGATTAAGAAAATAAAGTGATCTTTAGCACAATTTCATGTTGATTTATGTGTAGGCATTTTGTTTGAATGTAAATTAAGATTAATCTTGGCTATTAAGGTTTACAATTTGCCATTTGGATGATATATACATATTTGTTAGTGTGCATATTTAGCATAATGATTGTATTTACACTTTTCATCAGTCATTCTAAATATTGTTTATGATTATTGGGAACCCAAAATTAAATTTTTGGGGAGGTTGTGAATCCAAACTGATATTTGAGATGGTTGTGAACCAAATTAAAGGACTTGTTTGGCAAAGGAATTTTTTGCCAAGTTTTTTAATAAGTTTAATTACAGTAACCTTAAAAAAATTTTCAAAAATTTTAAAATACACATTTCACAATATCCAAAAACACACAAAAAAATTTACCTTCCTTCCTTTCTTCTTCTTCCTCCCCCACCTCAACCTATTACCATCTCCATCGTTGGCCAACGTCGGCTGACACTTCTGCCGGCACCGGCACAGGCATCGGCGACAGCGCCCTCTCTCTCTCTCTATTTTTCCCTTTTCTTTCTCCTTTCTCTCTCCTTCCCTTCTTCTCCTTCCTATCCCCCTATCCCCCTCCTCCTCCCTTCTCCCCTCTCCCTCGCTATCTCCTTCCCCTACCTTTCCTTGGCCACCCTCTGGTCGTGACTCAGATCTGGTCGCACTAGAGAGGGGGAGAGGAGAGGTGACCAGGAGAGGGAGAGGGAAGGAGATGGCAGGGAAGAGGGGAGAAGGAGAGCAAAGGGGGAGAGGGGAGGAGGAAGGAGTAAAAGGGAAGGAGAGGAGAGGGAGAGAGGAGAGGGAGGAAGGAGAGAGAGAAAAATGTTTCTGTCACCGGTCACCGGCGGAGGTGCCGGTGACAACAGTTGGTTAGTGAGGAGGGAGGGAAAAGAAGATTGCAGTGGGGTGGTGGAGAAGAAGAGGAAAGGAAAGAAAGGGGAAAAGAAAAAAAAAAGAAAGGACCAAAAAGGGAAAAAAGGGATGTTTATTCTTCAAAAAAAAATTTACACACCTTAAAATTTTTTTTACAAATTCTACAGTAAAGTTTTATACAAAAATTCAAAAAAAACTTTTAAGGTGGTTGGCCTATGTCAAGTGCTAGTTTAGGTCCTCCAGAAAAGTGTTGGATTGATGGAGGATCTACATCTTGCTTGACGCATGTATTCTTACATCAAGTTTAGGAGATTAGTTTTGCTCATACTGGGTATTTTGAAAATTCGAAATATTTTGTTATGTTTGGGCCTTGAGGCAATTGGTGCATTGAAGTTGAACAAGTTGTACAGATAGTTTTTTGCGAGGAGAGATAAGGATGGTATTTTGTCAACAATGGTAACATTTTGTTTGACGTTATTTATTTGGTTAAGCTTGAACATTATCGAGCTCTATATTCATTTGAGCTTGACAAATTTTCTGAGACTCATTCTAGCATGTATTCTTACATGCTATTCTTACATCAAATTTAGAAGATAAGCTTTGCTCATATTGGGTATTTTGAGTATTCAGATTATTTTATTATGTTTGGGCCTTGAGGCAATTGGTGTGTTGAATTTGAACAAGTTGTATAGACAATTTTTTGCAAGGAGAGATAAGGATGGTATTTTGTCAACAATGTTAACAGTTTGTTTGCCATTATTTATTTGGTTAAGCTTGAACATTATTGAGCTCTATATTCATTTGAGCTCGACAAATTTTCCGAAACTTGTTCTAGTATTTGTACATATTTTTATGGTTTAAAAACAAAAAAAAATCCCTGTGGTATACCTAATACATAGAAAAGCCTCCCGTGGTTTCAAAATATACAAAATGGCATATCATGTTTTGAACTAAATTGTAAACTAACAGAATTCGTTAAACTTAATGGAATTTGGTAAATTTAATGGAAAACTTAACGGAATTTGGTAAACTTAACGGAATCCGGTAAGTTTAACAGCCGAAACCGTCATTTTCGTTAAGTTTAACGAATTCTGTTAGTTTACAATTTAGTTTAAAACATGAGGTGTCGTTTTGTATATTTTGAAACCACGGGGGGCTTTTCTGTGTATTAGATATACCACAGGGATTTTTTTTGTTTTCAACCCTATTTTTATTTATAGAAAAGATTTATTTTTTATATTAAAAGTATTATTTTTGCTACATGCGCACATGTGATTCTTATTGGGCTTATTAGCTCATGCATTTTGTTTTTATTAAAAAAAAATATTAATTTTAGATATGTAGGGTGACTGAGTTTGATTGAGACAATCTGGTCTGTCAAGCTTTCAAATGTATTGTTAGAAGTTATAGTTAACAAATAAGAAATATTATCATCTTGTACTTACATTGAGGATATGAGTTATATTTGTTGACAATCATATATTTGCTTTTGAATTGTACTCCTAAGTTCTATTTTTAACATTTTCAAAGTGCAAGTTTACAGATTATAGTTTTAGAACCATTGTGAGAATCTAGCAAATGGCCAATTCACTCCTTATTCACAAGGGTCTAGTTGAGTCATTACAAGATAACCACTCAATTTGAAATTACATAAATTATGTAACATTGATAACAAAGCAAAAATTTAAAACTTAAAAAAAACATATATAAAAATAATTAAAGCAAATTAAAATATACATAAAAAACTAATATACTGTTGCATAATTTAATACATAATATATAATATAATATCAATCTTTTAGTGATCATATAATGCTTATACAAAGATAATATTAATAAAATAAACAAAATGTCCAATAATTATATCACATGATTCCAATTGAAGTAAAAGTAAATTGCTTAAAACGTTAAAGTAAATAGAATATTTTTGTAAAAAACATATTTACTTAGAAAAGTTTCAACATTTGTTCCCATCATTGCACCTATCAGTACAAATTTTAAATACTCAACCAAGTTTCAACAAATAATGTCAAATGTATTTATATAATTCAATCTCACACAAAAAATAGTGAGTTAATATATATATATATATATCTATAATTTTCAATAGCTTTTTTTATATAGACAAATTTAAATATTCTCCTTATACAATTTTACTTTTCTTTATACAGGAAAGGGATGGAATTTAAGAAATAAGGAGTATGATGGGGAGGGAGGGAAGGGGTTTTACTCGTTAATAGCAATAAAAAATTTAATCCAAAAAACTATGTTCACTGCTTTTCTACTTTTTTTATTTGCTACTGAGTTTGTTTGATATGTGTGAAGTTTTCCCATTTATATGTTATGTATATAACCAGAAGTTCTCTTGACTTCTGTTACTAAGTTCTTAATTTTTAAAGTATTAGTTAGCTTACCAAATTTTGGTATTTAGTCTACTTTTGCCCTAGATTTTAGTTTTAGTATTTCTTTATTTATATTTTATTCCATTTAGATATTTGATTTTAGTTTAGTCTCTAAAAAGGAAGAAGAGGTCTCTGAATGGATGATTAGATAATGGATGAATAATAATTAAGTATTGTTCTAATTCTACGATGCAAACTCATATATGTTTGTTCAATATGAGCACTACAAAATTATATCATAACTTCTTAATTGCATTTTTTCTTTCTATTGCTACTGTTACTCTCTTTGATATTGTTTTTTATTTTCCCATTCTATTCTCCTCTATTTTTTGTCACAAACTACCAATCCAAGACTTTTTATTGGTTAATTTGTAGCATTTAGATGTGATTTTTGTAGTTTTCTTTTTTCTAATTTTCTATACAAACTGACAATTTTATTTTATATTTGCATAATATCCACCATTTATACTAGGTGTTTATGTATTTCACTGCTAGTAGTGGTTTTTATTATGCTTAAGTTTGTTTTCAAACTGAATTTAGTTTCTATTATGTATTAAAATTTTATAGTAAAGATTTTAATTCAAATTGAAAAACTTCAAACTTGAATCTTTTGATTAAAGGTAGTATTCTCAATTTATTTGGTTGTTTTGTGAGAATTATTGGTAATTGACATTGAGAATTACTTTCTAATGTGTTTTTCCCTTTGTTCCTTATTATATAAATTTTGATTTTGTATGTTGTTCATTTAATATCAAACCTTGGGTATTTTTTTTTATAATTAAGTTTGAGAATTCTCATTTAATAGTTGTTAGTATTTCATTGGTTAATTACTTTTAGGCAACGTGTTTAGTCTTACCGTGTTCTTAAAATTTTTACATTTTTTGTTAAAAATTTGCAAACTTATTGATATTAGTAAACTCTCTCCTACCAAGGACCAAGTATTCACTTGTACAATAAAAAAATACTATTGTTTCAATTATTAAGACTCTACTACTATAAATAAAACATCACTCACAAAAAGAAGAAAAGCCTAACTTTTGAGGAATCAGACGTAGAAGGTGAAATAATGACAACTCAAAGTCATGTACTAGAACCGGTGGAGGCTTTTACAAAAAATAAAATCTATCTCTCTCAAGGTTCATACAAGCAAACCTACTAAAGAAACAACAAATTCATGCTCTAAATTTAACTATTAGACTTTAAAATACTTTTGTTGTTGCAATATAATGTTGAATAGCATGCCTTATTTTGACATCATATTAAACCCATCAAATTTCATAAATTACTCTCTAACCAATCGAGAAGCTACCCCTTCGCATAATTTAGAAGACACACCAAATTCAAAAGTTTATAATTGTCAATGAAAATCAAGTTGTTCCAATTTTAGCTGACTTTTTTAATGCTAACATTCTACAAAGAATAAGTATGCACAAACTCACTCTCAATCCATCAAATAGGGAAAGGCCCATGGTCTTTACCATATAGGATGAATTGGTGAATCCTAAAACTGTATATTTCTCTAGCATAATGCATGAGAAACCGGTGATGATTATATCAAGAACCAAATGTGGCACAAGTCATGCTAAAATCACTTTATTTTGTCATCGAGATATAATTAGTTTCCATGACACTACTCTATTCATTTCCTGCAGAATTATTTCCATTATAGGTTTATCACTTGCAATACAGTTAATTTGTATCATGATCTATAATCTGCTAATACTTGAACCTGAGGCTCTTAGACAATGGTAACTTGATATACTTAGTATATAACAGAGACATATATATCAACAAATGCTCTTCACATGTTTAGTAACTAATTAATCATATAATACCCCATGCAAATCATTGTAGGATAAAGGCAAATAGAACCTACATTGAAAGAGTAATACATGAAAGACTATATGGTAAGGATCATTAAGTTAGCTAACATCAGAGTCACTTGTCCGCAAAATTAGCTACATAGAAATGTCAATGCAGACGCATATTATTCGATACAATAATGAGAATTCTAATTTCTTATATATTTGAAAACTAAACTATAAAATTTTATACTAGTTAGCACCATAACGAAGATCATTTTGGGTCAAAGCAGAGATTTGAATTTCTACCATGAACAAGAGTTTCTATATTATTACGTACCCAACATCTAATTGCAATCAAGAAACTAGAGTTCTAGCAAATAAATTGCTATGTATCTATTGCGGTGAATTCCTAGGAAGAGAAAAATAAACATTCACTACTAATTCATTGGCTCAAGTTTGGCATCGAACTATTCGATTGGATTGATATTATCATAGCATCCATTAATGATAAGCATGCCATATGTAACAAATGATACGATGCTGGAACAAAAACTCAGCATTTAGGAAATAAATCAAAGGTTAGAAAACGAAAGATTTTATATGCATTTAAGACCCTATTTCTACCACGGAAAGTCAAATTGGGTAACCAGATACTATGTGATAGCTTGCATGCTTTCTCCCAAAGATATCTTGGAATTACCTAACAGTTTAATCCATATTATACTTTCCACCTCAACAGCAATGAAATCATTGACACTTGAGAATATCATAACATTTACAATTGAAGAATAGAATCAAAATGATTCTCAGTTACTAGCAAAAAGAAACCTTTTGTCAAATTGGAGAATGACTCCAAAAGAACAAATTTGCAAACTGTGAAGATGACTAACTGCTGCACTACTCGTGCTTCTATATTGAGAGCTCATATTCCTCTTCTGACATCCTTCACCAATGAATTTGCTCATCTTTTGATCCAGTTAGCTAGAATTAAAAATGCACTATTAATCAATATCTAGTCTAACTTGTCTAAATTATGATGCCTGTGGTTTAGATACTTGGTTTTTAATATACTACTAGACTTTTGTGTACACTTCTATAGTTTTGGTGAGAAACTGAAAATGAAATGTCAATTAGTTTTCTAGCACAACCTATCTTAGTCATAATGTCAATAGGTTAGATACTCAACTCTTCATCTTGTGAACAGAGTTGAATATGTAAGGTTTGTTAAAGTATTAGTGATCTTATTCACTAGTATATTCATGTAAATATTTTATGAATATCTATGTACTAAAGTTAACAAAATATAGATAATATTGACTATTATTATGGTATGATTTGATAGCTATGTTGATAAATGCTTATTATGATACTAGTAGTTTGGATGCTTAACTTTTGATAGACTACTAGTGTGACGACTGGAAAATTCGCCCATATTTTCTTAAAATTCCCTCTTATTTTGATTAAATGACTTTATAATATCTTTCCTACTCATTCACTCCCTCAATAGTTGTAATAAATAATAGAATTAAGAGTTTTGCCCTTAGTTTTATAGTTAGGGTAAATTAGGGTTTTCGCGTATTTTGGTAGTGTGATTAATTGTAGAGGTGTGTGTACTAAATTTGGTGGTTAAGAGTGAGTTTTAGATAAGAGGAAGTGTGTGATTAGAAGTGCTAATAATAAACTAGTGAACCATAAGTAAAAACACAAGTACACGCGAGTTAAGGAAAATAGGCTTGAACCGACGTGCACCGTTTGCTACTGATTAAATACACCACTTGAAAACTACTTTATTCTTAATCTCCTTATTTTTAATTGAGCTAATTAGCCCTTAATTAACCCTTAAAGTGGACAAAATTCTTGACCAAATGAAGAGGGGGAAAAGGAAAAAAAATAAGAAACCATCTTGTAGCGACACTTGGCAGAAATCAAACCAACTTTGACCAAGCAAATTTTCTTTCCTTCTTATCTCTAATTTGGCTTATCTTCCTCCTTTATTTCTTCATGTTGGCCGAAAATAAGAGAGGGAAAAAGAGAGAAAAACAACTTCAACTCCAACCTTGATTCTTCCTTGTTGAGCTGAAATCACACTCGACCACTCCAACCTTGTGTACTTTATCGCACTCGACCTAAGTTAACGTGAAATTTTTAATGATTAAATGATTGAAAGTTACTTGTGCATGAATGTAAGCCTTTTGGCTGAACTGGGCCCTTACCCTTCATTGCTAGCCGACTCGAGCCAGTAGCGAACTCGGTCGGGCGGCTGGTGACCCTGAAACAGTGTTTTGGTATACTCGAGTATGACCACGAAAGTTGGTGGAGAACTGGCCAGTGAATTGGCTAGTGGCGGGAAATGAAATCAATGAATGAATGTCAAGAACACTAGAGGAGTTTTCACTTGCAAATTTTTTTCTAATAATTGGAGGGATAAGGAAAATGGTTGGCGAATGAATGAACGAATGGCTCCACGTGAGCATGTATCCTTTTAATGAGTGTGTTCTCATTACTTTTATATTATGAATGTTTTCTCGATTAATTGTTCTTCAATGAATAATGTCCTTGTTTAAATTGCTTGATTACTTGTTTGGGAACCTCACTAGGATTTTAGCTCATTCCTTTAGTTTTGTTTTTCTTACAGGGGATACGAGCGAGGGCGTGAGACTGGTACAGGCTAGCGTAGTCTAGGTTTTGAATTTTTGCGATTATACACTCGCTAGTACTCGGTTAGGGTTGAATGTATCTGGAATTCACAACTTTTGTTATATTTGGGATTGTATGAATGTTTGAGATAGAAATGAATGTAAGTATACGTTCCAAGTTTGGGAACTGTTATTTCACTTATTCTTGAGGTTATACCTTATTTTATTTGAAGAAAAAGAATGAGTCCTGGCGAGAGTTGGGCAGGCGGTCCGCCAAACCCTGGGGTAAGCCCTAGGGTGAGGTGGGGTCATCACAGCTAGACGTTTGTACAGGTTTACACTTTAGTAGTTTTGGTGAAAAATTGAAAATGAAGTATCAATTAGTTTTCTAGCACAATCTATCTTAATCATAGTATCAATAATTTAGATACTCAACTTTTCATCTTATAGAAAAGCTTGCATATCTAAAGTTTGTTAAAGTATGAGCATCAGTGATCTTATTCACTAGTATGTCCATGTAAATACTCCGTCAATATATACTAAGGTCAACAAAGTATAAATAGTATTGACTATTACTATGGCATGATTTAATAGCTATATTAATATATGTTTCTGAATTACCATCAGGTATCATGTTTTATCATTTCTTTAGATAGGAATGTACACAACATAGATATTTTCATCTTCAAATTTAAAATTCACTTTCTTCTCAAGACCTGGAAACAATATATAATATCATTTATTGAACAAAAAATGCTATCTATTTAATACAAAGCATAAAATCAAATAATACACTCCAACTTTCAATTCGCTATAGACATTAAAATAAAAAAATTATTGATATAAAAAAGTTTCATTTTCCTGCAAAGCCTAACACTATTATGATGCATGTCAAAGTATGATATATAATAAAAACTGAGGCCATTTGTTTAGTTAACATTATCATGCATGCGAAATATGTGCCCATCATTTATGATAACCACATGTCCATTTTTTGCTTCCAATTCCAAATTGAATTAGATAAACAATGCTAATAAATTCATATCATATGTTACACGTGTACACTTCTATTAGTATATAAATTATATTTTGAATGCTAAATGCAAAACCTGAAAGTGAATTAAAAAAATGTGCCAACAAATTCACCCTAAACCATCAATTAAATAAATCTAGGATTTAATTCTCTAATCCATAAGTATGAGCTAATATATATAAGGTGTGCATGACTATTTTATCAAATTCAAAACATTTTCGCATTATAATGTTTTATAAGTAAACTATGTAAGACTATTGTGAGTATGGTATTAAATAAGCATGAAATGTTCAAAAGTAATATTGTCTCACTCTTGAACTTGCTAGATTAATATTATTCATTATCTTCTGATTTCTCATTTGTAATATCGTTGAATGATTCAATTTATATTCAATATTAATCTAAGAAAAACATTAATTCTTGAAAGTTTTTTTTATAAGTTTAAGTGCATTCATCTTTACAATAGTTTCTTAAGTGCTTTTAATAAAATTATACACTAGCAATTACAATTAAATGTACCTATTTGAATCAAAAGTTATCATCACAAGAAACAGGACTATATCTCAATTTCTTAGAAAGTTTGACACTGCCATGTTGCATTCTCAGGCACTATGCATGTTAAGAAATTAAGACACCTGTTTGATCTATCATATTATGCATGTATGATATTTGTCTATAATTTATAATGACCATTTGTCTTCTTTCCTTTTGAACTTTATACTAGATCAGAAAAAAATTTGCCAACTAATCTTTAGATAATCCTTCTACACCTCACATGTACATAGTCCTATCAATATATGAACATATTTTGTCGAATTATAAACTCTAGTGTGGCACATTCATTCACATGAACATCCACAACTCTCTACAGTTGGTAAATATGCTCTTTAATAACTTTATATTCGAACTCCACTTTCTTTATATCTTATTCATATCAACAATCATGTAATCTTTTATTATTATATAAATGTAGTTCTAAATAGTACAAAACTCTACACCGATAGCAAGATTAAGTGACCAAATTAGTGGTTGGATAACAAAAGTGGTTATCATTGAAAAAAGCACAATCAGAAGTATTCAACATAGAAATGAAAGATATCAATGTCTCCTACTAACTGATTATTCAGTAAGATATATTCTATATTTATGATGATGATATTCTTATCTTGACTCTCTATCTAGTAGGTATAAAAAAAACTTTTTTGACAAAGTGAAATAATATAGGTTTTAATTCACACTAATGACATTGAAGCACTATATGAATTCATTCAACTCCATGCCACATATTATATAGCGAATTCAATGATCTAGCCAATATTTCAGAGTAACTATTGAATTAACTCTATCCCATATGAAATGACTTACAACAAACACTGGCTTCGTTTGGATTCGCTTATTTTTCAAAAATTAGTTTTTCAAATATAATATTACAGTAATATACAAATAAAAACAACTCTAAAAACATCTCATTCATACCATATATAAAAAATAACTCATAAATTTACAAAAAAAAATTCTACAACATCTTCACCCTCTCACCACTGTCCACTATCACTACCACCCTTCCCATTCACTATTGCCATCACCCCCTTTCTCCTCCTCTCCCGTCTTCATTTTTCCTGCCCCTCTCTTCCCCCCAATCTGGTTGTAGCCAAATCACAGCCTCGATAGCATCCACTACTACCTCCACCCACCACTGTCACCATTCTCTTCCTTCTCCTCTCCCCCCTTCCCCGGATCTGGTCACAGCTAAATCACAACCAGAGGCATCGATCTGATTGAGGGGAATTTTTCACATTTTCTTGGCCATAAATCTAAAAACTTTAATCTTTTTACCAATGTCATTTAAAAATGAAGTTGAAATTCTTACTATCTTTTCCCTTCTTTTAGCATCACACTTTCTTAGTCATGGAACTACCTTAGCTCTCTCCTGGATTTTCTTTTGAAGGTAGGTTTTTGCGAGCTCTTTTTAGTAGTCAGTTTAGCTTATTGACCACATTGGACTCTGTTGATTTGGTTATGACATAATTGAACAAACACATGATAGAGAAAATTTCACATTCCTGAGTCTCAAAATGACATGGAATCATATGGTACTTCTGCACTATTAGAGCATATGCATGCTCATTTCCTCCAACTAATATAGATTAAGATTGAATTGCAGTGGCTTCTAGAAATTCATAGGAGCTTGTCCAATGTAGTGTGAGATTCAATAGAAAGAACTTTTCAAGTTTTGTTATGTGTACTTATCAATAGACAAGGCACAAAAGTGGAATTTGAACTTCTGAGTTTAGACCTCTAACATGTTGCTTTACTAGAAAAAAAGAAAAAAATTTACCTCATTTCTCATGACTATGATCTTAGTGAGCTTATATGAGCTATAAAGCTAAAAAAACTTCTGCTGTTAACTGCTTAAGACATATTATGCAAAAGCCAAATGGTCTATAGGACATTTATCTATCAATGATGCATAAGTATCATTGACATACCAACACATGTCTAAATACTATGGGTTAATTCCACTTTGTCCCCCCAAACTTTGGACGATTATCCACTTAAATCCCTAAACTTCAAAATGGGACACTTAAGTCCCTAAACTTATAAATACCTCACACTTAAGGAAAATTGTTAACAAATCTTGAATGCCGTTGGTGGTCGAAGTGTCCCATTTTATAAGGGTTTAGGGATTTAAGTGTCCCATTTTATATGTTCAGGGACTTAAGTGGGAGGTATTTATAAGTTTAGGAACTTAAGTGTCCCATTTTGAAGTTTAGGGATTTAAATGGATAATCGTCCAAAGTTTGGGGGGACAAAGTGGAATTAACCCAAATACTATTACTAAATTGTTTGTTGTGGCTAAAATTGTATCGTGCTGGTGAAGAACGAGTGGAAATGGCTAAGTTATATCTAGAGAAGGCCCAGTAGTAGATGAAGAAGTGGACTGACCGTAAATGTATGTTCTGCGAGTTTAAGGAGAGGGACCAAGTGTTGGTGAAACTCTACCAACATGAACGCATTCGCGGGATGGACAAGAGTTTCATGAGGCGATATGAGGGACCGTTTATCATGCTAAAAAAGATTGGAAATGTTGCCTACAAAGTGAAGTTGCTCAAGACTCTATCCCAACTCCATCCGATCTTTCATGTCAGTCTACTCAAATCGTTTCATAAAAACTCGCACGACCTGTCAAGAGACGTGTTAGAGAGGGCACTGACAGATGTCAGGGATAAGTACGACAAGGTCGCAGAGGAAATCCTAGCTGATTGAATTGTCTGATACAAGAACCATGCACTAACAAAAGGAGTACTTAGTGTGTTAATGTGGCTTACCTGAGTTCGAGACAAGTTCGGAGCCAACCGCAAAACTGTGATAGTTTAAGAAGCTCATACAAGGATATGTAGCAAATTAATAGGCATCAAGAACGATGCCTTGTTCAAGTGCAGAAGGATGACACCATCTGCACATGTCTGTCTACAACTGACCAGACATACACTATCGCCTATAGGAAAATCAGTAAAACATTAGAACCGTTAGTAAAGGCATAGTCTACTTCAATAAACAAATAGGAAGCTGTGGAGGTTTGGGCCAATGCATGAAGGTTTTTTGAAATATTTTGGTAACATTTTGGAGTGTTCTAAGTTGTTCAAGAGTTTTGGAGGAGTAACCTAGAGTTTGTACATAAGAATTTTACATTTTATAGAATGTTCTAGAGACTAAGTGTAGAGAACTACTATGTAGAAGTTTCTAGAGCTTTGTAAAGATTTCTTGACTTGCTTATAAATAGGCCAAACCCCTTTATTTGTAAACACATTGTGTAATTATTTGAATTTAATACAAGAGCTTTCCTTAGCCTCCAACCTTTCTCTTGAGTATCAATGTTTCAATTTCTCTTGAGTATCAATTAGTGTGTTTGGATTGAGATGATATGAGAAAAAATAATTTGCTTCACAAATTTTAATAACTTTTTTATTTTCACAATCATCTTTTTATCTCACATATATCACATCACAAAAAGTGCTACACTAATTATTTCAAATAAATCATCTAAATAAACTCCTATCCAAACAAACATAATGTTTTTTTCCGAAATCGAGGACATCTGCTCATAACTCTTTATGATATCCCCCATCAAATCTTTTTCGAGCATTTCTACACAGTTAGCTAAGCCAATTTGTATGGTTATTTCAGGAGGGAGGTTTGCATCTTGTTCACTGAAAGTATCTCTTTCGGTGTTGCCTTCTCAAAATTTTTTGCGTTTGCATGATGCTTAGAAGCTTCTGGGTCTTCATTTGTTTTCAAACCATCTAAAGCATGATTTCTGCTTACCATGTATTCAATATTCTGCTACTTAATCTCAACACTTACTACCTTTCCAAAAGCCTGATTAGTCACTCATCATTTAAAAAAATTAGAAACCTTTCTTCTACAATTTGTTACAATGTTTGGCACAATTCTTAAAGTAAAGTGGAAGCCATCTTGAACAGAAGTTAGGATGACTACATTATGGTTAAAATTGGTTTGTATCATTTTCTCACAATTGATGCTATTTTAGATGCTACAAAGAGAAGCTAAATCCTAAAACTTGATTACCACAATTTTTTAATTGTTACACTTAATTGGCTGAAAACTTTTGTGTTGTTTGATAGTTCTGTTGTGATATGATTTATCATTTCAATTTAATCGAGTTTTCGATGAATAATTGTAAATGAACCATTAAAGTTGCATATATATATATATATATATATATATATACTTCTGGTTCTTGTAGGCGAGGTAGAAAATGTCAAAATATGGACGAATTTTGTCTCCTGACTTCCTTGAAGCTGCTAGGAAATTTAGTAGTAAACGTAGAGGTCTTCCTACAAAGGACATTGCAATGGTAAGATTATTTTTCTTTTTTTACCTTACTTGAAGTTTTATTCATATTAATTATGAAATTGATACTGATTGTAAATTTGCTACCATTATATAGTGAGGCCTCTCTGTATAGCACTTTTGAGAAGTATCACAAACAAGATGTTGAACAATTGTTCCATCCTCATGCGCTCAATTTCCTATAAGCTCTAATGAGTACACGACCGGATGCATGCAAAACAACAAACTCAAAAATGCAGAACTTTCTTTGTTGTATGGCAGAAAAGAAGATGTGTGTTGTAGATCGGGTGAATTGTGAGAAAGGTCATTTTATAAGGATTTCTCTGGATCCAATTTTCAGAAATTATGGGGGAATTCGATCTGATGCATCATCTGTGGCTACTAAGGACAATTTCATTACAAGTCCAATAAATGATTCCTATATTGGTAGAGGGAGAGCTTATTACAATGAAGGTGGACAAATTTTCTTCGCATTTGCTGGAAATAAGAAGTTGACATTAGATGAAAATACAAAGCCAAAAATGACTTAGGTAAATTTTGTTTGTCCTCAAGAGGCTGAGGCCCTACCTCAAGTTATTAGAGAGAGAAGAAATCTTGAAATGATAAAGGTTTATAAGGATTCATGCAGCTTATTATGGGGAGAGAGACTAATGTCACCGATTTGATTTGTGGTAACCTTAGGTTAGCAAAGGTAGAGAATGGTGTTGAGGAGATCTTTCCATTTTTACATAGTTCATTTGCTCAAATCTATTTAGAGTTGAAGGATACTTAAGGCTATGTGTTCAATCATAAATATAGGGAACGAGACAAGATTCCAGATTTTCTCGCAAATGTAGCTAAGAAGGTTTTGAGAAGGATCGACTTGTACGAGAACATGAAGGCAACAAGTTGGAATATTTGATTTTTAAAGAGAAGTATATTGCCAAGTAAAATATCGGAAAATCGTCTTTCTATTTCAAAGCATTTTGATTCATCTTTGAAGAGTTTTTGCATGAAACAGAAATGATACATATAGATTGTTGATCATTTGAGTTTTTTTATATTTTTGGATTTTAATGTTATTGTGGGATCAAGTCTATATTTTATTTTGATATAGTTATTGGCATTATTGGTTAGGTCTTGAGGAATACTTCCGTAATTTTGAGTATAAATAGATTAGATAGGGAGCACTTTATCTCACTTATTGTAAATGTTGCAACTGCTCAAACCTCACGTATTGTAAATGTTGCTGCTGTTCGAACCTTTGATGAATGTATGAATAGTATTGTACTTTTTAGTTTATCACTTCTTGTCACTTATTGTAAAAATTGTTGTTGCCCGAACCTTTGATGAATGTATGAAAAGTATTGCACTTTTTATCTTTCTTAGCATAACACTAAGTATTGGCTAGATTTTTGGATTTCTTTTTCTTTTTCTTTTTTTTCTTAGGTTTATGTGGCGGAATTTATAAAGCAATGCTCAATGTATATATCTATATGTATATTCTTTTTTATTTTTCAATATTTACTCTCTCACCCCTTTCCATTTTTTTTATTTTTCATTTTTTACCCTCTCATCCTTTTCAACGCCAAAATTTGAACTCTCAACTATAGTCATAAAATTCGGCTTGGATCTTGACCCTGAGAGGTGACTATATATATATATATATATATATATATATATACTTTTGGCTCTCATAGGCGAGGTAAAAAAATGTCAAAATATGGATGAATTTTATCTCCTGACTTCCTTGAAGCTGCAAGGAAATTTAGTAGTAAGCTTAGAGGTCTTCCTACAAAGGGCATTGCAATGGTAAAACTTTTTTTTTTTACCTTTTTTGAAGTTTTATTCATTTTAATTTTGAAATTGATACTGATTGTAATTTTACTACAATTATATAGTTAGGCCTCCCTGTATAGAACTTTTGAGAAATTTCAGAAACAAGATGTTGAACAACTATTCCTTCCTCATGCCCTCAATTTCCTATAAGTTTTAATGAGTACACGACTGGATGCATGCAAACAACAAACTCAAAAATGGAGAACTTTCTTTGTTGTATGGCAAAAAATAAGATGTGTGTTGTATATCGGTTGAATTGTGAGAAAGGTCATTTTATAAGGATTCCTTCGGAACCAATTTTCAGAAATTATGGGGGAATTCGATCTGATGCATTATCTGTGTCTACTAAGGACAATTTCATTACAAGTCCAATAAATGATTCCTATATTGGTAAAGGGGAAACTTATTACGATGAAGGTGGACAAATTTTCTTCGCATTTGCAGGAAATAAGAAGCTGACTTTGAATGAAAGTACAAAGCCAAAAATTACTTGGGCAAATTTTGTTTGTCTTCAAGAGGCTGAAGCCCTTCTTCGAATTAATTATTGGAGAGAGAAGAAATCTCGAAATGAGAAAGGTTTATGAGGATTCATGCAGCTTATTATGGGGAGAGAGGCTAATGTCACCGATTTGATTTGTGGTAATCTCAGATTATCAAAGGTAGAGAATGGTGTTGAGAAGATCTTTCCATTTTTGCATAGTTCATTTGCTCAGATCTATTTAGAATTAAAGGATACTAAAGACTATGTGTTCAATCATGAATATAGGGAACGAGACAAGATTTCAGATTTTCTCGCAAATATAGCTATGAAGGTTTTGAAAAGGATAGACTTGTACGAGAACATGAGGACAACAAGTTGGAATATTTGATTTTTAAAAAGGAGTATATTGCCAAATAAAATATCAAAAAATCATCTTTCTATTTCAAAGCATTTTGATTCATCTTTGAAAAGTTTTTGCATGAAACAGAAATGATACATATAGATTGTTGATCATTTGAGTTTTTTTTATGGTTTTGGATTTTAATGTTACTGTGGGATCAAGTCTAAATTTGATTTTGATATAGTCATTGGCATTATTGATTAGATCTTGAGGAATACTTCTGTAAGTATAAGTAGATCAGATAGGGAGCACTTTATCTCACTTATTGTAAATGTTTCAGCTGCTCAAACCTCACTTATTGTAAATGTTGCTACTGTTCGAACCTTTGATGAATGTATGAACAGTATTGTACTTTTTAGTTTATCACTTGTTGTCACTTATTGTAAATATTACTGTTGTCTGAACTTTTGATGAATGTATGAACAGTATTGCACTTTTTATCTTTCTTAGTATAACACCAAGTATTGGCTAGATTTTTGGGTTTTCTTTTTCTTTTTCTTTATTTTCTTAGGTTTATGTGGCGAAATTTATAAAGCATTGCTCAATTTATATATCTATATGTATATTCATTTTTATTTTGCAATATTTACCCTCTCACCCCTTTCCATTTTTTTCTTTTTCATTTTTACCCTCTCATCCCCTTCAACGCCAAGATTTGAACTCTCAAATAGTCATAAAATTCGACTTGGATCTTGACCCAGAGAGGTGACTAATACATATATATATATACTTTTGGTTCTTATAGGCGAGGTAAAAAATGTCAAAATATAGACGAATTTTGTCTCCTGACTTCATTGAAGCAGTTAGGAAATTTAGTAGTAAGCTTAGAGGTCTTCCTACAAAGGGCATTGCAATGGTAAGATTATTTTTTTTTACCTTATTTGATGTTTTATTCATTTTAATTATGAAATTGATACTGATTAAAATTTTGCTACAATTATATAGTTAGGCCTCCCTGTATAGCACTTTTGAGAAATTTCAGAAACAAGATGTTGAACAATTGTTCCTTCCTCATGCGCTCAATTTCCTATAAGCTCTAATGAGTACACGACTGGATGCATGCAAACAACAAACTCAAAAATGGAGAACTTTCTTTGTTGTATGGCATAAAATAAGATGTGTGTTGTAGATTAGGTGAATTATGAGAAAGGTCAGTTTATAAGGATTCGACCGGATCCAATTTTCAGAAATTATGGAGGAATTCGGTCTGATGCATCTGTGGCTACTAAGGACAATTTCAATACAAACCCAATAAATGAATCCTATATTGGTAGAGGGGGAGCTTATTACAATGAAGGTGCATAAATTTTTTTCGCATTTGCTGGAAACAAGAAGCTGACTTTGTATGAAAATACAAAGCCAAAAATAACTTGGACAAATTTTGTTTGTCTTCAAGAGGCTGAGGCCCTTCTTCAAATTATTAGAGAAAGAAGAAATCTTGAAATGATAAAGGTTTATGAGAATTCATGCAACTTATTATGGGGAGAGAGGCTAATGTCACCGATTTGATTTGTGGTAACCTTAGGTTAGCAAAGATAGAGAATAGTGTTGAGGAGATCTTTCCATTCTTGCATAATTCATTTGCTTAGATCTATTTAGGGTTGAAGGTTACAGAAGGCAATGTCTTCAATCATAAAATAAGGAACAAGACAAGATTCCACATTTTCTCGCAAATATAGCTATAAAGGTTTTGAGAGGGATCGGCTTGTACGCGAACATGAAGACAACTAGTTGGAATATTTGATTTTTAAAGAGAAGTATATTGCCACGTAAAATATCGAAAAATCGTCTTTCCATTTCAAAGCATTTTGATTCATCTTTGAAAAGTTTTTGCATGAAACAGAAATGATACATACAGATTGTTGATCATTTGAGTTTTTTTAATATTTTTGGATTTTAATGTTATTGCGGGGTCAAGTCTAAATTTGATTTTGATATAGTTATTGGCATTATTTGTTAGATCTTGAGGAATACTTCTTTAATTTTGGATATAAGTTGAATAGATAGCGAGCATTTTATCTCATTTATTGTAAATGTTGCAGCTGCACAAACCTTACTTATTGTAAATGTTGTTGCTGCTCGAACATTTGATAAATGTATGAACGGTATTGTACTTTTTAGTTTATCACATCTTGTCACTTATTGTAAATGTTGTTGTTGCCAGAACCTTTGATGAATGTACGAACAGTATTGCACCTTTTATCTTTCTTAGCATAACACTAAATATTGGCTAGGTTTTTTTATTTTTATTTTCTTTTTCTTTATTTTCTTAGGTTTATGTGGCGGAATTTATAAAGCATTGCTCAATGTATATATCTATATGTATATTCTTTTTTATTTTTTAATATTTACCCTCTCACCCCTTTCCATTTTTTTTATTTTTCAATTTTTACCCTCTCTTCCCCTTCAGCGCCAAGATTTAAAATCTCAACCATAGTCAAAAAATTCGGCTTGGATCCTGACACTGAGAGGTGACTAATATATATATATATACTTTTGGTTCTTATAGGCGAAGTAAAAGATGTTAAAATATGGACGAATTTTGCTTCCTAACTTCCTTGAAGTTGCTACGAAATTTAGTAGTAAGCTTAGAGGTTTTCCTACAAAGGGCATTGCAATGGTATGGTTAATTTTTTTTTTTACCTTATTTGATGTTTTATTCATTTTAATTATGAAATTGATACTGATTGTAATTTTGCTACAATTATATAGTTAGGCCTCCCTGTAAAGCATTTTTTGAGAAATATCAGAAACAAGATGTTGAACAACTGTTTCTTCGTCATGCGCTCAATTTCCTATAAGCTCTAATGAGTACACGACTGGATGCATGCAAACAACAAACTCAAAAATGGAGAACTTTCTTTGTTGTATGGCAGAAAATAAGATGTGTGTTGTAGATCGGTTGAATTGTGAGAAATGTCAGTTTATAAGGATTCCACCGGATCCATTTTTTAGAAATTATGGGGGAATTCGTTCTGATGCATTTGTGGCTACTAAGGACAATTTCATTACAAATCCAATAAATGAATCCTATATTGGTAGAGGGGGAGTTTATTACAATGAAGGTGCATAAATTTTTTTTCGCATTTGCTGGAAACAAGAAGCTGACTTTGTATGAAAATACAAAGCCGAAAATGACTTAGACAAATTTTGTTTGTCTTCAAGAGGCTGAGGCCCTTCTTCAAGTTATTAGAGAAAGAAGAAATCTTGAAATGATAAAGGTTTATGAGGATTCATGCAGCTTATTATGGGGAGAGAGGCTAATGTCACCGATTTGATTTGTGATAACCTTAGGTTAGCAAAGATAGAGAATAGTGTTGAGGAGATCTTTCCATTTTTGCATAATTCATTTGCTCAGATCTATTTAGGGTTGAAGGATACAGAAGGCAATGTCTTCAATCATAAATAAAGGGAACAGGACAAGATTCTACATTTTCTCGTAAATATAGTTATGAAGGTTTTGAGAGGGATCGGCTTGTACGAGAACATGAAGGCAACTAGTTGGAATATTTGATTTTTAAAGAGAAGTATATTGCCAAGTAAAATATCGAAAAAACGTCTTTCTATTTCAAAGCATTTTGATTCATCTTTGAAAAGTTTTTGTATGAAACAGAAATGATACATATAGATTGTTGATCATTTGAATTTTTTTAATGTTTTTGGATTTTAATGTTATTGCGGGGTCAAGTCTAAATTTGATTTTGATATAGTTATTGGCATTATTTGTTAGATCTTGAGGAATACTTCTTTAATTTTGGATATAAGTTGAATAGATAGGGAGCACTTTATCTCATTTATTGTAAATGTTGCAGCTGCTCAAACCTTACTTATTGTAAATATTGCTGCTGCTCGAACATTTAATGAATGTATGAACACTATTGTACTTTTTAGTTTATCACTTCTTGTTACTTATTGTAAATGTTTCTGTTGCCCGAACCTTTGATGAATGTATGAATAGTATTGTACTTTTTTTCTTTCTTAGCATAACACTAAGTATTGGCTAGGTTTTTTTATTTTCTCTTTATTTTCTTATGTTTATGTGGCAAAATTTATAAAGCATTGCTCAATGTATATATCTATATGTATATTCTTTTTTATTTTTCAATATTTACCCTCTCACCCCTTTCCATTTTTTTTATTTTTCAATTTTTACCCTCTCTTCCTCTTCAGCACCAAGATTTAAACTCTCAACCATAGTCAAAAAATTTGGCTTGAATCCTGATCCTGAGAGGTGACTAATATATATGTATATATACTTTTAGTTCTTCTAGGCGAGGTAAAAGATGTCAAAATATGGACGAATTTTGTCTCCTAACTTCCTTGAAGCTGCTAGCAAATTTAGTAGTAAACTTAGAGGTCTTCCTACAAAGGGCATTGCAATGGTATGGTTATTTTTTTTTTACCTTATTTGATGTTTTGTTCATTTTAATTATGAAATTGATACTGATTGTAATTTTGCTACAATTATATAGTTAGGCTTCCCTGTATAGCACTTTTGAGAAATATCAGAAACAAGATATTGAACAACTGTTCCTTCCTCATGCGCTCAATTTCCTATAAGCTCTAATGAGTACACGATTGGATGTATGCAAACAACAAACTCAACAATGATGAACTTTCTTTGTTGTATGGCAGAAAAGAAAATGTATGTCGTAGATCGGGTAAATTGTGAGAAAGGTCATTTTATAAGGATTCCTATGGATCCAATTTTCAAAAATTATGGGAGAATTCGATTTGATGCATCTGTGGCTACTAAAGGCAATTTCATTACAAGTCCAATAAATGAATCCCATATTGGTAGAGGGGGAGCTTATTACAATGAAGGTGGATGAATTTTCTTCGCATTTGTTCGAAATAAGAAGCTGATTTTGGATGAAAATACAAAGCCAAAAATGACTTGGGCAAATTTTGTTTGTCTTTAAGAGGCTGAAGCTCTTCTTCAAGTTAATTATTAGAGAGAGAAGAAATCTTGAAATGATAAAGGTTTATGAGGATTCATGCAGCTTATTATGGGGAGAGAGGCTAATGTCACCGATTTGATTTGTGGTAACCTTAGGTTAGCAAAAGTAGAGAATGGTGTTGAGGAGATCTTTCCATTTTTACTTAGTTCATTTGCTCAGATCTATTTAGAGTTGAAGGATACTAAAGGCTATGTGTTTAATCATGAATATAGGGAATAGGACAAGATTCCAGATTTTCTTACTAATATAGCTATGAAGGTTTTGAAAGGGATCGGCTTGTACGAGAACATGAAGACAACTAGTTGGAATATTTGATTTTTAAAGAAAAGTATATTGCCAAGTAAAATATCGGAAAATCGTCTTTCTATTTCAAAGCATTTTGATTCATCTTTGAAAAGTTTTTGCTTGAAACAGAAATGATACATATAGATTGTTGATCATTTGAGTTTTTTTAATGTTTTTGGATTTTAATGTTATTGCGGGGTCAAGTCTCAATTTGATTTTGATATAGTTATTGGCATTATTTGTTAGATTTTGAGGAATACTTGTTTAATTTTGGATATAAGTAGAATAGATAGGGAGCACTTTATCTCATTTATTGTAAATGTTGCAGCTGCTCAAACCTTACTTATTGTAAATGTTGCTGCTGCTCGAACATTTGATGAATGTATGAACAGTATTGTATTTTTTAGTTTATCACTTCTTGTCATTTATTGTAAATGTTACTGTAGCCCAAACCTTTGATGAATGTATGAATAGTATTGCACTTTTTATCTTTCTTAACATAACACTAAGTATTGGTTAGATTTTTTGATTTTCATTTTCTTTTTCTTTTTTTTTCTTAGGTTTATGTGGCGGAATTTATAAAGCATTGCTCAATATATATAACTATATGTATATTCTTTTTTATTTTTCAATATTTACCCTCTCACCCCTTTCCATTTTTTTTATTTTTCGATTTTTACCCTCTCTTCCCTTGCAACGCCAAGATTTAAACCCTCAACCATAGTCATAAAATTCGGCTTGGATCCTGACCCTAAGAGGTGACTAATATATATATATTTATACTTTTGTTTCTTATAGGCAAGGTAAAAGATGGCAACTTTCTTGAAACAGCTAGGAAATTTAGTAGTAAGCTTAGAGGTCTTCCTACAAAGGGCATTGCAATGGTAATATTATTTTTTTTATCTTATTTGATGTTTTATTCATTTTAATTATGAAATTGATACTAATTGTAATTTTGCTACAATAATATAGTTAGGCCTCCCTGTATAGCACTTTTGAGAAATATCAGAAACAAGATGTTGAACAACTGTTCCTTCCTCATGCGCTCAATTTCCTATAAGTTCTAATGAGTACACGACTGGATGCATGCAAACAACAAACTCAAAAATAGAGAACTTTCTTTGTTGTATGGCAGAAAATAAGATGTGTGTTGTATATCGGGTGAATTGTGAGAAAGGTCAGTTTATAAGGATTCCACCGGATCCAATTTTCAGAAATTATGGGGGAATTCGGTCTGATGCATCTGTGGCTACTAAGGACAATTTCATTATAAACCCAATAAATGAATCCTATATTGGTAGAGGGGGAGCTTATTACAATGAAGGTGCATAAATTTTTTTCGCATTTGCTGGAAACAAGAAGCTGACTTTGTATGAAAATACAAAGCCAAAAATGACTTGGACAAATTTTGTTCGTCTTCAAGAGGCTGAGGCCCTTCTTCAAATTATTAGAGAAAGAAGAAATCTTGAAATGATAAAGGTTTATGAGAATTCATGCAACTTATTATGGGGAGAGAGGCTAATGTCACCGATTTGATTTGTGGTAACCTTAGGTTAGCAAAGATAGAGAATAGTGTTGAGGAGATCTTTCCATTCTTGCATAATTCATTTGCTTAGATCTATTTAGGGTTGAAGGTTACAGAAGGCAATGTCTTCAATCATAAAATAAGGAACAAGACAAGATTCCACATTTTCTCGCAAATATAGCTATGAAGGTTTTGAGAGGGATCGACTTGTACGAGAACATAAAGACAACTAGTTGGAATATTTGATTTTTAAAGAGAAGTATATTGCCAAGTAAAATATCGAATAATCGTCTTTCTATTTCAAAGTATTTTGATTCATCTTTGAAAAGTTTTTGCATGAAACAGAAATGATACATATAGATTGTTGATCATTTGATTTTTTTTAATGTTTTTGAATTTTAATGTTATTGTGGGGTCAAGTATAAATTTGATTTTGATATAGTTATTGGTATTATTTGTTAGATCTTGAGCAATACTTCTTTAATTTTGAATACAAGTAGAATAGATAGGGAGCATTTTATCTCATTTATTGTAAATGTTGCAGCTGTTCAAACCTTACTTATTGTATATGTTGCTGCTGCTCGAACATTTGATGAATGTATTAACAGTGTTGTACTTTTTAGTTTATCACTTCTTGTCACTTATTGTAAATGTTGCTGTTGTCCGAACCTTTGATGAATGTATTAACAGTATTGCACTTTTTATCTTTCTTAGCGTAACACTAAGTATTGGCTAGGTTTTTTTATTTTCTTTTTCTTTTTCTTTTTTTTCTTAGGTTTATGTGGCGGAATTTATAAAGCTTTGCTCAATTTATATATCTATATGTATATTCTTTTCTATTTTTCAATATTTACCCTCTCACACCTATCCATTTTTTTTATTTTTCATTTTTTATCCTCTCATCCCTTTCAATGCCAAGATTTGAACTCTGAGCCATAGTCATAAAATTCGGCTTGGATCTTGACCCTGAAAAATGACTAATATACATATATATATGTACTTTTTGTTCGTGTTGGCGAGGTAGAAAATGTCAAAATATGGACGAATCTTGTCTCCTGGCTTCTTTGAAGCTGCTAGAAAATTTAGTAGTAAGCTTAGAGGTCTTCCTACAAAGGGCTTTGCAATGGTAAGGTTATTTTTCTTTTTTTACCTTACTTGAAGTTTTATTAATATTAATTATGAAATTGATATTGATTGTAAATTTGCTACCATTATATAGTGAGGCCTCTCTGTATAGCACTTTTGAGAAGTATCACAAACATGATGTTGAACAATTGTTCCGTCCTCATGCGCTCAATTTCCTATAAGCTCTAATGACTACACGACTGAATGCATGCAAACAACAAATTCAAAAATGAAGAACTTTCTTTGTTTTATGGCAGAAAATAAGATGTGTGTTGTAGATCGGGTGAATTGTGAGAAATGTCATTTTATAAGGATTCCTACGGATCCAATTTTCAGAAATTATGGGGAAATTCGATCTGATGCATCATCTGTGGCTACTAGGGACAATTTTATTACAAGTCCGATAAATGATTGCTATATTGGTAGAGGGGGAGCTTATTACAATGAAGGTGGATAAATTTTCTTCGCATTTGCTGGAAATGAGAAGTTGACTTTGGATGAAAATACAAAGCCAAAAATGACTTAGGTAAATTTTGTTTGTCCTCAAGAGACTGAGGCCCTTCCTCATGTTATTAGAGAGAGAAGAAATCTTGAAATGATAAGGGTTTATGAGGATTCATGCAGCTTATTATGGGGAGAGAGGCTAATGTCACCGATTTGATTTGTGGTAACCTAAGGTTAGCAAAGATAGAGAATGGTGTTGAGGAGATCTTTCCATTTTTGTATAGTTCATTTGCTCAGATCTATTTAGGGTTAAAGGATACTGAGACTATGTGTTCGATCATGAATATAGGGAACGGGACAAGATTCCAGATTTCTCGTAAATATAGCTATGAAGGTTTTGAAAAGGATCTACTTGTACGAGAACATGAAGACAACAAGTTGGAATATTTGATTTTTAAAGAGAAATATATTGCCAAGTAAAATATCGGAAAATCTTCTTTCTAATTCAAAACATTCTGATTCATCTTTGAAAAGTTTTTGCATGAAATAGAAATGATTCATATAGATTGTTGATCATTTGAGTTTTTTTTATGTTTTTAGATTTTAATGTTATTGTGGGATCAAGTCTAAATTTTATTTTGATATAGTTATTGGCATTATTGGTTAGGTCTTAAGGAATACTTCCGTAATTTTGAGTATAAATAGATTAGATAGGGAGCACTTTATCTCACTTATTGTAAATGTTGCAGCTGCTCAAACCTCACTTATTGTAAATGTTGTTGCTGTTCGAACCTTTGATGAATGTATGAACAGTATTGTACTTTTTAGTTTATCACTTGTTGTCACTTATTGTAAATATTGCTGTTGCCCGAACCTTTGATGAATGTATGAAAAGTATTGCTCTTTTTATCTTTCTTAGCATAACACTAAGTATTGGCTAGGTTTTTGGATTTTATTTTTCTTTTTCTTTTTTTTCTTAGATTTATGTGGCGGAATTTATAAAGCATTGCTCAATGTATATATCTATGTGTATATTCATTTTTATTTTTCAATATTTACCCTCTCACCCCTTTCCATTTTTTTTTATTTTTCATTTTTTACCCTCTCATCCTTTTCAATGCCAAGATTTGAACTCTCAACCATAGTCATAAAATTTGGCTTGGATCTTGACCCTTAGAGGTGACTAATATATATATATATATATATATACTTTTAGTTCTTATAAGCGAGATAAAAAATGTCAAAATATGGACGAATTTTGTCTTCTGACTTCCTTGAAGCTGCTAGGAAATTTAGTAGTAAGTTTAGAGGTCTTCTTACAAAGGGCATTGCAATGGTAAGTTTTTTTTTTTTTACCTTATTTGAAGTTTTATTTATTTTAATTATGAAATTGATATTGATTGTAATTTTGCTACAATTATATAATTAGACCTCCTTGTATAGGATTTTTGAGAAATATCAGAAACACGATATTGAACAACTGCTCCTTCCTCATGCACTCAATTTCCTATAAGCTCTAATGAGTACACGACTGGATGCATGCAAACAACAAACTCAAAAATGGAGAACTTTCTTTGTTGTATGACAGAAAATAAGATGTGTGTTGTAGACAGCCACGGATTTAAGGGGGGGCTGGTGGGGGCTTAAGCCCCCACCAAGCCGCCGGAAAACCCCTTATATATAGGGGATTCCGGCGGCCAGCCCAGCCCCCCCACGGTGATCCAGATCTACCATCCTCCATGGCTCCATGAATGCTGCAGAGGAAGTGAAGAAGAGCTGGAAAGCCGCTGCCGTGCTGACTGCTGAGGAAGAAGATGACCCATTTCATTTTGAATTTTTTTTTTTGCCCTCTAAATACAAAACGACGTCGTTTCACTTTTAGTGGAACGACGTCGTTTTGTATAATGAGGGGAAAAAAAATACATGCAAAAGCACGCCGCCAGTGCCAAAGGGCAAACAAGACTCCAACTCCAAGAAGAAGACGCCAGGCTCCAAGAACTCCAAGAAGCTTCAGTTGAGATTCTACCATCCTGCTTCAAGCCTTCAATTCAAGGCTCCAAGACTCCAACTCTCCACCATTCCATTCACATAAATCTTTTAGGTTAGTTTTTTGGTTTAAATTACAATATTCATCTTTATATTTTTGTTAATTATATGTTTAAATTATTTTTGAATTTTGAGTATCTTGATATTAATTTGATTAAGATTAATTTTTATTTAGTTTATATTAATGTAATTTAAGAATTTGAAAGATTACATTAAAAAATTTAATGATATTAAATTTAAATTAGAAATTAGTTTAGAAATTGTATAGATTTTAGGTTGTATTTAGTTTTTAAAATTTTGTTAGTTTTATATTTGAAATTTTAAGAATTAATTATGTGAATTAGAAATTTTGAATGTAAATATAAATTCAAAATTTTATGAGATTGAATTAGAGATTATATGGGTATTTAGTTGTACCTTATTTTAACTTTTTGATAATTTTATATAATGAATTTTATAAATTGAGAAATATAAGTAATATGAATTTATTATTAAATTAAAGAATTATTTATATGAATTTTAAATTAATTGATTATTGAATTGCATAATTTTATTGAATTTAACCACAATTATTTAATTGTGACAGAAAATGGAGAGATTCTTTAAACCTAAACGAGTCCGTAGTGGTGAATCTTCAAATGAGCCTAATATTAGTGAACCAGTTCAAAATCAATCTTGTGTGGAATTGAATTTAAATGATATTGTTAGTGATCCGGGATTACGAAAATCAGTTGAGAAATTTGATATTTCTCTTCGAGACCATGTCCGAAGAGAGTATTTGACTAGGGGACCTTGCCAACCGATTGGCCATATGTATCCAAAAACATCATTTGGTAAACAACATAGAAGTTTCCAAGATAGTTGGTATCAAAAGTTTGTATGGTTAGAGTATAGCATATCGAAAGATGCGGCGTTTTGCTTTTGGTGCTTTCTTTTCAAAACACAAAATAAGGGAGGTCGATATGCAGAGGATGCCTTTACAAAAACGGGATTCAATAATTGGAAAAAGGCAATGGAAAGATTTAATGAACATATTGGAGCTGTGAATAGTTGCCATAATGATGCTAGAATACAGTTTGAAAGTTTTCAAGATCAAAGGCATAGTGTGTCAAATGTGCTACGATCTTGTGGGCGCGAAATAGATATTGCATATCGCACCCGTTTAACTGCTGCTCTGGATGTGACCCGCTTTCTTTTGAAGCAAGGATTGGCTTTTCGTGGAAATGATGAGTCAACTAGTTCTTCAAATAGAGGCAATTTTCTTGAATTGTTTGAGTGGTATAGCCAGCGAAATACTGAGATTTTTGAGGTTGTAAATCAAAATGCTCCTGCAAATAATCAACTAACTTCTCCAATGATTCAAAAAGATCTGGCACATGCTTGTGCCTCAGAGATCACAAGTGTTATAATCAATGATATTGGAGACAATTATTTTTCCCTAATAGTTGATGAGTCTCGAGACAGTTCAGTGAAAGAGCAAATGGGAGTTGTTTTGAGATATGTGAACAAAGAAGGGCGTGTGATTGAACGTTTCCTTGCAATTGTACATGTGTCTGACACCACATCTCTTTGTTTGAAAGATGCAATTGATTCTTTATTCGCGCAACACGGATTATCATTATCTAAATTGAGAGGTCAAGGATATGATGGAGCTTCAAATATGCGAGGTGAGTTCAATGGTTTGAAGGCCCTTATATTACAAGAAAATCCCTATGCGATGTATATTCACTGTTTTGCTCACCAACTCCAGTTAGTTATTGTTGCTGTTGCTAAGGGAAATATCATTGTCAGTGAATTCTTTGTCTATGTCTCTATGATTGTCAATTTAACTGGAGCATCATGTAAAAGGAGAGATCAATTAAGACAAATAGAACATGATAAGATTGTTACACTTTTAGACAGTGGAGATATTATTAGTGGAAAAGGCAAAAATCAAGAAACTAGTTTAGCAAGACCAGGGGATACTCGTTGGGGATCACACTATCTAACATTACTTCGTCTATCCTCTATGTGGGCTTCGGTGATTGGAATATTAGGAAATATACAAGATGATGCCACCACTTCTGACAATAGAGGTATGGCCAGGGGTTTGATTGATAGAATGAATGATTATGAGTTTGTTTTTGCATTGCACCTGATGAAGTATTTATTGAGAATCACAAATGACTTGTCACTTGTTTTGCAACAAAGGGATCAAAATATTGTCCAAGCCATGAGTTTGATTGATACTATGAAATCTCAATTGCAAGACTTTAGGGAAGAGGGATGGCAAATAATTTTAGATGAAGTCAACAATTTTTGTGAGTTGAATGTGATTCCCGTGATTGATATGGAAGACAGTATAGCAATCCGTGGTAATGCCAGGCGCAGTCGCAGAGGTCAAACAATCACTAATTTTCATCATTATCGCGTGGAAATTTTTTGTGAGGTATTATTTTTGAAATTATTATTTCATTACATTTGTTACTTGTTAGCAAATTTTCTTAGTTATTAATTTTATTATTGTTGTGATGTCAGGTTGTTGATTTAATTATACAAGAGATGAATAATCGTTTCTCAGAAGTTAGCACGGAATTGCTTAGTTGCATAGCATGTCTTGATCCAAAAAGTTCTTTCTCTCAATTCAATGTGCAGAAACTACTCCGTCTTGCTGATTTATATCCTGAAGACTTCTCAAGTAACGATTATTTATATCTTGAGTCTCAACTTCGAAATTATATTTATAATGTGCAACGCGATCCTCAATTTTCAGAAGTTGGAGATTTGGGAAGTCTTGCTCAACAAATGGTTAAAACTGGTAAAAATACAGTTTTTCCATTGGTTTATCGTCTGATCCAGTTGGCATTAGTTCTACCAGTTGCGACTGCTTCTGTTGAAAGAGTATTTTCTGCAATGAGTATTGTCAAGACTGATTTGCGCAACAAAATGGGAGACGAGTGGATGAATGACTGTCTGGTTATATACATCGAGAAGGATATTTTTGCAACAATTGAAAATGAGCAAATATTGCAGCGTTTTCAACGGATGAAGACTCGCAGAATGCAATTGCCTCCTCTTCGTTATTCGAGTGCAACAACTACCAATACTTCAAGTGTTAATCAATAACAAATTTTTGGGTATGTATAATTATATGTTTTTATTATTTTTATAATTATTGATTCTAAATTTTACTTATTAAATATATTTATTTCGTCACAAAAAAATTTTTTAATACACTTCAGCCCCCCAAAAATAAATTTCTGGCTCCGTCCCTGGTTGTAGATCGGGTGAATTGTTAGAACAGTCAGTTTATAAGGATTCCACCGGATCCAATTTTCTAAAATTATGGGGGAATTCGGTATGATGCATCTGTGGCTAATGAATCCTGTATTGGTAGAGGGGGAGCTTATTACAATGAAGGTGGATAAATTTTCTTCGCATTTGCTGGAAATAAGAAGCTGACTTTGGATGAAAATACAAAGCCAAAAATGACTTGGACAAATTTTGTTTGTCTTCAAGAGGCTGAGACCCTTCTTCAAGTTATTAGAGAGAGAAGAAATCTTGAAATGATAAAGGATTATGAGGATTCATGCAGCTTATTATGGGGAGAGAGGCTAATGTCACCGATTTGATTTGTTGTAACCTTAGGTTAGCAAAGATAGAGAACAGTGTTGAGGAGATCTTTCCATTTTTACATAATTCATTTGCTCAGATCTATTTAGAGTTGAAGGATATAGAAGGCAATGTCTTCAATCATAAATATAGGGAACAGGACAAGATTCCACATTTTCTCGCAAATATAGCTATGAAGGTTTTGAGAGGGATCGGCTTTTACGAGAACATGAAGACAACTAGTTGGAATATTTGATTTTTAAAGTGAAATATATTGCCAAGTAAAATATCGAAAAACCATCTTTCTGTTTCAACGCATTTTGATTGATCTTTGAAAAACTTTTGCATGAAACAGAAATAATACATATAGATTGTTGATCATTTGTGTTTTTTTAATGTTTTTGGATTTTAATGTTATTGTGGGGTTATGTTTAAATTTGATTGTGATATAGTTATTGGCATTATTGGTTAGATCTTGTGGAATACTTCTATAATTTTTGGTATAAGTTGATTAGATAGGGAGCACTTTATCTCATTTATTGTAAATGTTGCAGCTACTCAAACCTTATTTATTGTAAATGTTGATGCTGCTCGAACATTTGATGAATGTATGAATAGTATTGTACTTTTTTGGTGGTTTTCTTTTTCTTTTTCTTTTTTTTCCTAGGTTTATGTGGTGGAATTTATAATGCATTGCTCAATATATATATCTATATGTATACACTTTTTTATTTTTCAATATTTACCCTCTCACCCTTTTCCATTTTTTTTATTTTTTATGCCCTCTCATCCCGTTCAATGCCAAGATTTGAACTTTAAGCCGTAGTCATAAAATTCGATTTAGATCTTGACCCTGAGAGGTGACTAATATATATATATATACTTTTGATTCTTGTAGGCGAGGTAAAAAATGTTAATATATAGACGAATTTTATCTTCTGACTTCCTTGAAGCTGCTAGGAAATTTAGTAGTAAGCTTAGAGGTCTTCCTACAAAGGGCATTGCAATGATAAGATTATTTTTCTTTTTTTACCTTACTTGAAGTTTTACTCATATTAATTTTGAAATTGATACTGATTGTAAATTTGCTACTATTATATAGTGAGGTATCACAAACAAGATGTTGAACAACTATTCCTTCCTCATGTGCTTAATTTCCTATAAGCTCTATTGAGTACGCGACTGGATGCATGCAAACAACAAACTCAACAATGATGAACTTTCTTTGTTGTATGACAGAAAAGAAGATGTATGTTGTAGATCGGGTGAATTGTGAGAAAGGTCATTTTATAAGGATTCCTACGGATCCAATTTTCAGAAATTATGGGAGAATTCGATTTGATGCATCTGTGGCTACTAAGGACAATTTCATTACAAGTCCAATAAATGAATCCCATATTGGTAGAGGGGGAGCTTATTACAGTGAAGGTGGATGAATTTTCTTCACATTTGCTGGAAATAAGAAGCTGATTTTGGATGAAAATACAAAGCCAAAAATGACTTGGGCAAATTTTATTTGTCTTCAAGAGGCTGAAACCCTTCTTCAAGTTAATTATTAGAGAGAGAAGAAATCTTGAAATGATGAAGGTTTATGAGGATTCATGCAGCTTATTATGGGGAGAGAGGCTAATGTCACCGATTTGATTTGTGATAATCTTAGGTTAGCAAAGGTAGAGAATAGTGTTGAGGAGATCTTTCTATTTTTGCATAGTTCATTTGCTCAGATCTATTTAGAGTTAAAGGGTACTGAAGGTTATGTGTTCAATCATGAATATCGGGAACGGGACAAGATTCTAGTTTTCTCGCAAATATAGCTATGAAGGTTTTGAGAGGGATCTGCTAGTACGAAAACATGAAGACAACTAGTTGGAATATTTTATTTTTAAAGAGAAGTATATTGCCAAGTAAAATATCGGAAAATCGTCTTTCTATTTCGAAGCATTTTGATTCATCTTTGAAAAGATTTTGCATGAAACAGAAATGATACATATAGATTGTTGATCATTTGAGTTTTTTTAATGTTTTTGGATTTTAATGTTATTATGGGGTCAAGTCTAAATTTGATTTTGATGTAGTTATTGGCATTATTGGTTAGGTCTTGAGGAATACTTCTGTAATTTTGGGTATAAGCATATTAGATAGAGAGCACTTTATCTTACTTATTGTAAATGTTGCAGTTGCTCTAATCTCACTTACTGTAAATGTTGCTGCTGCTCGAACCTTTGATAAATGTATGTACAGTATTATACTTTTTAGTTTATCACTTGTTGTCACTTATTGTAAATGTTGTTGTTGCCCGAACCTTTGATAAATGTATGGACAGTATTTTACTTTCTACCTTTTTTCGCATAACACTAAGTATTGGCCAGGTTTTTGGGTTCTCATTTTATTTTTCGTTTTTCTTCTTAGGTTTATGTGGCGAAATTTATAAAGCATTTCTTAATGTATATATCTATATGTATACTCTTTTTTATTTTTCAATATTTACCCTCTCACCCCTTTCCATTTTTTTATTTTTTATTTTTCCCCCTCTCATCCCTATCAACGCCAAGGTTCGAACTCTGAACCATAGTCATAAAATTCGGCTTGGATCATGACCCTCAGAGGTGACTTATATATATATATATACTTTTGGTTCTTGTTGGCGAGATAGAAAATGTCAAAATATGGACGAAATTTGTCTCTTGACTTCCTTGAAGCTGCTAGGAAATTTAGTAGTAAACTTAAAGGCCTTCCTCCAAAGGGTATTGCAATGGTAAGATTATTTTTCTTTTTTTACCTTACTTGAAGTTTTATTAATATTAATTATAAAATTGATATTGATTGTAAATTTGCTACTATTATATGGTGACGCCTCTCCGTATAGCACTTTTGAGAAGTATCACAAACAAGATGTTGAACAACTGTTCCTTTCTCTTGTGCTCAATTTCCTATAAGCTCTAATCAGTACCTGATTGGATGCATGCAAACAACAAATTCAAAAATGGAGAACTTTCTTTGTTGTATGGCAGAAAAGAAAATGTGCTGTAGATCGGGTGAATTGTGAGAAAGGTCATTTTATAAGGATTCCTCCGGATCCAATTTTCAAAAATTATGGTGGAATTCGATCTGATGCATCTGTGGCTACTAAGGACAATTTCATTACAAGTCCAATAAATGAATCCTATATTGCTAGAGGAGGAACTTATTACAATGAATGTGGATAAATTTTCGTCGCATTTGCTGGAAATAAGAAGCTGACTTTGGATGAAAATACAAAGCCAAAAATGACTTGGGCAAATTTTGTTTGTCTTCAAGAGGCTGAGGCCCTTCTTCAAGTTATTAGAGAGAGAAGAAATTTGGAAATGATAAAGGTATATGGGGATTCATGTAGCTTATTATGGGGAGAGAGGCTAATGTCATCGATTTGATTTGTGGTAATCTTAGGTTAACAAAAGCAGAGAATGGTGTTGAGGAGATCTTTCCATTTTTACATAGTTCATTTGCTCAGATCTATTTAGAGTTGAAGGATACTGAAGGCTGTGTTCAATCTTGAATATAGGGAATACGACAAGATTCCAGATTTTCTCACAAATATAGCTATGAAGGTTTTGAAAAGGATCGGCTTGTACGAGAGCATGAAGACAATTAGTTGAAATATTTGATTTTTAAAGAAAAGTATATTGCCAAGTAAAATATCGGAAAATCGTCTTTCTATTTCAAAGCATTTTGATTCATCTTTGAAAAGTTTTTGCTTGAAACAAAAATGATACATATAGATTGTTGATCATTTGAGTTTTTTTAATGTTTTTGGATTTTAATGTTATTGTGGGGTCAAGTCTAAATTTGATTTTGATATAGTTATTGGCATTATTGGTTAGATCTTGAGGAATACTTCTGTAATTTTGGATATAAGTAGATTAGATAGGGAGCACTTTATCTCATTTATTATAAATGTTGCAGCAGCTCAAACCTTACTTATTGTAAATGTTGTTGCTGCTCGACCATTTGATGAATGTATGAACAGTATTATACTTTTTAGTTTATCACTTCTTGCCACTTATTGCAAATGTTGTTGTTGCCCGAACTTTTGATGAATGTATGACCAGTATTGTACTTTTTATCTTTCTTAGCATAACATAAAGTGTTGGCTAGGGTTTTGGTTTTTTTTTTCTTTTTTTTCTTAGGTTTATGTGGCGAAATTTGTAAAGCATTGCTCAATGTCTATATCTATATTATACTCTTTTTTATTTTTCAAAATTTACCCTCTCACCCTTTTCCATTTTTTTATTTTTCATTTTTTACTCTCTCATCCCTTTCAACGCCAAGATTTGAACTCTGAACCATAGTCATGAAATTCAGCTTGGATCTTGATCCTGAGAGGTGACTAATATATATATATATATATATATATATATATATATATATATATATATATATATATATACTTTTGGTTCTTGTAGGCGAGGTAGAGAATGCCAAAATATGGACGAATTTTGTCTCCTGACTTCCTTAAAGCTGCTAGGAAATTGAACTGTAAACTTAGAGGTCTTCCTATAAAGGGCATTGCAATGGTAAGATTATTTTTTACTTTTTTGCCATACTTGAAGTTTTATTCATATTATTTATAAAATTGATATTGATTATAAATTTGCTACTATTATATAGTGAGGTCTCTCTGTATAGCACTTTTGATAAGTATCAGAAACAAGATGTTGAACAACTGTTCTTTTCTCATTCGCAAAATTTCCTATAAGCTCTAATGAGTACACGACTGCATGCATGCAAACAACAAACTCAAAAATGGAGAACTTTCTTAGTTGTATCACAGAAAATAAGATGTGTGTTGTAGATCGGGTGAATTATGAGAAAGGTCATTTTATAAGGATTCCTCCGGATCCAATTTTCAGAAATTATGGGGGAATTCGGTCTAATGCATCTGTGGCTACTAAGGACAATTTCATTACAAATCCAATAAATGAATTCTATATTAGTAGAGAGAGAGTTTATTACAATGAAGGTGGATAAATTTTCTTCGCATTTGCTGGAAATAAGAAGCTGACTTTAGATGAAAATAAAAAGTCAAAAATAATTTGGGCAAATTTTGTTTGTCTTCAAGAGGCTGAGGCCCTTCTTCAAATTATTAGAGAGAGAAGAAATCTTGAAATGATAAAGGTTTATGAGGATTCATGCAGCTTACTATGGGAAGAGAGGCTAATGTCACCGATTTGATTTGTGATAATCTTAGGTTAGCAAAGATAGAGAATGGTGTTGAGGAGATCTTTCTATTTTTCATAGTTCATTTGCTCAAATCTTTTAGAGTTGAAGGCTGCTGAAGGCTACGTGTTCAATCATAAATATTGGGAACAGGACAAGATTCCACATTTTCTTGCAAATATAGCTATGAAGGTTTTGAGAGGGATCGGCTTGTACGAGAACTTGAAAACAACTAGTTGGGATATTTGATTTTTAAAGAGAAGTATATTACCAAATAAAATATCGAAAAATTGTCTTTCTATTTCAAAGCATTTTGATTCATCTTTGAAAAGTTTTTGGATGAAACAGAAATGATACTTATAGATTGTTGATCATTTGAGTTTTTTTATTTTTTTGGATTTTAATGTTATTGTGGAGTCAAGTCTAAATTTGATTTTGATATAGTTATTGGCATTATTGGTTAGATCTTGAGTAATACTTTTGTAATTTTGGTTATAAGTACATTAGATAGGAAGCACTTTATGTCACTTATTGTAAATGTTGCAGCTGCTCAAACCTCACTTATTACAATGATGGCGGATAAATTTTCTTCGCATTTTCCGGAAATAAGAAGCTGACTTTGGATGAAAATACAAAGCCAAAAAGGACTTGGGCAAATTTTGTTTGTCTTCAAGAGGTTGAGGCCCTTCTTCGAATTAATTATTAGAGAGAGAAGAAATCTTGAAATGATAAAGGTTTAAGAGGATTCATGCGGCTTATTATGGGGAGAGTGGCTAATGTCACCGATTTGATTTGTGGTAACCTTAGGTTAGCAAAGGTAGAGAATGGTGTTGAGGAGATCTTTTCATTTTTTCGTAGTTCATTTGCTCAGATCAATTTAGAGTTGAAGGATACTTAAGGCTATGTGTTCAATCATGAATATAGGGAACGAGACAAGATTCCAGATTTTCTCGCAAATATAGCTATGAAGGTTTTGAGAATGATCGACTTGTACTAGAACATGAAGACAACAAGTTGGAATATTTGATTTTTAAAGAGAAATATATTGCCAAGTTAAATATCGAAAAATCGTCTTTCTATTTCAAAGCATTTTGATTTATCTTTGAAAATTTTTTGCATGAAACAGAAATAATACATATAGATTGTTGATCATTTGAGTTTTTTTGATGTTTTTGGATTTTAATGTTATTGTGGGGTCAAGTCTAAATTTGATTTTGATATAGTTGTTGGCATTATTGGTTAGGTCTTGAGGAATACTTCTGTGATTTTGGCTATAAGTAGATTAGAAAGGGAGCACTTTATCTCACTTATTGTAAATGTTGCAGCTGTTCAAACCTCACTTATTGTAAATGTTGCTACTGCTTGAACCTTTGACGAATGTATGAACAGTATTGTACTTTTTAATCTATCACTTCTTGTCACTTATTGTAAATGTTGCTATTGCCCGAACATTTGATGAATGTATGAATAGTATTGCACATTTTACCTTTCTTGGCATAACACTAAGTGTTGGCCAGGTTTTTGGGTGGTTTTCTTTTTCTTTTTTTTTTCTTAGGTTTATGTGGCGAAATTTATAATGCATTGCTCAATGTATATATATCTATATGTATACTTTTTTTATTTTTCAATATTTACCCTCTCACCACTTTCCATTTTTTTATTTTTCATTTTTTACCCTCTCATCCCTTTCAACGCCAAAATTTGAACTCTGAACCATAGTAATGAAATTCAGCTTAGATCTTGACACTGAGAGGTGACTAATATATATATATATACTTTTGGTTCTTATAGGCGAGGTAAAAGATGTCAAAATATGGACGAATTTTGTCTCCTAACTTCCTTGAAGCTACTAGGAAATTTAGTAGTAAGCTTAGAGGTCTTCCTACAAAGGGCATTGCAATGGTAAGATTATTTTTCTTTTTTTTACTTTACTTGAAGTTTTATTCATATTAATTATGAAATTCATATTGATTGTAAATTTGCTACTATTATATAGTGAGGCCTCTCTATATAGCACTTTTGAGAAGTATTACAAACAAGATGTTGAACAACTGTTCCTTCCTCATGTGCTCAATTTCCTATAAGCTCTAATCAGTACGCGACTGGATGCATGCAAAGAACAAACTAAAAAATGGAGAACTTTCTTTGTTGTATGGCAGAAAAGAAGATGTGTGTTATAGATCAGGTGAATTGTGAGAAAGGTCATTTTATAAGGATTCCTCCGGATCCAATTTTCAGAAATTATAGGGGAATTCGATCTAATGCATCTGTGGCTACTAAGGATAATTTCATTACAAGTTCAATAAATGAATCCTATATTGGTAGAGGGGGAGCTTATTACAATGAAAGTGGATAAATTTTCTTCGCATTTACTGGAAATAAGAAGCTGACTTTGGATGATAATACAAAGCCAAAAATGGCTTGGGCAAATTTTGTTTGTCTTCAAGAGGCTGGGGCCCTTCTTCAAGTTATTAGAGAGACAAGAAATCTTGAAATGATAAAGGTTTATGAGGATTCATGCAGCTTATTATGGGGAAAGAGGCTAATGTCACCGATTTGATTTGTGGTAACCTTAGATTAGCAAAAGTAGAGAATAGTGTTGAGGAGATCTTTCCATTTTTGCATAGTTCATTTGCTCAGATCTATTTAGAGTTGAAGGATACTGAAGGCTATGTGTTCAATCATGAATATAGGGAATAGGACAAGATTCCAGATTTTCTTACTAATATAGCTATGAAGGTTTTGAAAGGGATTGGCTTGTACGAGAACATGAAGACAACTAGTTGGAATATTTGATTTTTAAAGAAAAGTATATTGCCAAGTAAAATATCGGAAAATCATCTTTCTATTTCAAAGCATTTTGATTCATCTTTGAAAAGTTTTTGCTTGAAACAGAAATGATACATATAGATTGTTGATCATTTGAGTTTTTTTAATGTTTTTGGATTTTAATGTTATTGTGGGGTCAAGTCTAAATTTGATTTTGATATAGTTATTGGCATTATTGATTAGATCTTGAGGAATACTTTTGTAATTTTGGGGATAAGTAGATCAGATAGGAAGCACTTTATCTCACTTATTGTAAATGTTGCAGCTGCTCAAACCTCACTTATTGTAAATGTTACTGCTGTTCGAACCTTTGTTGAATGTATGAACAGTATTGTACTTTTTACTTTATCACTTGTTGTTACTTATTGTAAATATTGCTGTTGCCCGAACCTTTGATGAATGTATGAAAAGTATTGCACTTTTTATCTTTCTTAGCATAACACTAAGTATTGGCAAGATTTTTGGGTTTTCTTTTTCTTTTTCTTTTTTTTTCTTAAGTTTATGTGGCGGAATTTATAAAGCATTGCTCAATGTATATATCTATATGTATACTCTTTTTTATTTTTCAATATTTACCCTCTCACCCCTTTCCATTTTTTTTATTTTTCATTTTTTACCCTCTCATCCCTTTTATCGCCAAGATTTTAATTATGAACGATAGTCAGAAAATTTGGCTTGGATCTTGACCCTGAGAGGTGACTAATTCAATGGGTTGTCATTCCAATCTTGGGTTGGTCGATGAAACCAATAATTATATAATGTAATATAATAATATATTTTGAATTATAGAAATATAATTTTTAAGTTAGCAATTCAAGGAGTGGTCAATTGACAATTTCTTTTATCAATTGAATCGTCAAGTCATGGATTAGAAATAATATATTTCGCCTAACTGTTGACCCAGTTTGACTAAGTGATTGGTTTATCAGATTGATCGACTGAACCATGGAGCTGGACTAATTTTTATAACTATACTTCAACCTGAGAGCAGGGAAAGACTCTAAGAGCCCCGGGCAAGCCAAACCTTGCAGGGAATCTTCATGAACTAAGAATGGAAAAGGGAAAAAAAGGAGATAATATTTCTTTGGGGTGGGATGGGGGGAGAGAGAGAAAGATATGTAACTGGTTTTATGAAGCACATATCGGATGATAATTAATAATTGTCACATTTTTTCTTTTTCATGTTGTATATTTTCATTCTGGTCACACTTTAAATGAAGTTTAATCTAGGTAAGAGATTTCTTGATACCACTTGCTCCTGAAAATCAATTTGTTTCATTTTGTTGAAAATGCACGCAACCTTAGAATTTTTCTAGGTTGTGTATTTGAAAACGTGCATTATGCACAAAGTGTTGAATGCTAGAGATCTTTTCTCCCTTCTCTATGAGCATGCAAAACGTGTACAAGGCACAAAATACTTTTTATCTTTTACATTTGACTTAGCGGGCACAAAGTCAAATGTAAAGCTGTCACTAGTTCTTTTATATATTTTTTTCTAGTTTGAGGTTGTCGATGGTAAAAATTTTTTGTGTTATTGCGTGAATACATCTATATAGTTGTATATATGTTAGTCATTTAGTCTGTGTTTGTACTTACAAACATGAATATTAGTCCGTTTGGATTAACTGTTTTTGGGAGTGTTTTTGAAATATTTTACTATAATAATGTAGGTGAAAAACTTTTACTGTAGATATTTTTAATGGTATTTCTGAAAATATATTTTGGGATATTTTTAAATTTTAAAATTTTAATGAAATATTTTTAAAACTTTATAAAATCTTACAACCATCTACCACTACCCCATCCCTCCCCTTCCCTCCTACCTCCTCCCTCCTCCGATCCTCTCCAGCCACCCCCTCCCCCTTCCCCCATCTCTAGTCACCATGGCCGCCGAATAGAAAGGGGGACAGCAGGAGAGACGTGGGGAGGAAGGAGGAGAGGAGGGGAGGAGGAAGAATGGGGAGAAATAATGGGAAGGGAAGAGGGAGGAGGAGGAAGAAGGAGGGGAAAGAGAAGGGAGGAGAGAAGAGGAAGGGGCACTGGGTGGTGGTCTATTTTTGGTGGTTGGTGGTGGTGGTGTAATTTTTTTTTTTGTATATTTTGAGTTATTTTTGATATATTGTATAGATGTGGTGTTTTGGAGTTGTTTTTGTTTGTATATTACCGTAGCATTATATATGAAAAACTTGTTTTTCAAAAATTAAGGAATCCAAATAAAGCCACTATCATATGCCCAACTCAAGCAATGAATGTAATTATAATATATGATTATTACAATTTTAATCCATTTACCAACCCAATTTGAGTGCTTAGAGGAGATTAAGCAAAGGATCTAATTTCAGTGCTTAGAGGAGATTAAGCAATCTCCAGAGGATATGCAATTTATATGGCCATCTTCAATGAATTGAGGAAATTAGATAATTATGAAATTAGTCAATACTTCGTGAAGAGTATCTCATCTCTAATCATTTGGCATATGTTGGTCGAAACCATGCATACTATTGAAATGCATGACATCAATAGAGCCTTGCAACTTGATTTTAAATCGGAGGAGCTCTATAGGTCAGGAATATGTTTATAAGTGGTTAATTTGCAATGACTTTTGAGAAAATTCAGATGTCTTGCCATTGAGAATTTTGATAAACTCTTTTTATTCCTTTTCTTTAGTAGTGTTTTTTAAACCCGGACTAGAACTACTAGTCATACCAGTTCAATTGTGAACTGGCCATAACACCAATCCGATTCTAGGTAAAAATTGAAATGATAAAAAATTGGAGAAAGCCTTTAAAATCTGTTAAACAGACAAATCGGTTCAATCGATTAAGACCAACTTTTAAATTTACTTGGGGTAGTAGGTTTTTTTTTTTGGCTCAAGTTTTTGAACATTTGGGCACCCAAACCTATAAATTTTGAAGTCAACAACTTGACTTTTACTATTGATCTACTACTTAATGGGTTAAAACAAACTTTATGTGCTAAACTAAAATATTAAATATTTAAATTAACTTAAAAATAAAAACCCTCAACCTCTCCTTATTTTTTCTTTCAAAAGCCGTTAGGATCGCCTCTTCTCTAACCCTCTTGTCTCTCTTTCTACTCTTCCCCAACTTTTCTCCAACTCATTTTCATATATAATTTAATTCATATTATTTTAACTAATAGAACAACTTATTAAAAGAAGAGCACTACGATAAATGGTTTAGTTAAGCAAGATTGATCTACCTTTGTTTTTACCCCTCTTTTTTTTTATCAATTTAGTAAATTTGATAACTGCTGTTCTTCCTAGGACTTTTTTCGATGGACTATTAACTGATACTAAAGATGATGATGGACCTTCCTATAGTTGTTTGGATTGTTAAAAATTTTTTTAGGACTATTCTAAATATTATGTGATATAGTTCTTATATTAATTATAATATTTGGAGTTGCTAATATGTCAGTTGTGTTGTATAAGGCTTCTTTTTTAAATTTATTGCAAATTTGATAATATTGGGATGAATTATGATAACTTTATATTGTTGAGTGGTTGAGTTCATGATTTCCAAATTTTACATAAAATATTTTTAAGAATTTTTTGAATTTTTTTCATATAAATTTCCATGTGCAGATATTTAAATGAAAATAATACAGTGAACCATGTTGAACCAATTGAATTGCTTTTATCTACGACTCAAGCACTCCAACAGTTTAATCTTTGACCAAGTTTGAAAACATTGTTCTTTAGCTAACTATTGCAATGAATTCTTGATTGTCATTGGGAATTATGATAGATTTTTTGAAAAATATTAACTTTTTTATACAAAAAATTCAAATTCAATCTAACATAGTATTAAAGTATCAAAGTACTAGTAAAATGAAAAGCCCATGCAAACATATTGGGCATATTCACAGTACCAAAAAATCCATACAATCTCATGAACAACTCTAAGTAAAAATGGAAAGACATAATGGTATCAACGGCAACATTAATAGAATCCATATCAACATCAACGTCCATATTTGTAGCTATATCATCAACTCTGAGGAAACTAAAAATAGAAAGGCATAGTGGTATCAACAACAATGTCAATAGCATCCATATCAGCATCAACATCCATATGTATCTATAGTTGCATTATTCATATATGATAACATCGGAGTTTGTAGTTGCATATGTGCCTGTAGTTGCATCATTCCTATCTGATAACACAGGTGTCCAATCCATGATACCAACTCATTTCTTCAACACAATGATACATGAAATCTCTAAAGAACTATTCAATCTTCCCCCCTCCAAATATTCTAAACCCCGTTAATATCCTTCTTGACTATCTCTTTCGATGCTAATTCAATTGATACTTACTCTTTAACCTTGACTTTTACATTCTCTTTAATGGTCAATGCTAAAATTTTGCCTTTTTGGTTCTCAATTACTATATTAGATTGAATCTTAGACATTACAGAGATGTACTCAACATTCTCATGAACCGGTTTCACCTCTTAGTTAAGGTTTACAATAAGTTTTGCAATGACTTAACGTATTTTCTAGAACTCCAAAAGGACATAAAAGAAAATTGAATCCCTCCAATAGAAATAGAAAAGAGGATTAACTTCAGTTTTTCTATGTTCAGAATGTTATTGCAAAACCATTTGTGGGGAGTACCGAATCACATGCAGAATCAAATCCTATTCCATAAGATCCTATATTAGCTATACATCCTCCTTGCATTTATGCCAGAGACATCGCCAATGCTTTGGGCTTTGGCTTATATAGATAAAAAAAATGATAAATAGGATTGTGGCACTTCACTCACCGGCAATACAAAAGGATGCTATCGAAAAGAATGGAACACTATTTTGTACTGTTGGATACCTTGGATCCCATGCAACAAGTAAGTTCTTTACCCTCAAATTTAAACATGTGGGTGTAAAATGTTATCCTACTTTATTGTTACATAGCAATAGAAGCCTGCTTATGCTATTTTGGCGGTGCCTTTTCGCTTTCTCTTTGCTCTGGACAGGAGTGCTAGTGGACACGAGAGAGAGCAGGTAAAGTGTATCATTTGTAATGAAAAGAAAGATACCACTACTTTGCTTCTTTGTTGGACTGTCAGCCCGAACACAAAGGTTTTTGACCAGGACTAGGAACCAATTTGAATTTTGATTTGACATTTCAGTGGTTTTTAACCATAGGCATTTTACTAAGAATTTGGTGGGCTTATCATGAATTAGGTTGGAGTGGTTGGTGGTTTTGGGATCCTATAGAAAATGCTTCTTTTATGTCTCTAATCTTAGCCACAGCTCGTATTCATTTAGTATTTCTACCCTTTCTTCATTCTTAGACCTCGTTTCCTAAAATTATGACTTTTCCATACTGTGTCTTGGGAACCTTTTCAATAAAGGCCAGATTGGTAGCTCCCATTCATAGTTTTACTACAAATGGTATATAAGGAATCTTTTTATGGTAGTTTTTCCTTATAATGGCAGGAATATCTATGATTCTTTTCTCCCAGATGAAGTAGCAGGCATCGACCCGTCAAACCTATAAAAAGGAGATGGTTGTGGCACAAAGTACTCATGTGCACTACGTTATTCAGCTCACGTGCAAACCCGCCTCATTATCTTATGGAAGAATTCAGCTTATTGCTGAGCTGGGGGTTATTCAAAGCTAGCAAAAAGTTGTTGGATTTCATCCCACAACTAGAAGAAGATCGCTTCAGGGGTCACTGTGATGTGGCTAAATATAGACAATCTACCCTTACAACCTTCAATCAATAGATTATTTATAATTTCGAAAGATGGTCAAGGTAGGTTGATTCCAATCCACTACACTAGATAGGCGTGTAGTCATAGTAGTTGGCCCAAATTGTCTCTGTTCTAGACTAAACTATTTTGAATGAATGGGGTATTACATTGCTCTTTGATTTACAGAATAAGGGCTAGGAGCTCTCTCTTTATGGCAGAGATCTCTCCACACCAAGAAATTAAATCATAATGGATCGAAGCCCCATGTTCCTTGCAATTACTAAGATTCTATCTCTTACTTGTTGGCAAATTATGGTCAACTTCGACTCTGACTACACCTTCTTGGAAATTGAGATTTTTTACTATTTTCACTCAGGAGCTTTCTTGCACATACCCCTATTCTTTTAGTCAAGCTTGGAAGCCTATACTCTTTTCAAAAAAGAAAGCAGCAGACTTTTGTGAACTGAAGAAAGATAGGGATGTTGTTAATTGCTTGTTAGCTACATAGCTACTTTCACAAATCGACTTCACTAAATACCCTTCAACCAACATATGCGATTCATTCCCGTAAAGATTAGAGGAATCTATCAAGGTTTTTGGCTCGCAATAAAGCTGGGGTCCTGATCGAGCAAGATGTAGTCCTATTTATCCACCTCTCAAAACACAATATCTTGAGTACCTATGATGGTGACCACATCTGCTGGCATGTGATGTTACCAAAAGGTTTGAACAAGGAACACGCATAAGAGTATATAACCAATCCACCCTTTTGCATAACCCATTCACATTAGTGAAGCGGCTAGATGCATAAGGGAAATGCATCCTCGGAGGGACAATAGAGACTTCCTTAAGAAGTTGTAAGAGAAAGAAGGATAATACTCTACTCTTATTACCTGTCTTGTGCATTCAAAGACTCTTACCGTCACATTTGGACAATCTAGTCACAGGCTTCTTGGGATAGGAACTTTATTCCTATTCTAAGGAGTTTTTGTTGCAAGTAAATAAGAGTTAGCAGAGCTAGAGCTTGGAAGCAAGGTTTTACCAGTGAAGGAGATAGCTAGTCTTTCTAATCGGAAGTTAGGTTTTTAGAACTAGCAACTGAGGTAGGACTATTTAAGTTCAATTCTAGTTGAAGCTGAGCCTCAACCCAGAACAAAAGGCCAACACCATTAGTGGATTCCTTCTCAACATTATTAAAAAAAAAATTTCTAAACCCTCGGTCATCCACTATTACTAACAACCTTTTTTTCTACATCATAACTATTTTAATTTAAAATTATTTTTGCAAGTTTTACAAGGAAATTGAGCAAACAAATATTCAATTAATAAATTTAATATAATAAACATGTAGGTACAAGTCCACAAATTAGTGTTTCAAATAAATAAATAATTACAGCAGATTCAAGTGGAAAGAATTTGCAAAAGCCATTGTTTGCAAATAAGAACCTTTGTTATCTTTACTCATGTATTAATGTATACCTATAATATTTGAATATTTAATAATTAGTTTATCCAAGAGCATCCAAGATGTGCACATACTATTCTATTAGAATAAAATATAATTAAATTAAACTAACATGCATGCTATAAAATACATAAAAACAAATGATAAAATCATCATGCTCATATAAACTAATAAATAATTATTTCATATCAAATAGCAATTACATTACATATCATTAGTACCAATTTGCAAGTATCACCAACCATAAGTAATAAACAATATCAGTTTAATTTGCCTATCCAATCACTTATCCACTGTGTAACAAATATTAAAAAAAGATAACATACAAATTGTTACCAACACAAATAATAATAATAATAACATGCCAAAATTAGCTAATTAACCCAAAAGAGTATCCACTCAATTCCTACTTTTGCTTACCTACAAGATAGTCCATTAACATAAAACATAATAAAATAAAGTTGACAAACAAATTAAGAAAACAAATGTTAGTGACAAACTCCACTGCACCACCATTAAAGCATTTTACTTATAAGCTTATAATTGAAGATAAGGCAAGCTTTCCACCTCTCTTTTTACTCAGATCACCTACCTACACCATCAATTACAAACGAAAAAGACCATCTACATATTTAATTTTGCATTCTAGACCATTCAATATCAACTTTTTACTGCATATGATAGATAAAAACAAAAATCTTCCTCAAGTAATAGACTCAAACTTGTTATTCAAAGAATTCAAACTAGATCACAGAAATATGCATCTACATATTGACCTTACAAAGATGAAATTCCAAAATGAATAAATGCCCTATTCCATACAAAAAAAATAAAAATATATATATAATCATATAATAAATTTCTTGCCTCATTTTACAATTGATATTATTTATCTATCTTTATACTTTTAATCCCTGGGTTACCATCCTATTTATCTTTCCTTTTGAAAATTGAAAAAAAAACTTATACTTTTCATACTAATTTTCTATTTATTTTTCACATGCATAAATAAATAAAAATCTATTTTGTTACACATAAAATGCTCAAAATAGACTAATAAAAAAAACTTAGTATTACCAAATGAATAATAAAAATACGATGATACAAAATTACTTGTCAACAAACTACTTTCAAAATATCATAAAGAAACAATGATTAAAAACATACTAATAATCAAATAACAAAACAATTATCAATGCATATATATATATATATATATATATAATTGTAAAATATACACAGAAAACTTAAACTATATAAAATTGCTAAAATTATATGGATAATTAAAGGTTTTATATATTCCACAAAATTTGTAATATACTACCACTGACTAAACAACATAACCTATCTACACTTTTCAACAGAAACCAAAAACATAAATTTCTTATGTAATGCAACCTAAATATTAGATAATTGTTTCTTCATATTTAAAAGCATAAAAGTTTCTTATGTATACTTAATCCAAATATTCTTTGTGACTTTATTTGCTATTATACTCATGTTATGTCCATTCATATTCTAATTTTAGACTTTTATTTTTTTAATAATAATATGATTATGCTCTTACCAATTCCCACATTTTCATTCCAGTCTACTATAGAGCCAAATCCATTTGCCTTATGAACTGTAACAACTGCCATGAACCGACAAAATAAAAAATATATATATACAAAATTTATTTCATCACTAACATAAATCAACATAACTTGTTGGAATAGTGTTACAAAAAGACTTGAAACATTATGTTCTAAGACTTGACAAACAAATCATAGATTAATGTCCTAATTTGATTGAAGATGTTGATATGCAAAACCTTAAAAATATTAATGTCAATACTCATGTGGTTGGAACATACTCTAGAATTCTTTCCACCGCAATTTCTAGGTAACCAAGAACCAAAATTTTGTTTCTTATAAACAGTAATAGTATACAGAAATATATGCTATTAACTTCGTTTTAAACAATTTTGCCGAAAACTTGTATTTTCTCACAGCTCCCTTCCACTTCACTCGACCTAACCCTACTATTTTACAAGCAGATTTGCAAAGAACCAAAAATTGGTTAGTATACTGAATATTACAAATCCAATCATTTGTGCACTGTTACATGAATATAATTATATTTTTCTTTATGTTTTTCTATTGTTCTTTTGGATAATAGTTTGATTTCTTCATAGTCTGCATCTAAGGCTATAGTTTGTTTACAGTTTTGATTGTATAGTTTGTAGCAAAGAACATCCACTTTTTATTTTTTTCACAAATATCGCTTTGAGTATATTTAGGGATTTTCAAATTGTCTATGTCTTGATTAATATCTGATATATTAATTTCTTCTTTTAGTTTGGTGTTTGAGGAAGAACTAGAAGAACGAAAATTCGTTTTGAAAGAGGAAGCCATGAGAAATAGATGGAACTGATAAACAAGCAATTTTATAATTCTCTTCCCTTTGGCATAGAATCGTTCGGGATCCATAAAGAATAACCATGTTTCTAAGCTGATTATAATAAAGACAGTATAGATCTTGAGGGGTTAGATCTGAACTTCTAAAACAAGTTATCTATGAGTGACTACTATATTCCAAGCAAATTATAATCCATGAAGAATAACCATGTTTCTAAACTGATTATAATAAAGACAATATAGATTTTGAGAGGCTAGATCTGAACTTCTAAAACAAGTTATCTATGAGTAACTACTATATTTCCAAGCAAATTATAATAACAGTAGTATATATCTAGAAAGCTAGATTTGATCTTTTGAACATTTCACTGCCCTGGATCTCAGACTACACAGATCTCAACAGCCCTATAGGTCTTGTTGGCCCCCAACTCTCACTGCCTGGGCCGATAGTTGGCAATTACAGGTTTCATATTCATCATACAGATCTAGGTTTATAGCTCAATACTAGCAATATTATAATATATTTAGAAAGACATTAATTGCAAACTAACTAGTCCATCGGAAAAATCTAAACTTGCAGATCTACACTAGTCATATCATAATAAGCAAAGAAAGATAGCCATCACCCTAATACCAGACGGGACGAGAGGTTAGCCCTTAAATCAGGAAAATAATGAGCAAGAAGGGTAAGGAAGCGAGTCGCAGTCAGACTATCACTAGTAGATCAGGCGGTATAATAGGTCATGAATAAAGTATATAAACAGAATATGTAAAGTATATAACCAGAGGAGGACTTTGTTTAACAAACCTAGCTATGATACCAGACCGGACGAGGGGTTAGTTCGTAAACCAGGAAAATAATGAGCAAGAAGCGTAAGGAACTAGTTGGTTGATAAAGGATACTCATATGATTGGAAACAAAATTGACAAATAAACCTAGACAAAATCTATTTAGAAGTATGTCTTTCAACAAGTCCAATTGTATCCACCAAGCAGTTAAATCTAAATTCCCAAATGATTTTGTTCAGAATATTGGCTATCCATCATTTTACAAGAGAATAACCATACCAGACAAACAAAAAGTGGTATATTCAGTATTCAGTACCTCGTATATAAAATGTATATGATCAATTAGAATAAACTAGTACTTCTGTCTTTTGGATAGGAACTTTGATTCCGCATGGAACGCCTAGTGAGAAGGCTGAACTATCCACTGATTATGAACATTGAAAAACATTATGTTTACTTAGAACTTAAAGTTGTTGAAAAACTAGGACTCTCTCTAAAGAAGAAGAAAGCACCAACCTACAACAAAGTACTCTCCGAGGGCATGGAATGTCTAATGGCTGATGAAATGAGGAATGCCTTAAGTAAGAAGTTAGTGACTAGTCCCATATTTAGTAATTGAAGTCTCGGGTTGGGGCCACTTTTTTCCATGCGCATGTTAGCCAGAGAAGGAATTTGATTTGGGGCTCATGAGGTCATATCCAAGTTAGTACCTGCTTTAAAGGCACTCAAGGAGACGGGATAACCTTCGAATGGTGGAACTCTAGCAATGCTTATCCATATATTTCATCAGTTGGCGCGTGCGCGTCCCTTCCCCCACCCATTCGTGAGCCATCCCCATGACTCAATCTCTCCTTTTCTCCATTCGTATGCCCCCCGATCCATCCTCATTCAATCAATCGTTTAAGAAAGATCACTTGCAGGAACAAGCTATCATGATTTGTGTGATTCTCTTCTTCCTACCCATCACAACGATATGTTATAACGTGTAAATCTTTACCAAGAAGGATACTTAAAGAATTACACTGATGTAAAGTTTTGGTTTTTAATACTCAAATTCTTTGTCTATAATTGCACAAGTCGTACACAAGTACAACCAGTATCTAAGTGTTGATCTCAAAGGCAAAATTAACCAACTTAATAATATTTATTTAACTTCTCTATTATTTAGAATAACAAAAGTACAAGCAAATAAATCTACACTACAAACGTACACCAAAAGTAATAAAAATAATAAAGAAAAGTTCCTAGAATTTAGATTATCCTCCCTACATTTTCCAGTAAGTTGTGACATTGAACCAACTTATCAAATGCAAGTTGGCTACAGGAGGGATTTATATTCACTTTGTGATGTAAATCGAGAGTTCAAATCCTCACATCCTGCATTTAAAAAAAATATATAAAGAGGGTTGTCGGTACACCCATCTGATCTACATGGTTCTTTCCTTCTAGCCCCAAATAAGTTGCTACATTCTTAATATGTTTGGCGCATCTCACATTCTTGTAAACTACATACGAATACTTATATATTATCCAAATTTATTTACAAATTGAAAATGATAGTGTACCTAACCTAGGATACAGACATCAAAATTTCTTTACAAGTTGAAAACAATATTGTATTTGACCCAGAAACCCGACAATATTTTTAGATATAACATTATTTGAAATAATTACTATAACAATTTTTGTAATGTAATATATATGAGATATGAAAAAGTTAATAGAGAATATAAAAAAAAATAGTTGAAATACACTCCTTTTGATGCAAGCAAAATAATATTTTTTAACTAACAGATCTTATTCATGGGGAAGAATGCCAGCTCTAAATTTTATTAATAATCTTCAAAAGAAAAATGATAGAAGGGAGCACAAAACGTGACGTCCAGAAATTTACAAATCAAAAGCAAATTTTTACAAAGAATGAGCCAATTTTCCTCTTCAAAAAGAAGGATATCCTAACCAACCAAAATAATATTTTAAAAAATTTCTATCCAAATACACTATCAATTTACTTCCAACAATCATCAATGCCTTGCAAAACATTTAATAAAACAATTCGCTTTTTCACAGCAGGCATTTAATTGAAGAAAGAGATATAAGCAATTGAATCCGAACGTCAAGGTCCTAAACAACGTTATACGATTTTATGTAATAACCAAACAGCATAGCTGAACAAGCTATGCAGGGAAGAGTTTTTGGCTGCGGGAAGGCATGGATATAGAGAGCACTTCGTACCTCTCAGTCTCAGGGTCTCTGCTTGAATTGACTTTCACATGAAATTTTAAAGGGCTGTTTTTCCCTTGTTTAAATAATAATTTTAGCAACAGTAACCAAATCAAATATTGGTTTGCATTTGAAAAAACTTGCTTCACCTTCAGTCTTCTTTTCCCGTCTATGCTTGAAGAGGAAGGATTACCAATAGCAGACTTGGCTACATTTAGATTATTGGCGGTTCTTTCGCAGGAAAGATTCTGGCCATAAACAAAATTTGCACTGATATCTCGTCTATGCTTTTCCCTTATATAACCACAGTAAACTTTCTCAGCTGGGATCTTCCCAAACAACATTTCAGCAGCCTTATTTGCCACAAGAAGTGGGAGGCATTGCGAGTCGTCCCACACATATAACTGCATGATATGGCACAAGTCAGCAATCTAAATACACAAATAAATCTATTGGGACATCATCATTTCCAAATCGTGTATCACACCAGCCCCTCAAAATATAAGGCATTTTTAAACATGCAGGTACAGCCAACTTATCTGAAAGAATGCACTAAGTCAAGAATTTTGAAACTATTAGAAATTCAATCTTACTAGCCAAGCAAATGAAGAGGTCAAACCAGCTTGACAGAGTGCAAGATTTTTCCCTAACAAAAATACAATTCGTGCATGAAAGGAAGATACACATGTCAAGACAAAAGGTGTAAACAAATAGCAAAAGATAGAATGAAGTAAGCAACCAAAAAATATATATGAAATTTCTAAGTATTGCAATTATGTATTAGAGGGCTTCATCGGTGCTAGAATTTGGTCTATGGAAATTCTGTCAAGTTGATTAAAAGAAAAATGTGGAGTGCAAATATAATCACCTAAATTAAGTTCCAAGTAATTGATTTATGATAACCATAATTACTAATTATTCTGTTCCCAGAATGTTAAATTTAGTTAGGCCCAAGCAAAGGGTATGGGCATTCAAAACCTTCAAATCCGTTCTTCCAACCCTCAGAACGAGCATTGGTTTTCAAGTGCTATTCTACAGGGTTCACAAATATATACTGGTTATGTTATTGGCGAGAGTTGAGAAAACAAAAGACAACACTATCATCATCTAGTCAATTCCAATTCGTATTTTCAGCCCACTTCAATGACTATGTACACAAAACAAACTAATAATCTCTATCTCTGCGTATGAGTTTGTCTGTGTGTGCAGCTGAGAGAGGTTCACTAAAATCAACCCAGTAACATTTTGAGGCAAATTTGACTAAGCGAGCAGAAGGAAAGAGATAAAAAATTTCACTACAAAATAATACAATTTGAGAATAATGAAGATTCCTATGTATTTTATTCTTTTCTATTTTAAATAATCAATAGACTGCATCGCTGGAAAGAGGGTCACCAATTGCCATGCAACACATATAACAATAAAATAACCATTGGTCCTCCTCACAGCATGGAAGGTTGGCAGTGTACAATCTTGTTCTGGCTACTCTTTCCCAAATGAAAAAAAAAAACAAAAAAACAAAAGGGCTGCATTCGGTCCTCCTTACAGCATCTCTATTAGAAACAGAAAAACATCCAATTTTGTATCAAGTAATTCAGACAATTACTTCGAGGAGTCAAATAATGGATTAAGGAAATTTTTTAAAACAATCTTTTAGATTTTATCTACCTAGGAAGTAAGTCTTAATCAGTTTTGGTAAAAAGCTAAAATGGGTAAAAGGACAACTCCAGAGCATCAAACCTCGCAATTCATGTTTATGCATTCATTTCAGTCTCAATAGTCACTTGTGTCAATTTTTCCTTCTTTTTGGCGGGGCAGGGTTGGGGGTTGTGACAGTTGAAGGAGATACATACCAAGAAAGGTCTGTATATCATGCTCAAAGCATGGAGACCATTTTGGCTTTTCCGGCAATAAAGTGGGAAGCTGTTTTGCTTCATGGGTGGCCTGCCATTGTGAAACATGGGATATCATTTTTATGCTCATTACATCAAAGCTCAAAAGAAAGAAGCAGAAGAAAGAACCATTCATCCTTCTCCATACCCAAATTCAGAAGACAAAGGGGTACCACATAGCTGGCAGCCATTACAAAGAAGATCCTCTATGAAATCTCTATCACCCAACATATACATTCTCCTGCTGATAAACATCTTTTCAACTTCAGATTCTGGGATATGTCTCCAGGTGATCGGCAAAAAGATTTCTCCAACTGAAGCATGGAAGGTTGCCTTGGAAGCATCAGGTAGATGTTCTAATTGCATAAGAGAAAAACAGTCCTTGTGTTGTACCTCTTCATGCATTTTCCAATTTATAAACATTTGCTTATTACTCTGGTAATCAGAAATGACCATAACCAACATCAGCATTGGACATGAAGATAAAAATTGAACAATTACTAATTCACTTGACATTAGTACTGGCTGGAAAGATGATCAACAACACATGCTCGTAAATTGACCAAAAATACCTATGGGTCTTTCTACATTTATCTCAAAGATAAAAACTCATCAATGTGCAGTCTGCAAGAATGGATGCCAGGCTTCAATCTTATTTTGCATGGAGTTGCTTTTGGTAAAGAAAATGAAAAGTTACAGGATAGAAAGCTTGTAAAATATAGCATTAAGAACTGCATATTTTAACATGTATTAGCCAGATTAGTTGCTTGGATCGTGAGACTTTGACACAACATGTGCTGAGCATGCCTTATGTGTCTCCTCACAATTAGCATATGCACCAAAAAGCATGCTCAAAGGCTACAGAATGAAAAGAGAAAAATGGAAAGGGAATACAACCACAAGACAATATATTAGCTTCAGAGATGCATGGCTATGGATACGGATCAGGGAAGGGTAAAACTGAACATTTAGTCAATCAGACTGGTAGGTATCTGTGCCTGTGCAGGTGCAAGTGTGCAAGAACAAAATGACAATTGGTACAGACAACAGAAACAGAGATGGTAAGTAAATCACTGGAGAATACATATCAATTTCAGGGAAGGGGATGTATGCAGTACCAATCAGTCAAAGTAAATTTGCAAAGTAAGTGGGTGAATGAGTTGCTGGCAATGGAAAGAAACTGAGCGGATAGAAAAAATATGAGACTTGCAACAAATACAAGTGCAGAGAAGATGTCCTCTATTCAGCTTGCAATATACGAAATGAAGCATGCTTGATGCTCTATAAGAAGAAAGGAAAACAGAAATTGCAGTGGTGGAAGGAAACTGCCAACAACTTAAGCAGTTCATTGGGTTAAAATATGAACTCCAGAAACTATAAACACAAGTGCAGAAAAGATGGCTTTTATTCACCTTGCAATATGCAAAATGAAGCATGCTTGATGCCATTCAAGAAGAAAGGCAAATGGAAACTACAATGGAGAAAGTAAATAGCCAAAAACTTAAACAGTTAGCAGGGATAAAATAAGAAATGGACTGATGCAGATAATGGTGGGAAGAGAGAGGGGGAGAAGGAGCACTAGTGCACTAAATTGTATATGATAAGTGCAAGGGAAGTGGCTCTAATTCACCTAAGGAGTATATTATATTACCACCACCACACAAGAGTATGGATGCAGCAAAAGCATTCAAATTGTATTCAATTAGAAACATACAAAGAAGATTTATGGTCGATTGTACAGCATGTTATACTTGATGCCTGACAACAGCTTATAAGAACAGACATTTTAGCCCAAGTGCGTTACAATATAAGGCCCTATGTCATATGAACTTTCAGTTTTCCTTCTGTACTATGCAGACCAAAAATGTGGGTGTGTAGATATCAGAGATATAGTATGATTTTCTATGGAGTAGAAAAGGAAGAAGGTCTACATCTGTCAGCAACCAGAAAAAAAAAAGGTCAAGATGAAAATATTAAAAAGAATAAGGTTGTGGTACAGGGAGTAGAAAGGGAGGAAGACACAGAGAGAGAGAGAGAGAGAGCAAAAGAGATGTCTCAAAATACATCTCCAATACTTTAACTTCTAAACCAGAGGAAAGAAAACAGGTCTAAACCTGTTGAAAACCAGAAAAAAAAAAGAAGTCAAGAAAAAGCAAGATAAACAAACTGAAGGAGGTAGAAGAGAAATTGTAAAGAGCAAAGAAAACATACATAGTTAAGCTTTTAGCGAAGAGAGAGAGAGAGATTGTGAAAGAGATACTAAGATTTTAGTGTACTTCTTAATTGAGGTATGATATCCATTAATCTCGTGTCCAAAAGGTGACCAAAGCTTTTAAAATCCATGTTTGCTAAGGTTTTTTCTTCATTATGAGTAATATTTTGATCTATACTTTCCTTATTCAACACCCTGTTATCCCATATTACTTCTCATGAATATGCTTTCTGCCACACTGATGTACTGCTTCAGTGTTTCGCTGTATCCTAGTTTTATAAGGAATTGACTAACCTAACGTCTGTACTACACAAGTAGCTGCTACTTCCACCAAAGTCCAAATGCAATAGTACAGTAAAAAAACTGTAAAAATACTTGGTCGCTGTTCAATTCAACATCATGACTTGCAAGTCCAGCTCGCTGCAACCATTCTATAACCTTGTGAAGCTTGTTCTTTGCTGTTATTCCAATTCGACAATCTTTCATTGCCTCATCTATACCTGAGGGTAAGTGAAATGAAGCTAATATTAGGATTGATGGAAAGAGAACATTAAGCACCATGCCACTGGTGGTAAGACAGAAGCCATGAAAAAAGACTAAATAAATCATCAGGCATATATTGATGATAATATTTCAGCACAAAATTATATTTCTGTATGGCAATTAACATCATGCATTTCCATATAGTGCTTGATATCATTCAGAACGAAACAATGGATGAAGTAAATCGAAAAATCAGGATAGCAACTTCACATTGCATTCTTTTATCTAAGAAGCACAGACAGATCTTAATAGGTGACATGCATATATCAGACACATGCCACTTACCAAAATTGCATATGTCACTCGATAAATTTAAATTGACACTTTAGACATTTTCCAGGAACCATGTTTAATCAAAGAGCTTTGAACCAAGGGAATGGCTAAAACTAACAGCAGCAACTGCTATAGCATTTATCAAGCTCTAGCAGCTCAAAGTTTCTCTTTGGAAAAGCAAATAAGTGCTGTAGTAATTACCCAGAATAAATAAACATGGACCTTTTACCCTGTTCTTCCAGCAAAACAATCAGATTTTACACTATATGTTAGATCTGCATGAGGAAAAGACAATTTTAAAAATTCCTAGGATTTATGGCAAGAAATATGAGGGAACTCCTTTTGCAAGTGAAACTCAAGGGAAATGATTTCAAAACAAAAGTAGGACTCCCAAAGTAAAGCTAAATTGTTTTTACAGTCTTGTCACTTGTGCAGCAAATGTGCTCCTTTGAATCATAGATTTAGTTCAACAGCGTGTATTAGATCAAGAAAATAAAATACATGTAATAGAGCACAACCTATGAGTATTTGAGCAACGACTTCAAAAAACCAATAGTTATCCATCCACACACACATGCCGAGAGGGGAAGCACAAGAGAGAGAGAGAGAGAGATCTATGCTTAGTGTACCCATCAGCTAACAAACTATTTTTCAAGTTTATGGTTGCTAACAAATAACAAACACTGATGTTGATTTAGTGTTCACTACCCTTAAGTGTAATGTTCAAGGATACAGCAATATGGTGATTAGATAGCAACAAGAAATCTAATTGATTTCAGAATTCTTAGTGTACCCATCAGCAAACAAACTATTTTTCAAGTTTATGGTTGCTAACAAATAACAAACTCTGATGCCGATTTAGTGTGCACTACCCTTAAGTGTAATGTTCAAGGACACAGCAATATGGTGATTAGATAGCAACAAGAAATCTAATTAATTTCGGAATTCTGTTCAATCTTCTAAGCAAAAGGATAAGAGGAGAAACAAACATTATGCACATAAGTGCTAGATTATCACAGAATTTTTTTCAAAATGAGATGCAAAATACTAGGCAATCCTATTTAGTCCACATCTAATAGAGAACTTAAAAGAATTCCAAAAACTACCTCACTTCACTTGAATTTTAGATTAGTTACCAATTATCAACTGATTCCCAGTTCTTGAAAATTTCAGAAACTTCAAAAATTTACTTAGTGTACCTGACTCAAAAGTATATTCAAAAACTGAATTAAGATACCATTTGAATGGGAATACATATACTGTTTTAGTTTGGCATGACTACTAAAGATGACAAAAGGGAAATACTAGTTTTAAAGAAAACAAGAAACACAAAAGCCCTTATATCAGTTAAATAAAGAGAAAATGCAGTAACATGTTGGCCACTAACTTTCTATACTACAAGTATACATCAAAAGTAATAATCATAAGAGGGAATTAATCAATACCCATTAAAGTAAGTACTATGCCTACTTTTGCTCATTTGACTAAGTTATTGCCCATTCTGACTGTTCAAATTTGTGTAATGTTTCAAAATATTGCTTCCATTTACACATGCGTAATGCTCATGCTTCACATCAGTTATTGAAGTGGGTACTATGCCTACTTTTGCTCATTTGACCAAGTTATTGCCCATTCTGACTGTTCAAATTTGTGTAATGTTTCAAAATATTACTTCCATTTACACATGCGTAATGCTCATGCTTCACATCAGAATGTGTTTGCATTTTCATTATTTTTTATTTTTATCTTTTGTCAATATTATTTTTTTCCTTTACTTTCTTTCACTTTCTCGTTTCTTTGCTTCCTTTTCCTCGTCCTTTTGTTTTTCAATTTCCCTTTTTGTATTTCCCCGTCCTCTTCCCTCTTCCCCCAACCCAAATACAGTGCTGTGAGATGGGGCAGCGGCCAGTAAATGTTTGCTCTTGTTGTTATACAATACAAATTGTCCATCAAAACGAACAAAATCTTACAGAAGATAGTCCAATCACCATGCTTACTGTTGGCCACCACCTGCAGTCTAAACCTAAGGCAAACTCCACAAAAATGCTACACAAATGACTCCTTGACCACCTAAACTGGTTTCTAAATGTGAATTTCTTTGAATCCAATCCCAATCAACATTTTAATGGAAGCAGAAGTTTCATAAAAAATACACATATCTTGGTCTCCCAGCCAAATCTCAAAATCTTTCTCCATTAGGTACAAAATATATTCTGAACTTTAATTTATTTGATGCTCTGCCACCAAAAACATAGCTGCTTCTGTAAGCATTCTATCTTACTTCCTCTCTCTCTCTCTCTCTCAATAGACCCACATGCACCATCACAATCCAATGTCTTACTTGAGAAAGTAAAAAAGGAAAGGGAAAGGGAAATAAAGAAAAAAGACTGAGTTTACAAAAGAAAAACTACAGAATTGACACACTTCCCCTAATGTTTATTGGCCATATTTCTAATCTACGATGAATACAACAACAAACATCAGTAGAAAATTTGATGTAGACCATATTAAAGAGTTTAGGAAATAAAATAAACAAATAGAGAGAGGCGGATACATAGAGGCTGTCATTGTTAATAATGACAAGTTCTAATTAAAACTAGGAGACATAATTTTTAAAGGTCCCCTGAGGACATTAGGGCTCTAACAAGAGGCATAAATTATCAAAACATATACCAGAATAGTTTGACTCTTGAGAGCTTCTATGCTGCAACTACAACCTAAAGTCAAACCATAAGATCGCAAAGACTCTTCTGTCTGTCGTTAACAGACAGGACAGTTGCATCAAATCCAATGAACAAATTTACACCATCTTCAATTTATATGGCAACTCAGCATGATGAAACATAATACCAAGTTATTGACTATTCAGCAGCTATTTTTCTTCTTTGTTAACAGATAAGATCTACAGCTGCCATGACAGGAGTGTACCTTTAGAAACAAGCAATTCATCTGAGCGAACCAGGCTTTGAATTAATGAGCAATGATCAGTTCTTACTTCAATAACATCTCTAAATCTTGCAACCTTGACATCTGATTACATTAAGTCAAAATAGAAGATATCAAATTGAGAAAACTAAAGTCAATTTCGACATTCCAAACGGAAAATCTATGAGCAAAGCAATGAAAATGCAAAAATGATGAGACAACAAAGCATTATAAAAAATAAACAATAAGAAATCTCCCAACAATTTTTGAGTAGCATAAAATAAACTTTCTGGAATGGACAGAGATTTAAAGGAAACTCTTATTTGAGAATTCTATATGTTATTGTATTGCCCAAGTAGGGAGCACAGCATATGAAACTTATAGCAGAAATGGTATAAGTGGCAGTCTGCTAAAATTTGAAAGCAATATACTGGCACAAAAACTAGGTGAACTTAAACTGTAGATATCCTATTATCCTGTCACAACAGATCCTCATACATTTTCTCGATCCCTATATGACGTGATCAAAAGTACTCATTCAGACTTCAATATTTCATTATTGAAAACAGGATTCATGATGTGTCCTTAGAGTCTTTGAATCCTGCTGATTGTCCTTCATCAATTAAACATGACAATAGACAGACTATTCTAAAATCCCTTATCAAATAAATTTACAGATATTACATTTTATTGTAACGATTAATCTACTTCCACCAAATGAGATTGCATTAAAAATCTGATAAAGGAGGCATCTGGGCTTCATTCCATTCAAAAACCACCACAAAAAAAAAGAAGGAAAGAAAAGAAAACCTACGAAATCTTCTTTTAAATATGAAGTAATCCATGATTAAAAAACATACATATATGATCATCTATTGGTTTCAGTCTTTCTTGACCCTCTTGTTGGCTCAATCAACAACAACAACAACAACAATCATCCCTTTTCCCCATTTTCCTGAAAGACTTCTCACAGAGGGACAGAGAAAGAAGTCAAACTTTGCCTTAAAAAAGGGTTAAACTTTCAAACTGGCCCGATATCTTGTGCACAAGCATCTTGTCTATGTTTACAATGTCCAAAAACATGCATAATTCGCTTACATGCTCAAAACAAACAAACCAAAAGTGCGTTCAAAAGCGAATGGTGACTCAAATTTATTCTGCATGCACATAACTATCAGTTGTACAAAAGCATTTACATTTCACATTACATACTCTGTAGAAAAATAATATCACCAGCAACAATCTTGGACCCCAATTGTTTTTGCCATATAGATACAGGAAAATATCGACGCGTGTCATCACCCACCTGTACGTCCATCCTTACCATCTCTCCGCTCCCACTCCCTCCCTTTTTTGACAATTTATACTACACAATTGAGAAACAAATTCATCAGCAGTGCAAAAAGCACCGACAAGAAAAAAACTTTTGGGGTTTTGTATTTCCTGGGCACCTGAACAGGGGTGGATTTGTGAACAAAGACGAGAAGCTGAACGTAGTCGCCGACATGGGAAGGCGCTTTGGAGAGATCAATTAGAGGTCCGTACCATCCAAAGACTGCTGCCATTGTTTTACTGATTTTGATTCTGAACTGAAACTGTTCGACCTTTTGCTTGAATGAGCATTTCAATTTTATGAATCTTTACGGGTTTTGGCGCGTTTTCTGTAAGGAAGAATGTTGGCGCCCTCTTTGAAAGCCACTGCCAAAGAAACCCTCACATAATGTCCCACAAAAAGCCATTCTAAACAGTTTGTTTTCTAAATCAATTTATTTCCGTCGTTTAAGTCAAGGTATATCATTAATATAGGATTTTCCTTGTTTCATTTAGTGGTACCATTTTCTTTCAACACCCCATTTTTCCAGTCCAATCACACAAACACACACACATTTTTTATATTTATATTTAAATAACAGTGAAAATCATTTGAATAGAGTATTATTTGAAATAATTACTGTAGCACTTTTTATAATGTGATATGTATGAGATAAAAAAGCGATTGAAAATATCAACTAGTGGATTAAAAAATATGTTTATGATTCAAACAAAATATTATTTGACAAAATTAAGCTATCTAAACACACCCATTAGTATGTGTTTCTTTTGTAAGTCATACAAGTCATACATCATTCAACGTAGCATAATTAACAAGATTAACACCACAAAGATGCACTCGAAAGTATGAAATAATTACGAAAGTATTTACAGACGATGCTAACTATTAGAGAATCATTTTTGTAAGTCATATAGGTCATTCATCCTTTCAGGTAAAATAATTAAAAAGATTAATGCCAAGAGATTTGCTCAAAAGCATGATATCTTCTACCGCTAAGCTAACGACTGTACCCCATTTTATTCTATCTATTGCTACCTGAGTGAATTAAAATGGAGGTCGAGTGCCCTTCCACAGCCTTAGGAGTTAGGAGTGGGTAGAACTAAAACTTTCTGAAATATGTTACAAAGAATGTTGGCACCCACTAAGATTAGTGTTGACCAATTCAAAATTAATCAGGTGATATTAGGGACACGATGACTATGACTATGAGGTCTTTGTTGACTTAGTTTTTTATTAAAAAAAAAAAAGAAAATCTTACTACTTCTCCCCCTTTTACCAAATCTTGCCTTCAAAATCATTTTCTTCCTACACAAAATCTAGTTGTTCCCATTAAAGAAGTAGATTATTTACAATGTGTTGAATTCTTTGAGTTTGAGAATTCTCATCGAGTTTTGGGTTGATTTCTTCTAAACATGCCCAAAAATCTCTATATAATAGTTAGTTTGGGAGTTGATGATAGAAAAGAAAAGAAGAGAAAGGTTAAGGTACGAGAGGAAAAAAAATAAGAAAAGCAAATAAGAGATTTATAGGTCAATAAATTTTTATTCAATAACTTTTTAAGAATAGAATGGACAATTTAAAATTTTTTGTAGGCTTTCCGCAACTTTCCTTCATTTTCTAACCGATCTTAGACAGAAAATTTTTTTAACTGTAGCTGGCCTGCTTCTTCCCAAATCAATCAGCTTCTCTTCTTTTCTATATCACTAAAACTTCCAAATATTGGAAACGCCTAACTTTTTCTTCCCATCTTTTCTTTAAACTAGCTGTAAGTGAATCATGTGCATGATATCTTAATTTTCCAACAAGCATAATGCCTAGTTTGGGAGATGAGATTTGAGCAGAAAAGAAAAGAAGGGAAGAGAAATGTAGCATTTCCCACGTTTGACAGTTTTAACCTTTAACTGAAATAGAAAGGAAGAGAATCTGACAGATTTGGAAGGAAGAAGAGGCTGCTACAGTTTAAAAAAATTTCCAGCCCAAATCGGGCGGAAAGCAGAGAAAAGCTAAGGAAAGGCTGCAAAAAATTTTTAGATTACCCATTCTATCCTTAAAAAGCTATTGAATGAAATATTTATTGACCAATGTATCCAAAATCACCTCCTTTCTTTCGTAAACTCCCAAACAACACTAAAATCTCTTCTTTTCTTTTTTTATCCTTTCTTTTCTCTTATAACTTAACCTTTCTCTTCTTTTCTTTTCTATCCTCAACTCACAAACTAGCTATTAAGTTACGAAACAAGAGAACAACCTTTTGGAAGTTGGGATGAAACTGTTTTATTTTATGCTCTTTAGCTATTGATCAAAACATCTTACCAATTTTAAAATATTTATTTTTTTGCCCCTAACAAAAAAAAAGTTTAATTAATCATATTTGATATGGCAAAGTGCAACTTGGCTATAAGTGACAGGCCAGACTTGAAAAAAAAGTGATCTATAAATTTAGAAAAATTCTCAGTGTTCTTCAGTTAAAACTTGACCCAAAATAGAAAAGAGGTGATTTGTCAACATTTGGGTAATACCCACATGGTTTTTTGCAATATTGAATTGGAATTAATCATATTTGATACGGCAAAGTGCAACTTGGTTATAAGTGACATGCCAGATTTAAAAAAGAAGTGATCTATAAATATAGAAAAAATCTCAGTGTTCTTCTGTTAAAACTTGACCTCAAATAGAATTGAGGTGATCTGTCAATATTTGGGTAATATCCAGATGGATTCTCAAGGGAAATATCTAGGGTTTCCTATGGTTATGACTAGTACAAAGGATCAAATTTTTGTATTGATCAAAGACAAAGTACAGAAAAGGATACAAAGCTGGAAGAACAAGACGTTAAGCACCGCTAGAAAGGAAGTGATGATTAAAGCAGTGACCATGGCACTTATGTCCTGTTTTGCTTCAAGCTCCCAAAAAAATTGTGTAAAGACATTTGTTCAATTACGGCAAACTACTGGTGGAGAGAGGAAGGAGGGAAGAATAAAATCCAGTGGTGCTCTTGGAAGAAGATAGCACAGGAGAAGAAGTGGGGTGCACTGGGATTTAAGGACCTGGAAGACTTTAATAGAGCTCTCTTGGGAAAGCAAATGTGGAGGCTGCTAACTTGCTGAAATCTTTTGGTGAACAGGATGCTAAAGGCAAAGTATTACCAAAATGAATCCCTCTTCAAGTGTGAAGTTCCAAAGAATGCATCTTGGATTTGGTAGAGCATGATGGAAGCTAGAGAACTAGTGGAGGAAGGAACTATGAGGAGAATAGGCAAATGGTAAAAGCACCAGGTTATGGGAAGACAAGTGGATTCCTGACAGTCCTCAAGGTAAACTGAAGATAAGGAAACCTCAGGACTGCAGTTTAACAAAAAAGTCCATGAGTTGATAACCAACTTCAGGTGGAACAGATCACTTATATACAAAACCTTCAGCATAGATATTGATGAGGAGTGGATTATCCCTCAATGCCATAGTGCACTTTTTGTATGGAAGTGCTTAAGCCTTTGCTTTAGGGATGGCAACGGGACAGAGTTGGAACGAGAGAGGCTGCCCACTAATTCCCCCGCCCCACCCCGCTTCCCCCGCAGGGGCACCCACGGGCTAATAAAAATTTGCATGTGGATTCTCATTGCTCAAAGACTAGCTCTGGCATTGCAGTCCTGATAATCAACATGTCAAATTCGACCAGTTTTGAAGTTTCAATTGTGATTGACTACAATATGGGCGGCAAATTTGAAGTTGGACAACAAAGAGAAGAGTACCACTTGACTCCAGAAGATGGATACATCTAGAGTGATGTATTGCTGTTAAATGGGACTCCACTGAAGCTCACAGCGGCATCTGATACCCCAACTCTAAAACCGCAAATAGTCGAAGCTTCTAAGCCTATTACTGTTGCAGCTCATTCAGTTGTCTTTGTCAATTTGTGAGGCCTTTAATGCCCCAGTTTGTGCACAGAACCGAGGATATGCATTTGCCTCATTAAAGATTTAATCACTTTGGTCATGCAAGAACTCATTAAATTTGAGTTTGTTCAGTATCAAGAACTATCCAGGCTAGATGTAGCCAGAGTTTCCTCTTGTTTAGTTAACTGCTTTTTCATTCTGATTCATCACAGAATTAGAATGCAAGTTGTAGCCAGTTTTCTATATATATAATTATAAGTTTGTAACTAATTAAATTAAATATTATATATAATTATATACATATATATATTTATTAATTTTTTTAACAGGTAACGGGACGGGGGTATACTTTCCCGCCCTCGCCCCATTTCTAAACAAAAAGAAAACAATTCTCCTACCCCGCCCCCAATTCCGCCCCATTAACTTCCTGCGAGTACTCGCTCCAATTGTCATCCCTACTTTGTTTATTAACTATACAATTTTATACTTTGAATGAAATTTCTATTGTTTTCCGAGGGGGGAAGTCCAAGAGGTTCCATTCAATAGTCATCCTATAAATTTCTCAATATCCTCTCCTCCCATTCCGTATAGAGACGCGAAGACGCAGCGGATCAAATTAATCAGGCATCTTGAATGGTTATTCTGCATTTCTGCTACAAGAAGTACAAGATATTCAAGAATCAAAAAATCACAAACCACTTATAGGGCTTTGACATGGTGGCACCATCCACCTTGACCAATATTGGTCGGTTTGGAGCTCAAAGCAAACCACATTCACCAGGTTTTCACGGCTTGTCATCCAAAAAATGCATACAAATTATGCCAGCAACAGTCTCCTCTGGTGCACCAAGTCAGGGCATTAAGGAAAAGTATCTTCCTTTATTCATAACAAAAATTTAGAGAGTATAGTAGTTCACTTATTTTGTCTAGAGACTCATTTTCAGTTCCATACAAACCTGTTGAGCTCCTCCTCCCCTTATAGTATAATAGTAGAATAGATTATTGACGTTAGATTAGAAAAGAAAAAAAACACGCATACAAACAAATTACACGGTATTGATTTGATTTTAATCCACTAAATTTCAATTTGGTCATTCAAATTTTAAAAATCACAATTTAATACTTTCAAGTGATACAAAGCAATGTTTTCGATATTCAACTCCGATCGCCTAGTCAAATAAAATTTTTTTAAAAAAAAACATTGATTAGGCTAATTTTTAAGCTGATCCAGCCCTCAAACCTTTAAATATTAAAAATTAGTTACTCTCTTAATGCAAACCGAAAAAATTAGACTTTCCAGCAAGTGAACCATTAAAACCAAAAGGTTTGGTAAGAAACGTTTGGGTCAGAGAAAACTACTCGTACGCAATTTTGTGGCATCCGGTTGTTCAACAACACACTAGAATTGACCAAGATGATAATTGGCATTTTGGATCCTAATGAATCCTTATAGCCCGAAATTCCAGATATTATACAACATATTTGAGTTTCATTGGTCTTAGTTTGACCATAATTTTATTTTATTCCTTCGTGGCTCACTTTTTTTTTAAAAAACTATTTCAAACTACCTCCGAATTCATTCACATAACTGAAAATCATGGTCACTATTCACTAAACTGCGAAGATAAAAACATAATAATCAATATTGTAATATTTGATATCTTGATTTAAGAGTACGAAACACATGATACCTATGCTCTAAACAAAATGTCAATAGTATGCTGACCCTTTGTATCTTCTAATTTTAAATTTTAGTCAATTACCTGTTAACTTTAGTTTACCATTTTTTGTTTGGAAAAAAAATTTAGTGTACCATTTTCAAATGCCCATACTTGTTAATAAAGATGATATATTTACGAATACAATTAAATACGAACAACTCAATCATTTCATGCAATTTACTCTGCGCACACAAACATAGGTGTGTATATATATATATACACGTATACATGTATACATGTATGTATGTATGTGTACGTAAATATTATGTATACAAAGCATTTGGCATGTAACTAATTCATTTTTCTAGTTTAAATTTGACGAGTAGCGTGGACTTCAAAATCTTTGATCAAAATTCTCGATTTATACCCTTAGACTATGCCAAAATGTCACTAGTCAAGTCCTTCAATGAACTGTTGCTTATTGAATAGTAACTAGTAATGTACACAAAATGCCAGAAGAACACCACATGATGTCCTAAACATTTATTGCCATCACTTTTCCCTTTAATACAAACTGTAACACTTCTGCAGTTGCAACTGAGGAAGGCAGTTTTTAATTTGAAAAGTAAGTAAAATTGCAGAGATAAGATTTAGAGAATATATTCTATTAGCAATAAAATTCATCGTAAACCCTTTTAAGTGACATATCTTAAAAGAATGGGTTAAAATCATACAAATCAGAATCATATCCCCAGAGGCATTTGAGGTAACACCCAAATTTAAAAACATTGGGTTGCAGCAGAGCCAACAAAGAATCGCAAGAATATTTTCTGCTTTCAATATCAGCATGGAAGACTAGTATAAGCATGTTAAAACCATGTCATAAATGTCGGAATTGGCCAACAAAAAACCAGCCAGTTCCTGAAAAGCAGCTTCTGTAATAGCAGCTACCTAACAGCCAAACATGGAACCCTTTTATCTACACCTCCATTCAGATAATACCCAGCAACGATCATATTCGCAAGTCATCACGAGGTCTGGACAAATCCTTATTTTTCCGTCACCCTGAAAACGCCCTACTTGACCTATACATTACTATCATATCTACACAAACTGAGAGCCATCAAAAAACCAAAACCCTCTTATCATCTTGCTTAGCTTGAAAACATATTACCCATAATACATGTCATCATTAACCTACCTGAAATATGAGCTAACATAAAGCCTTGCCCCTATATCAATAGGACCATCATCCCCACCAACTGCATGAAGAGCAACTGGTATCGTTGAAAGGAGATGCACAGTGAGGGGAAAAACAGCAGGTTCAACAACTAGGTTTTCAGATGTTGCAGATAATATAACATCTCCATCAATCTGACAGTCAGCTTTATCTTTATCACTACCATTACGTCCATACAAATTCTGCCTTAATCCGATGTCAGCTGGACTAACTATCCAGGCCACTTCTTCAAGTCTCCTGCATTTACCTGGGCTACCCCTCCTGTTATGGTGCTTACTTGTGTATCGACTAAGCACCAAAGTGGAGGTTTCATCAAGCCATTCCACAGCCAAACCTTCCACATCATCATAGTATATGCGCCGCTCAACCTATTACAAGGATGGGAATAAGAATAAATACAATACAGGCTACATCGCAAACATGAAACTTGTCTAAACCAAAATAAAAAACATAACCAGAAGCGAACTTACTGCTAGTCTGTGAATGTATATTGACATGAACCTTGGTCCTAACCCCAATACTCTAGCTTCCAAACATAGTACCTGCAGCACAGTGAAAAGTTAAAGATAACAGAAGGTGTCACATCAGAGAAATTTACCAGTTTCTCAGTATCAATAAAGTTACAATCTCAAAATATTACACCACAATATGTAGACTTCATGCAGCATTGTTACATCAAAGATCAAGAGAGGGAGGGGGCGGAAAAAGAAAACAGGATAGAATGGGGCGCTTAATCTTGGTACAAAGAGAATAATTATCTCAGCTTACAACTATGCATATAAATGAACCTAACCAAAATCATGCCCCCTTAACATATTGTGACAGCATAACAGGCACAGGAAATTTTAAAACAGGAATCATCGTCAGTGCTGATGAAGTTTAATCTCAAAGTATTCACCCACTCGTTCTTAACTACCAAAAATAATTATCTTAAGAAAAAAAAAAAAAAAAAAAGAGGACAAGGAGGCAGGAGTGTTGGTTATGGAAGGGGCAAGCACAACACCAATACATGTCCCACTATTTCCAAATGGACAATGAGCCCAATTCGAGTCTCAATAGCAGGACAAGAGGAACAAAAAGAGAAGACAGAATGTTTTATGTCGTGGACAATGGTGACATGGCACCAAAGAATGAGATTGTGATAAGATGGAAATGATAATTCTATGCTCCACAAAAATGTAGGAACATGATAACAGAAAGGCCCCATTGGCCAGTAGGAATAATACTAGGAGAGAAAAAAATGAGCAGACAAAGGCATTGAACAGTGCGAAAGGCAGTATTACATCACCAATGATATTTGTCTTTGAACCAAAATGTTCTCTTAACTAAAGTTATACTTGTCTTAGTCATGCAAGTTTCTGCCTTTCCTAAGAACCATAATACTGCATCAAATTGATCTCATCATGGAGAAATTAAAGAATACTACAAACACCACCTAAAAAGGGGACCAACAAAGATAATTTTTTTCGCTTTTTTTTTTCGCTTTTTTTTTTGGGTTTTTTTTTTGGGGGGGGATGAGGAGGGTTTGGGGAAGACAGGACATAAGATCGCTAGAAATGAGATCCCCCATTATCCTCCAATTCTATTGGAAGGACGCCTTGCCCGACATTAACTTCAACTGATAGGCAATCATGCAGTAGTTAAAAGGACCATACAAAATGCAATATTGCCTAGTTATGCATTAAGTACTTGGAATTGCATAGGGAAACGACAGCTAGGAAAAAGTAAGTGATTCAGCCCACAATCAGCTAGATACTCTGTGAATTCCAATTGCACCAGAAAATCAAGAAAATATCAGAGGGGAAAAGTAGAGAATTCTGAAATAAAATTTAGTGAAAAAAATCAAGAGAAAAACCAAATAAATGGTGCTGCCTCACCAACTTATTTCAACTCTGAAAATGAACATTTTAGGGCAATACATTGTGCCAAGTAACTTCTACTGATAATCTTAGGCTTCAAAAGAAAGGGCTTCAAATTTTCAGCAACATACACTAGACTGAAGGCTTGCACATCAAGCATGAGTACATTAAAACTAAAAGTAACACTCTTTTGTAAAGACTTTCTACCATACAGAGATTACCATTTCCTCTTACTTAACCACACATTTATTCTATCATTCCCCTCTAAAAATACACGACCCTTGGCGAGCTCTTTCATTATCCACTCCAGAGAATGTCAAGGAAAATGATTGTGTATTGCAATCTCCACACCTCCATGCAGAAACAAATAGGAGATTTGAAAACGAGGAACAATAAAAATCAGAAATTTTGACTATTCAAACAAAAAAAAATCCATTCCCCATGTGTAAAAAAATAAAGAACATGCACAACTATTTTGTCCCCTTCACTAATAGATTATTAGTTCCTCTTTTATGTATATCACCATTCTTCCTAAAACCTTCATACTTTTCCATGCCTAATTGTAGTGTTGATGCATTCCACCGCTACCCCCGGAAAGAGGAAAAAAAGGGACAAAAAGAGAGAGAGAGAGAGAGAGGAGGAGGAGGAGAAGAAGAATAAGGAGGAGGAGGAAAAGATAAGAAACTTAAAGGCTGATGTTCTGGAATAGTATTTATTCATACAAAGTATCAATAACAAAGACAGAGCAATATCATGGACATAATGGTTTTTAAGCTGCATTCATCAAATAGGTCAACCAAAATCATCACGTAAATCTAGAAAACCACACTTCTGGTTCACTGGATACGCATCAGTCTTCAATAAAATGATATTCAGTTATCGCATATCGGATTTCAGTTATTTGTTTCGTTTCAAGGTTGTCAAGCACCACCTAAGTCATTGATATGGAATGCCTACAACACAACTAAATGCTTATCAAGATACAAAGTTCAAAAATTGGAATTACGTCACAGGACTAACTTTGGAAAGCAATTAGAGCAGATAATTGTAGATACCTCTTTCTTTCTGAGCAGTGCCCATGTGTAGAGCTTATTAGTAGCATCACTCACGTGTCGCGTAGCTAATTTTCTATCATTGCAATGAGCAGCGACATCAGCAATTATATCTGCAGATGGAATGCCATGCTTAGACGCGGCAGCAGACAATGATTCCTGAGCTTCAACCGATTCTACAATATCTTTAAGATACTGCACACCAGTAAAGCATTTAAGACCCATTAATTCATTCGCATCCAGTTTTTGCAATGACTCCCTATGCTTCATACATGTTTCCTCAGCTTCCAAAGTTGCAGCTAATGTCCGGTGTACAACAATATCAGGATACCTACGAAGTGGGGAAGTGAAGTGGGTGTAAAGGGGAACAGCGAGGGCATAATGACTCTTATCACTCTCACCATCCTTTGTATCTCCACTACAGAAGTATGCAGCCAATTGCATTGGTCTTGAAGCATAGGACATGAGAATATCAAACATCACTGAATCGTTCTTTAGTTCGCCCCTAATGCGCTCAAATGAACGATGAAGCTGGGCAGAAGAAGAGGAATCTAACATCAAACCATTTCTGTTACAGAAGGCTTCAAACTCTCTTAGCTTCCTCAAATTTGGTCCAGGGTGCCTACGCAATAAAGCACTAGAAGGATAGGCTCTAGTAATTACTTCTGCAGCTGTCTTATTAGCCAAAAGCATAAACTCCTCGACGAGAAACTCTGATCCCTTCCTCCGACGAATTACGCTGTCATAAGGAATCCCATCTTCATCAAATAAGAAAACTATTTTAGGGCTTTCTAATGATAGAGCCCCATCATTTAACCTCCTCTTTTTCAAAATCCTAGAGATTTCATTAAGATTTTTAACAGATGTAATTACATCTGACCACTCAAAGCAGCCATGTAAATCTGGCCAATTATTTAGTAGAAAATTAGAACTCCGAACATCAAATCGATCATCAATTATGTCCTCAGTTTGCTCATATGAAAGCTTGCAGCAAGAGCATATTATAGTACGACCAATCCACCGATCTAAAACCTCCCCAGTAGGATTTATGTCCCAAAACATTGAAAAAGCAAGTCTGTCCACTCCAGGATTTAGTGAACCGAAATTATCTGAAAGTAGTGGAGGCAACATTGGCAATTTTTGCTGCAACATATACACACTTGTAGATCGAATTTGGGCATCAATGTCTAAAGCAGTGTCTGGTAGAACAAAGTAAGATACATCAGCTATGTGAACCCCCACTCGGGAAATGCCATTTGCTAAGGTTTCAACTGACAATGCATCATCAAGATCAGTAGCAGTAGAAGGATCAATTGTAAAAATGCACAACTTTCTTAAATCCCTTCTACTCTCAAATTCCTTTTGTGGTACCTCCCAAGGACCATGTGGAAGACAGGAAAGTGTTTCTGGAGCAAATTCAGAAGCATCAATTAGATTTTCATACAAAATAGCAGCAATATGTGCTTCTATTTCTCCACCTCTTCCAAAACTGTGAGTCACTCGTGCTTCTGGAACATTACTTTCTTCTACCCAGTCAACAATGCTTGCAGCTACAAGGTCCATCTCAACTGTTGCATCACCGACCATCAACCTGTTCTCGATGTGTGGCGGTAGACTTTTCAAAGATAACATCATTTTTGGAAATTTTGGATCCGTCGGTGTTAACATGATAAATTCATAATTCACAGAAAATGACGAGAATTTGTTCTTTTTGGAGTCTTTGCTGCTAACCTCTCTACTGCGAATCAACTGCTTAACACCAAGAAATCCAAGAATAGTGTTCCGCCGAGGGGACCGCTCAATTATGCTGACAACTCTACCAGTTGGGCGTTTTGATGGAAATGAATTCACAATGCCACATAGTTTTGCCACTGAATATACAGCTTCATCACTCCTGATAAAACAGCCAGCTCCCAAATCGTCTGACATAAGAGAACATGGTCCATTCAAATAACCTTTATCTGATGCTCCTACAAATTCCGGACAAACAATTTCTTCAGAGCAATAGCCATTTTTGTAGCACAACCTATTTTTAGGAGTCGAAAAATGCCCACAATCAGAACAATCGCTATCCATATCTACCTTGTTTTTCCCTTTAAGGCAATCTTGCATGACAGTGGCAGCTTCTGCATGCAAATTACAATCATTAACAGCAGCAGGATTCTCCACTGTGGCAGTGAATCCTTTCATTTTAGTCCATAAAGATGGAGGATCAACTCTGATAGCAACAATGTCCCCCTCAACCTATATAAGCACACTTTACTATCAACCAGCATCTAAATTAAAAGAAACGAGCAATATGAACTAATACCAAAAAGGCTCCAGATCAATTTTGTTTAGGGAGACAACAAAACATATATTGCCATGAACATAAACCAACACATGCTGAGAACTGAAACTAACTTTTTTTATCTGGTTCAGTTGTAAGTCAAACAGTCATTTGTGACCAAAGAAAATGAGCAAACCTTCATGTTTTGCTGTATGGGAAAAGATTTTTAACAAAAAAAACTGCAAATGAAAACCTGAATTTATAACTGGTCTTACATTGCAACTGGTTCCAGGGCTTTTTGGAAAAGTCTTTCTGGAAAAATCTTGTAAATTCAATTTTTTTTCTAGTTAGAAAGATCCACAAGAACTCCACCCCATGAACCTAAAACCAATTTAGCATCCAAGAAACATATAAAGCCCTGACGAGACGATCATTTTTAGATTTAAAGTCCTCAACTACTGCAAAGATTTGACATAGATTCAAAGGCTTGTATTAGGGCATCTGTAGACATACTCAACTAGAGTGTCTTTAGAACTACTTATTTCTGACCAAATCTAACTTGATATACAGGACGACATTTTGCAAAAAAAATACTAAAAGTAATGTAATATCTGAAAGACACGGGGCACTTACAGCTCTATTTTGAGCCAAAAACCCATTAATAAGAACATCTGTTGGCAGTCCATCGATTTTGCAGTAGGCCTGCAAGGGAATAGGTAAAAGACCATCATTCATTCCGTATATGGCATACAAGACATCATGATGGCGGAATCCAAATTGGCTTAAAAGGATAATAGTTTGAACAAACCTCAAGTCTATTGTGAGCATTGACACGAAATAGTGCCTTGAAAACTTCTCCATTCTGCAAAATGTAAAGAGAAAAGAGTCACCTTCATATCTAAAACTCACATTAAACATCCACAGTGATTAAATATCATTGCTAAACACACCTCTAGTGCCTTTGTAACAGCTTCTTCAGGCCAGTGCGAGGCAAAATACTTTCTCTGTGCTCTACCATTGCCCCTGTGGGATGGCATCGGGTCCACATCCACATCCACATCTGAGTCTTTTAACACTTGGCAACCAACAATTGCCTCAGGACAGCAGTTGGAAATTACGCTTCCATTTTCATCATCAGCTTCCAAACTATGCTGATTTTGAAGGCTTCCTTTTTCACGTTCTGACTTCTGATCAGTTACATGCATAACCGGCAATGAACTGAAAGCCACATCAGATGCTCGCGGCACTTGATTCTCATTAGATCCCACATTATCCAAAAGTTCCGTTTCCCCAACATGTATCTCATTGTTCACTGAACCACTACTGGCTGCTTCAAGATAAGAAATTTTGCAAAAAGTCACTTTTCTGAACAAAACATTCCTAATATATAATACAAAAAGAGAAACCACAAATTTGTGAAAAAGCGTGCCAGGATTGTCAATTGTCACTGAACTATGTACAATAAAAACACTATTCTCTGTACATTGAGTAATAGAATTTGTACAAAACTGAGCATGAATACCTTTAATTATTCCCTACACAACAAATAACTAACAATTGCACACTCTTCATCAATTAACCATTTTAGCATGCCCTTTCCACCCTTCACCGACTTTCCCAAAGAAGGAAAAAACAGAAGCAGCATTACTTCACTAAACAGAACAACATTTACTAACAAAAAGAGCCAATATAAAAAGGGAAAAAAAAAACTGATTTGAAGACATTAACCAAAATTCAAAACTTGGCAGTTTTGCAAATAATTTTTTACCAAGACTATCGATTTCCTATGTTTAATACAGCAGAGCATAAAATTTTTCAGAAAGATTCAAACTTTAAGAATCTACGAGTACTCAAAGAACAACTTTTCTAATACTCATAGCCCTATCGAAAAAGGAAAAATTAAAGCCCTTAAAAGAAAAGAACAGTAAAGCAACCACTTAAAAAAAACCCATAATAGAATTATCTAAAGCATTCAAAATTCCCAAGAACAGCAAAGTAAAAATTATGCATAATTACAACAAAACCATAAACAAAAATTATAAAAAGAAAAAAAAAAGAAAATAACCTGGAATCGAAGAATTCTGCTTGGTTCTTCTGGATCGACGCTTTTTCTTTTTACCATCTTTGACATCCACAGCATTACTACTATTATAATTCGCAGCAGTTCTGTCACTTTGAGACTGACTCGACTCAGCAATTGCCCCTCCTCCCATTTCTTTTCCCCAACTCGAAAAAACCAGTTAAAAAAAAAAAGAAATTTTCTGGGTTGAAAGAAAAACCCTAGAACTAAAAACAAGCAAAATCGGGTATCTTCTTCCGATTAGTGGAAAAAATATATTAAAACGGAAGAAAATTAGACCGATTAGGCAAAAACCAAAGAATCAAAGAGGTTAACCATCAAACTAAAGGGCTAACTATAAATAAATAAAAAGCTTAATAAGTAAGGAAAAGAAAAGAAATTGAAAAGAGAAAGTAGTATAGATGGAAAGAAAAGGGTTGAAAAAGGAGGAGATTTGAGAGGTAGGGGAAACGATGTGATAATTGGTCGGCGTAGACAAAGGGCGCCGACTCTTTGATTCTTTTGTCCTCTCGGACCTTTCCTCAGCCTTTTTTTCTCTCTTTCTCTCTTCTTTTGAATTCTTTTCTTTTTCTTTTTTATTTTCCTTCACTTTTGTTGTTGTACTTTTTTTTGGAAAGGAGTATCTTATTACCCTAAAAGTCTCTTACCAACAAACAAATTAAAAAATGGCTCAACTCCCGAATTTTAACCTCTCTCAATTTTGCTTTAGATTATATATAATCTAAAGTTATAATCAGCAAAACTTATTTTTTGATTGATTATAAATTTTAGTTTTTTTACGATTGGCAAAAAAAATCTATAATCTAAATATAAAAGCAAATCAAAAAATTGATTATTCAAAATTAAAATTTTAGATTTTATATAATCTAATTATGGTAAATGATTATAATCAGCAAAAACTAATTTTTGGTTGATTATAAATTTTAACTTTATTGATGATTGATAAAAAATCTATAATCTAAATATAAAAGTAAACGAGAATGTCACAAAAAATAAATAATCAGAATCAGAATCTTTTATCGATTAAAATAATCAATAGAGAACTAGTTTAGTGTAGTTGAATTCTTTTGAAAATTTGCTACTAAAATTTTAATGCCGCATCAAACGTGATTACTCCTCTCAAGTCATTGTGATGATAATTGACGTGACTTGAGAAAAGTAAGACCCATTTGGATTAGAGTTTTTGGGATTTTTTTGGTAGAAAAATATAAGATACTAATGTAATTTTTGTGAGGTGTAAAAATAATTAAAAATATGTGAATATCTCAAAACATTTTGTGAAAAACTCAAATTCAAACAGCAATTTTAACAAAAAAAATTACTATGGCATTATAAATTGAGTTCTGAAATAAACATCATAGATCAGTTAACAACATGCTCGATGAAATATTTTTATGAAATTTTCATATGTGTTGAATAACAATTTTATTAAGTTTTAACAATTATATATTGATCTTTTAACAATTCTAACAATTTTAGAAGATGTATATATTGTTTTTATCACAATTAAAACTATTTATTTCTTTATATTGTAAGTTAAATGGAACTAGAGATACATTTCGCTTTTTAAATGATTAAAAATGTAAATGAAAGTATTACTAACAAATGTGAAAATGATAGCATGGACTCTTTTCCTGCTTTTATGCTCTAATCTTTATGGAGATTTCATGTTTCTTTATTTGTACATGATGTCATTGTATATTGGACGGGTACGAGTTTGGTTTGCTTAGGGATTAAGTGAGAGAGGAACATATATAGAGAATGGAGGAACATAACTAGCCTAATCTAGAGGGGAGGGGGAGGGGGATTCGATGTGAATAGAGATTCCATCGAAGAAAATCAATTAAAACCGCCACAAATTATGACAATTTTTTGGTAGGAGGCAAGGGTTGAACCCCTAACCTCCCGTTTTGGTGGTGACCGCCAGGCCAAAGGTCCAGTGGCTAAGCGGCTACTTGATACGCATGTGAAATTAGGGAGAATCATGTCAAATGTGCCTTTTCATGTCTTGGAATCTTGGGCTTATCACTGTGGAATTTAAGTGATCTATCTAGGCTCAAAATGTTAACATGTCAGTTTAGCACTCCCAAAGTTACAAATTTGCACCAATATGAAATTCAAACACACACACACACACATATATATATATATATATGCGTATGCATGTGTGTATGTATATGTATGTGTGTGTTTTGAATTAATCCTTTTTGGATAAAATACATGAAACCTATGATATACACAAAACTCGTTTTGAAAACTGCTACATAACCATCTCATAGTTCAAATTAACACGAAAAGATCATATCCACCATTATCAACAAGATTATATTATATTTTATGCATTATATTTTTTTCTTTTTTTCTCTTTTTATTAAAAAAAGGGTAAAAAACAAAAAAAACCCCCTGTGGTAAGCCTAATACACAGAAAAGCCCCCTATGGTTTCAAAATATACAACACGACACCTCATGATTTGAATTAAATTATAAAGGTAACAGAATCCGTTAAACTTAACGGAAATGACTTATTGGAACATAAAAAATTTTTTTATACCTAATTTTTATCAAATATACCTATTTTACCCCTTAACTCTTAATTCTCTCTATTTAGAGAATAAAACAAATGATTTTTTTGAGTTTTCTTTTGTTTAATTATATCAGGGCATTTTGGTCATTTCGTCCATTCCGTTAAGTTTAACAGATTCCGTCATCTTTACAATTTAGTTCAAAGCATGAGGTGTTGTGTTGTATATTTTGAAACAATGGGGGCCTTTTATGTGTATTAGGTTTATCACAGGGGACTTTTCTGTTTTTTACCCTTAAAAAATCATTTCTTCATTTTGTTTATTCAAAAAACCATTTTATTTCCTTTTTATTTCCTTTTTTATTTTTTCAATTTTATTTCTTCCACTAATGCCTTTCTTTCTTCACCAATGCCAATCACCACTCCCTTCCATCTCCAACAATTCTACTACTCCATTGCTACTCCTGCCACCCTTTTTCCCCCCTTTTTTGCCTTCTCATTCTTTCTCTCCAATACCACCTGTTAGGTCCAAAAATAACCTGATTTGGGGCGCGAGGGGGGGGGGGCATGAATTAGGTTGTTCACAATTTTTTCAAATTCAAAACTAATATTAGCCAAATCAAAAATTCTTTCAAACATGTATCAAACAAATTATAGTATAAGCATATGACAATCAAACTCAATTAACCAATTATACAAAAACAATAAACAACATAATAAAAGGTAAAGGAGTAAGATATTCAACCCAATTTTATAGTGGTTTGCCTACCCTCGGTGCCTACATTTACATCCAAGTTTCTTCAAGTCTTGGTGTTCCTCCACTAAGTGTCTCTTCAATGTCGGTGAGACAATAACTTTTCTTGTACATAAATGAGTCATATCCCTGCTCACACTAAACCTTTCTACTCTAGTTAAGCCAAGGGTTTTAAACTCCATAACCTCCCGTTATTATAATGGTGATCTCTTCACTCTCACACTTAGTTCATAATCTTAAGATTACAAAGAGTTCTTAGTCAAACTAGTTTCTAGGACAACCATAAGCCAAAAAAATTATTTCATATGGATATCCCTAGGCCATTTATAGGTGAAAAAGTGCTGGAAATGGAGCTCCAATGGTAAAAAAAAAAAAATAGTTGTTACAAACTAGCCGTTAGGCAGTTTGTACGGTGACTCGGATGTAGCTTCCTTTGGTTTGGACATCCTAACGCTAATACAAGTCTACTGCTATTGTACTTACTACAATCAGGTTAGCCAAGTTGCAACTCGAATATCCCAATTGAGAACATTGAATCAACTTTTATGCAAAACACAAAAGTTATAGTCAAATATGTTAACTTTCAAATGAATCAAGAATCAAGTTGTTTAGTAATCTGGAGAATGAGTTATGACCAAATTACCCATGACTGGTCACAAGACTTGTTCAAATTGTAGCCACAAAAAGTAGTTATGTAATTTAGATTTTTAGGTAGGCAAAGATGAGAACTAAACTTTGATATATGTATAATAATTGTAGCCCTTCCTCTTAACTTTATAACGTTTCAAGAATCATCTCAATTGACCATCTGTAGCTCATATTATAGGTAAAATACTAAAATGTAGGGGTGGCAATCAAGTCGGGTCACGGGTTGGCGGGTTGGGTTGAGACACGAGTATTCCAGACAACTCGCTAACCCGAACATGACCGTAAACTTTTCTTTTGCAAAGTTAAGTGATTGTTCATAATGTATTCGTTTTTGTTTCTATTCATTTACTTGCATGCTTTCTTCCTCTATTTAGTAGGTGAAAATGACCAAAGAAAATTTTACAATATAAGTGTTCGAAGTGGCACTTTAAAATGGATCAGATTTAGTATGATATCTTTTACAGTCTGATATGCTACTTTCTTGTTCTTATGTTCTTATGCCTCTGTACTTTGTGATAAAATGTACCTCAAATGTCCTATAGGCTTTGTTTGGATAAAAAATATTATGGATCAAGACTTGAAACTGAGGCTCCATCCCAATGTAATACCTATACCCATAAATAGTTATTTTATTGGGCTCCAATTAAGATTAACAAGGTGCTGGCCTAGAACAAATACAATTTAGATCCAAAACATATCTAAGGCCTATTAAGTCCTATAAAAAATCTCCTTACAAAGCATAATTATTAAATCCAACTCGATAAGGGGGCTGACTGGCTAGGTTACTAGTTCAACCAGTGAATAGGTGATTGAACCAATGGATTACTAAAATAATGTTTATAAATATGAAAAATATGTTATTTATCTTAGTATATGTAAAATTTATCGATAAAGTACTTCTACACATTAATTATTGTATTTAAAAAGATTTATTTAGAATATATAAACATTAATAGAGGACTCAATTTAATTTTACAATATATATATATCATGTAGTAAAAAATAAAAAAGAAAAAGAAAATTAGTTTATTAGCAATAAAATAAGTAATAGTATTAATTTTTTATTCATATCTTTTTGCCTAATTGTGATGTACTTCTTTTGAATATACAACTATTATTATAAAGTGATAATGTCTTAGTTTGAAAGCCGAAGTGATTAATTGTATAATAAGAAATTAAACAAAATATAGTAAAAATGCATTTCATCAACAAGTAAAGGTTAGTGGTAAAGTTATATTTACATTTACAAGGAGGTCCAAGGCTCAAATCTTAATAGATCCATTAATTTTGGCCTTTAAAATAATGGTCCATGCATCTCTAAAAAACCATCGGCGTTTTTGGTTGAATCGATGGGTCAAACAAATTTGACCAAATTTTGACCAGGTCACTCTTTAACTGGTCCAATTATGAATCCAGTTGGGCAACCGGGCCGAGCAGTTCCTCAACGGATCAAATGAGTTTGACCAGATTTTGACTGGGTAACTACTTAATTGGTCCAATTAAGAATCCAGCCAGGCCAAGTAGCCAGTTCATCAATCCATTATCGTTTTTGGTTGAACTGATGGGTCAAACAAATTTGACCAAATTTTGACTAGGTCACTCTTTAATTGGTCCAATTATGAATCCAGTCGGGCCTAGTATCTTGTTCCTCAAATGAGTTTGACCTAGTATCTTGGGCCGAGCAGTTCCTCAATGAATCAAATGAGTTTGACCATATTTTGACTGGGTAACTACTTAATTGGTCCAATTAGGAATCCAGTCAGGCCAAAGTAGCCAGTTCATCAATCTAAGCGATATATAGGCTAGATTTTATAACTATGATAAAAAAGAGGTATGTTCTTGATTTTAATAAGTTAGATTCTTTCTCTAGAATTATATATTTGGAGAGCGTCTTTCTATAGTTTTCTTGCATTATACAAAAAGATTAACTTAAAAATCACAACTTCCCTAGGGATTAAACTTCGTCTCTTTGCTCTTTCTATCTTCTTTAGACCGTTTAGCCATTTTTTAGCATCAACAGGCTTAAATTTGTCTCAACTGTAATTTGTACAATGCAATTCTACAAGGCTTCCCTTTGGTTCCTTATCTATGTTCCAACTTAAAATTGGTATGCTTGATTATGTGATGAACCATTAGGTTTTGATCCAATGGTTAGGGAGAGCCCCTTAAACTCTTTCATGTATTAGATTGGAGGTTCAAACCCCTCCTAGTGCATCTCAAAAGAAGGATAATGCTTCTTGTTTTTAAAAAATCCAAAAAGGACAATAGTGTATTTGTCTGGTCTGGTGATTCAGCTCCCAACCCTTATACAACCTCCTTAAACTTCCCCTTCCCCCATAAAGTAGGAGTAGATTAGGTATTTGGTACTGCGTTGATATTTGCATTTGTTTTCCTCTTGGAAAATATATGCAGCATTGTGCCTAAAAATCAGTCTGGTCATGTTAGTACTGTATTTGGCATTTGTTCATTCTACAGAAGTGAATTACAAGGCTCTATATTTTTCTTTTATGGTCCCATTTTGCTGTGATTTTGTTCATAGTAATTTGTTGTTCCTTTAGATGGTGAATTACCATGTGAATGATTTCCACTTATTGTTTGAAATATTAGAAATGCTTGGTTTTTAATGATTCTTTGAGCTTCAAAGCTGGCTAGAATTAACTGCCTTATTTAACCATAGAAATAATTGGATTGTCTAGACTCATTAGTTTAGAGATTCCAAGAATACAAAAAATGAAACTTTAAACTGCTAGAGATGGATAGGAAAATGGTTTTTCAACCTTGAGTTCAAGCTTGATTAGCCTAAGCTATAGACGAGTTCAAATTGAAACTCAAACTCTTACAATTCACTGCATGTCAAGATTGAGTTTTGACAATTATAATCACTCAAGTTTGGGAAGCAGTTACTTATGAATTTGAGCTTTACACTCGAGGGGTGGCCTTCTCCTTGCCTAGCTCAACTCAATAACTTCTCTGGTAAAAATGACAATTTATAGATCTTGTGGCACACCTGTCATAACAAAGGGCAATATGTTAAGGCAAAATTTGTTATTAATTTAGTTTTTTTTTTGTGATCAAGCCAAAGGCAGAATTTGTGTAAATTTTCTTCATAGAACATTCATTGTTCATTCGTAGTTCAAAGGCAATCCCATGGATTCGGATTCGGAATCGGATATCTTGGGTTTGGAATGAGGTCATTCATTCCAATACATTTGTTTGGTTCAAGTACCTGGAATGTGTATCATTACTATAGTTGATGTTTGGTTCGTCGACTCTTTCGGAATGGAATATAATAAATATATTATAAATCACATTGTAAATGATAGTTATTGGCTCTTTGTAAATGAGATATAAGAAATTTTTACTAATTAAATATATTAGTATAAATGTATTAGTAAATTTAGTCTAACTGATTAATAATTTCTATTAGTAAACATGTATAATTATTAGTATAATTGATAATATTAATTATATTACACAAATTAATATACATTATATAATATATATAACTAATATTATTATTATTATAAGTTTGTAACTAATTAAATTAAATAGTATATATATATAATTAAATATAAATATACAAATGTTATAATATAAATATACAATTATAATTATATAATATATACAAATATTAATTATACAAATATTTTATATAAATGTAATATATATTACATATTAAATATAGTTGTTATTATATATTATTATATTTAAAATAATAATAATTATTATTATTATATAATTTATTAATATTACATACATGTATATATTATAATTATACGCACATATAATATACATTTATAAATATACATATATATTATAAATATATTATTATATAATATTAATAAATTTATAATATATATTATATAAGTATAATTATATTTAACTAAATAATTATAATATATAATTATATAATATAATAATATCATTATTATAAGTTTGTAACTAATTAAATTAAATATTATATATAATTAATTATAATTATATGAAAGTTATAATATAAATATATAATTATAATTATATAATATATAAATATTAATTGTACTAATATTTTATATAAATATAATGCATATTAATTAGATATAGTTATTATATATTATTATATTTAAAATAATAAATATAAATATAATTATATAATTTATTAATATTATATACATGTATTTATTTTAATTATATGCACATATAATATACATTTATAGATATACATATATATTATAAATATATTATTATATAATATTAATAAATTTATAATATTAATAAATTTATAATATATATTATATAAATATAATTATATTTAACTAAATAATTATAATATATATTTATATAATGTACTAATATTATAATTATAATATATTATATATATGTATATATTATAATATATAATATATATAAATATTAATTATATCATTGTATAATTATAATATGTAATTGGATTTGTTTCTTGGAATCAAACTTGGGAATCAGACAAAACCCACCAAAATACTTAGGAATGGAGAAACACCAAATTTTTAGAAATCATTCCAAGATTTCAATTCCCATTCCAGTGAACCAAACACCATTTATGGGGTTCATTCCATTCCCCGAATCCGATACCCTCTTACCAAACGCCCCCTTAGTAACCATTTTAGGAAGAAAATGTCCACTCTCCCCCTTAGTAACCATCTCATCAGCCATCCTATGCAAAACCAAAATTTCCCCCATTCCACACTTTCCCTGTGTCCTTTCATTTCAGACCCAAAAACCAACCTTTCAAAATTAGCACCACACGAGCATTTCCACAAACACCACCGCCAACTCCACTGTTCTCCAATAGACTCACCATCTCAATCCCATCATCCATTGAATCCCACAGTCGTCAAAGCTCTGATTCTTTGCATTTTCTCTCTGACTCTCCTATTTCTCCGCCTCATCTCCAACCTTCTCCTCCCTGACTTCCCACAAAGATGGCACGAACTCATTGCATTGTCTGCCAAAGTAGAAACCAAGCTCATAACGGAATAATAGCCTCAGCATTTTCTCTAAGCCGTGGTAACATATGAGGATCGACGATTCTTTAGCCATTTTGGGGAGGACTCAGTTGGCATTCTTCAAGCAGTAGTTTCATTGTCTGCTCGTGGCGGTGGTAGCACCATTACACAACGGGTACTTTTCTGTAGCCTTTCAAGTGCTAGATGTTTTGTCCGAAAGAAAGTGCATTATTTAATTTTCATTGTTTGTTTGTGGGTTTTTGTTTTTTCGTCTATTTTATGTTTTTAGGCCAAAAAAGTCATAGAAAAATTTGACAAATTCGAGTGCAAAGTGGAAAATATGCAATTAATGTTGTTGTCGGTGTTATGGTGTATGAAATTCAAACTAAACATGACATTCAATGAGAATGATTAGGACAGAAAATATAGTTAATGAATTACGACAACTCAAATCTTTTTTGGTTTTATCAATGCATACAAAAGTCAGATCTGCACAGCATTTTATTTATTAAAATCTCAGTTGATCATAGCATTAAACAAAACTCATTGTCTCTTGAGTTCATCAATCATTATCAAGTTCAAGTTGTTCAACGCGGGATCAAAAGGCTGAGCATACCAATAACGTGAGAGTTAACGTGTGACCAAAAAATGGATGAGATTGAAAAAAGAAGAAATGGAGACGAACAGAGCAGACCTAATACAATCACACCAATACGAATTCCAATACGGCTTACTGATATTTGTCTTTCGTTCATTCCTAGTCTTTATGCGGTTTTTCTTATTTCTCCTTGCCTTTGTCTCTTTGCCTTTGCCTCTTGTAATTAGTGTGCCTTTCATGGAATTGGTGTACCCAAACTTCACTACTGCGTTTATGCAATTCATTGACCCTGATGAACTTTCTTGTTCTCCCAAAATGGAACATTTAACTCTACCATGTTCAATGCTGGAGCTCAACAAACCAGAATCTACTTGTACGTTATTCATTCCGAATCCAATACTATCATGTGGTCTGCTAATCAAGATGCACCTGTTTTGACTTTGGGAAAGATGCATTTGACCTCCCGGGGTATTAGGATAACTGAACAGGATGGTAGTTTTAAAATGATCAACTCCATCTATGCAGTCATCAGATTCTGTCTTACAATTAAATGAGCCTGGGAATCTTCTTTTGCTTGATCAATCTAATGTGACTGTTTAGGAGAGCTTTAGATATCCAACGAAAACTATTGTGATTGGGCAAGCCTTGCTTGCCGGGTTATCATTGTACAGTGCCCTATCAAGTGATGACTTGTCAACAGGGGATTATAGCCTTGCTTTGACAGCTTCTGATGCCATGTTACAGTGGCAGAATTAGACTTATTGGAAATTATCCATGGATACCCAGGCATTTACAAACTCAAACTATGCTGTGGACCATATAGCAGTTAATGAAACAGGTCTCTATCTGTTTAGTCACAAAGGATCTGCAGTAGTGGTTCAGGTGAAGTTGCCACCATTTGGCTTTCGAACTGCCAAGTTAGACTACACTGGTCAGTTCATCATCAAAAGTTTCTTAGGAGCTGTCCAAAAGTAGAATTTTGTGGTCCCAATTGATTATTGTTGGATTCCATACGTCTGCAGAAGGCTAGGGTTGTGTAGTAATGGTGCTAATTCATATCATCCTCAATGTTCTTGTCCTTGTAACTTTCACTCTAGTTCACAAAGTACCTCAAATTGTTCACTGACTGATGGCTCTTGTTCTCTACCACTCTCTTGTAATTCAACCAAAAACAACAGTAGTTATAATTATTTGACAGTCTCATATTTAAGCCTAGGGCATGGTGTGGACTACTTTGCTAACGATTTTACCATGCGTTCCAAGGATGGAGTAAATTTATCAGTTTGTCAGTATCTCTACTCAGGAGATTGTGCTTGCTTTGGGGTTTTCTATGAGAACTCATCTGGCTCCTGTTATGTGCTTAAGAATGAAGTAGGATCAATTATGTTGAGAGCTGTACCCGAGGTATGAATATGAAGAGCTTGAGGCAGCAACTAAGAATTTTTAAGACTCGGATTGGATCAGGTGGTCTTGGTGCTATATATAAAGGCATTCTTTGTGATAAAATTCTGGTTGCAGTATAAAGGATTAACAACCTAGGTATTCAAGGGAAGAGGGATTTTTGCACTGAAATAGCTGTTATTGGTAATATTCATCCCATCAACTTGGTCAGGTTGAAAGAATACTGTGTTCAAGGTAGGCATCGTATATGAATTGTGGCTCACTTGATCGTTCCTTTTTTGATGGCGGACCAATCCTAAAATGGCAAAAAAGGGTTGAAATTGCACTTGGAGCTGCAAGAGGGTTAGCATACTTGCATGGTGGTTGTGAGCATAAGATTATTCATTGTGATGTGAAGCCAGTGAATATCTTTCTTCACAATCACTTTCCAATTGTGCTTTAGGCTCACCTTAAGAAGTCCATAGATACCTTTGTGTGAGCCTAAAATAGAGTCTCTAAACTTCTTAAGGTTCTATGGACTTCGTTTTACCAAGGCTTCCACACAGGAAGAAATCGGAGGGCCAAATGAAGCTGTACTATTTCCACAAGAAAATATAGCTCACATAAGTACGAGGACTAGTTCTAATATTTGCATGTCTTATATGTCATCACAACAAATATCAGGTCCAAGATAGCACCTAATGGCTGATATTTTGGCACAACTAGCCAATACTTGATTTTGTATGATTAGATTAGAGAAAGAAATTATGTGATTTGTAATCTAAATAGCTATCAAATTCTATTGAATATGTGTACGATGTGACTATTTTCTTTATGATATATTTCTAGTTTGCATGACTTGGTTCATCTGGAATCTGGCTATCCTTTGTATTAGAGTTAATCACTTGTTAGAATGCTGTGGCGTCTTGGCAAGAGTGAGCATGATGAATATACAAAATGAGGACACTTTTCAAATGGTCTCTCAAAAGGAGGTTTTTTGGCTTGGTTCCCCAAGTGACATTTCTCGAGTGAGTCTTTACAAGAACAATGCAATGGATACATGCACTTTTCCCATGTTCAATACTCATCTACAATAAGAGAAGGGCTAATAAAAGAAAATAAAATTGTTTTCACCAGCTTTGTGTTGTCTGTGGATGGTAGAAAATGCAGGGGATAGCCAATAGGATTTAAAACTAAATCCACTGAGCTAATAAGTTTAGAGTGTCTGACATGGTTGCAAATGTGGTCAAAGAATGCTAACTACTATCTTTATGTGTTGAGATTAAATTTAAAATGTTTTCTGTCAGGGTTTACTATGTCCTTGTTTTCACTTTCTGGGTAATGGCAATATTTTTCTTTGTGAATCGATAACAGAGACTTTTGAGGCTAAGTTATGTGATGCCTCTACTTGTTGTTGGATACTTGGCTCTTTGTGAACAACTTTCTTTTTTTTTGGTCCCTGTGTATTTCATGAGATATATAGAATTTTCTCTGTACATTAATGTTCCCATTACAAAGTGCAGCCGGTGAAAAACACATTCTTGAAAAACAAATGTACTTTGTTGAGGAAAATTGTCGAGATGGTACTGGCTCTAGCAATGGAGAGGTGAATTTCAAAGTTGAGAATCTTGAGCAGTTACTTGTTTAAGGTCAATAATCTTTAATCTCTCTTAAACTTCGTTCCATATCATACAACTTGAGCTGCATGTTTAGCATGATGTGGATAGGCAGTTAATCTATATTGTTCCCAAAAGCTTTGCATACTTTATATTGGAAAACTTTGGCTAAAATATATGTTCGATGAACCTAGATATCTTACAAATTGGGCATATCTAGTCTAACTTATTAGTTGTGTAACTTTGGGGAGTCTTATTTCTCTAACACATTTTGAACTAGTGCTATATGATTTCTCATTGAGTTCTTGGAGGCAGTGATAGACTAGCATGGAATCTTTTCTTCATATAAAGGTGTATTAGGCATATATAGCTCCAGCAATGGCATCTTGTGCAGCTTAATTGTGGGCAAGTGAACAGGAATTGCTGCAGCTTTACCAGACTTAGTAATCTAAACTTGGGTTAGGAATTATATCAGATGATCATTTCTGTTTGCTAATACAGTCACACTTTAGAAAAGTTGGGAATACATTACCCCGTTCAAAATATTATTTAGTGAACAAATTCCAGATGTTGAATATTTTGATGAAGCATCTACTGGAAATTCATCAAACTGTGTTTTCCCCAAGATAATCTAACTCATAAACTGAGTTGAAGCAATTGTTTTTTTTTCTTTTTCCAAATATGGGATAGTTTAATGACTTACCATGTTCAAGGACATTGTATGCTACTTAACCCAGTTTAATGTGATTGTAGGATTCTAGTGGTAATAAAAGAAAAGGAAATATCCAAATGAACAATTTCAACAAAAATTTTCAATTTCTTATGTTATTATGTTCAACTCTATGTATTCTTCTAGTTTCCCCTTGTGCAATTTGGGTATCAAGATGATGTCGAATTGCTTCTAATTTCTGTACCTGAGGGTGTTTCTGGACATGAAGTTTTATGAGCTTGTAGAGGTCTATCCAGTTGGTTTTCTCATAGTTAGAGGATTTGTTCAAGGAGGTTTAAGGTTCAGCAATTGCTTTCAAAAACAAAATAGTTAAATAACATTGGAATTTCATTTTTTTACTATATGATTTCAGCTCTTTTCAAGCTAAGTTTCAACTTTAGCAGTTCTGAGCTCAATGGTCAACTGCTCTTTCAAGCTAAGTTGCAGCTCTAGTATTGTTAAGTTCAATGGTCAACTTGTCATTAGTTTTTTATGAAGTGCCTACCAACTTTTGAGCCTAATTTGCTGGTGCATGTTTTGTTAAATGGATTGGTCTGTCATTGTATGAGGTGCCATATAGATTTCATCCTCTTTAAGTTAAGAGATAACTCTGATAATTGCCAATCAATGATTTCTTGTGCTCCCAGTGATTTATTTTAATAAGATATAACTTTGGGTAATTTTGTGTTACCGATTGTTTATAGATCACATGACTAGGCAATAATCCTTCAGTACTTTGACTTTTGTCTTAGTCTATTATGTCATATTTTCTTCAAACTGTGGTATATTGTAGATATATTGGGGACATGGTGTCAATGGTATTGCGTCAGCACCACGTTTTTATTTTGGAAAGCAACCTTCACTTCTTAGTTTGGGAGAGTGTGCCATGCTAGCAGGAATGATACCATCACCGGAGCTTCAATCTCCTTTCAGGGATGCCAGCAGGTTTCAACTCCTAATGTTCTTATATTTGTTGTCTTGATTTTTTGTTTTAGTATTGTTAGAATTTTCTGTTATTTTCTACTGAAAATCTTTTGCTTGGTCTTTCATTTGTTGGTTGTCTTTACCTCTTTTTAGAGGAAGGACTTTCAAGGCTAGACTATTGAGAAGGATGGTGGAATTTGAGTTTCTTGATGTTGGGATAGCCCTGATTGTTGTGAAACAGTCACCCGACCTGAATCTCTATGTGCTGGATCATGGAGATGTATGTTCACTCATTCTGGAGATATCTAGAATTATTTCTTTTGTGGTGTGCATGGATGTATGTTGTGCATAGGACCAATATAGAACTATACAACTAAACAGAGTCAAAGATTTTTCTGAATTAGTTTGTTGAGTTTACACAATCTCTTATAGCACTAACTGGCATCTCTCTCCTGACATACTACTGATGTCATAGCTCTTCTAAAATGACATGCCCTGAAAATAATAATCTGGTACAAAATGATTCAACTACCTATGAAACTTTTGAGCATCTGCCTTAGAAGGCTTGCCCCTTCCAAAACAATCATGCATCCTCAATTGGCAGCACTTTGTGCTATGTCCATATTAGTGTTGCCAATTGTTCTCATTTTACTTGGGCTTTGATGACTAGAATTTTACTAGTCTTGAAGTCATATATACACTAGTAGCAGTAATAGATTGTCTTTTAAATTCACATTTCCAGTGTGTATTCTATTTAGTGGTTACATATGTTATTCTTTTAGGACTGAGAAAGGTAGGTTATTGGTTAACTTTTTCTTGATTTGACACACCATAAAACAATTGTAGATTAGGTTTCTCAGTTCTTTGTAGTCGAAATGAAGTTACATGTTTTCCTTTTTGCGACTGTCTAATTGTCTCTCTCTCCCTCTCCTTTCCAATACAAATCTATGTTGTGAAAGAATATGTCTTTTTTCGTTTTCTGGATTAAAGCTGTGATTGAGTCTAAATGTCTTAAGTTATTAGGATGACGAAGAATTTAACTTAGAACTCATGATTGGATATAAGAAGAGAAGGTTAAGGAGCAAAAGAAAGGGAGCAATTTTTGTTTGAGCGTGGTTCTAAGGCCTACAAAGAAACATGTAAACATGTGCTGCCTGACACTTACAAAAATAGCATTCAAGGTTTGTTTCTTCGATGGATCACTTGAACCTGATGGATATTTAGTGCTATGGAGTTAGACCAGTGAGCTATTGTACAGCACTAAAGGGCCCAATCTAGGTCCAATTTTCAATAGTCAACAGCCCAAATTTTTTAAAAGGGCTTAAACTCAATTACTGGTAAAACTATTCTTAGTCACTTATAAGACCATAAGCAATCTAATAAATAATCTAAGAGAGGATAAGAAACACATAAGCTGAAAAGACAAACTTACGTGAGAAACAATTCCTGCATGAAGGGTTACATGACTATATGTCTTGCTGTATAATTGGCAAATGCAAACTGCTTCATCTTAGGGATCTGGGTGGATAGCGTGACACATATTAGAGATGATTATTGTCATTAATCCCATCTTTTATAATCTGATCAACATAAATTCTCGGTTAATGTTGTCATGGATTTAATTTTTCATCTAATGTTTCAAGTATGGATGATATTACTTTGAGGATTCAAATTGGTGAATGCATTATTTTTGGCAATGTTCCATGAAAGTGAAGCCAAGTGATGAGAATAGGCTTTGAAAAAGTAATGATAATAGGTCTAATACTGTTGGCTTGAGTCACGATTCTAACATTGCAATAGTGTTTGGTCGTTGTACTTAAAGTCTCAACCACTTCAATTTTTTTTCTTTGCGACATGGTTGATTGATATTATTTTGCTTTGTTTTTGGCTATTTACTCTCTAGGGATTTGGGATACATATAAAAACGAAAGAATGTGCATACTCTACTGTAAGTGAGATATAGGATTGGGAAAGTGAAGACAAGATTTGGGAAGTAAAAGAAGATATGCAAAGATAGGTTGTCAATTTTCTGGGAAAAGAAGAAGGATTAACAATATATTCCCACTTAAATGATAAAGCTGCACCTTTTGCCAACAACAGATGAATTGCAAATGCATGTCTTTTTTTTTTATTTTTATAAAGAATATCTGTTTGTTCACTTCCTCAAACTTCAATAGATTGTGATGATTTTGTTAGTTAGCTCTAAATCTTTTTCGTCATTGTTCGGTGAGTAATAGGACAGAAAATTAGACTTGAAAAGTATTTTTTTTGGTATGGTTTTGAGCTCTGCTTAGTTTTAGTAGTCCTGTATTAGATGGATATAATGCCATTTGATGGATTTTAATCCTAAACACTTTTAATGAACAAACAGTTTCTAATTAGTTGATAACTAACTGGTCCTTCTGATGTATTTTTTGATAAGTTAATCTTGATATTCTGCTAGCCCTGATAATCCACAACTTGAGTAACTTTTCTACCCAAATCATCTAGAAAGATCCATCATAAAGTAATAACCAGTAAGCAACTATCTGATATCCAATGCACCGTTGGGGTACATCATTGGGTGTCAGAATAGATGAGTCAGAACTTTGTGATCATGCTAGATGTTATTGTATTGTACTGTAGATCACAAGATCAACATGGACAACAATTAACCTTTGGTATCTCAATCCAAAGAGATCATATTGAATGTCAGCTGTCAAGGCCATTTCTTTGGAAGGTTGAATTTTGATTACTTTCTTATTAAGCAAAAAATCGATCGTTAAGGAGGAGATCAGAGAATGGAGATTTGTCTGAGAACTTGGCAATGCCTTGCAAATATGATAGTGAGATGATAGTTTTTGTGTGCCGTAGTTGATCGTAATGCAAGATGAGATTAGTTGAATTTGGGGATTAATTTTATTGTGGGTGTGAAATTTGATATGCAGTTAATCTCTTCTCAAACAAATCAACAGATATCAATAAGCAGTTTGTTTTAGGAAAATACAGAATAGGATGTTAAACATATAAGCAATGCATGCTAATTTGCAAAAACGAAAATTGGTGAGATAAAAAGATTAGGTTATCCATTTATTTCATTTTTTTTATTGTACACCTTCCCACACTCCCTACACCCTTTCCGCCTCCAACTATCAAGCATTGGATTCGAACCTCGAACCTAGCGGTGGGGAACACCCTAAGAGTCCTCCTTTGGTCATTAGGGTTAGGTTATCCTGAGATGGGAGCAATCTGATACAACTGCTACTTATTGTTGGAAGATACAGAATAGGATGTCAAGCATATTTGCAAAGAATGTTAGCTTTGTAAAGGGGTACTAATGGTTAAGACAACTTTTTCGAGAATATTCATTTATACAGCTTATTATGATTAAATTAGACATCAGAATCAATCCAAAATTTGCTAAAACAAAACTGGTTAGATAGAAAGATTATATTCTATTAAGATGGGAGCAACTTAATACAGGTGGTGAACTATAGTAAAAACCAGTAAAATGCTTTACTTTTGAAATGTTAAATAAATCTCGTCTACACTAGCAGGAAAATGTACATAAAAAGGAATATGGCTGAAGATGGTCCAAACTATTATGGAAAATGACTTTTTTAAGATTAACTACCTGTTACACATTTTAGCCTGAATAAGGAGGATTTGGTAAGTCATAATTCAAACAGCATAACCACTTGAACTGTTAATGGCAAGAATGAGTTTTAAACTTGAGATAAATGTTATCTTCTGACAAAACATGTCTGAGACTGTTTAGCAAATAAATATTGGTGGTTGGACCTATGTACAATGAGTTTACGGGTATTTTGTACCACTTCCAAATTTCTAGTGTGTACTGATAATAGTTTATGAGGAGTATATTCACTAATTAAACACTGTCTAACTAAAGCAATCTGTGATCAGTCTTAGTTTTTTATTTACAGAAGTGGAAAAGTAGATACTGTTGATTAATCTCATACTCACTGTTCATGATTAATTTGTTGACTTATTTGTCTGCCTCCATCAGTGCTGAAAACATTGAGAAGAGAAAGATCTCAAGGAACTTGAGACAATACTGAGACCATTACAACATCTGCCAAGATTTGCCAACATAATATAAAATTAAGTCCATACTTGAATGGCTCCTCAAAATTCAGGTTTATGGACGTAATTTTTGAGTGGATCCTTGAATTTCAAAGCCCATGCTACAGAAGTTGCTTATTGTGGTAGCTTATTAAAACTTGTGGTGGCGGACTTCGACAAATGTGTTGGCTGACTTATTGATTGGGTTTTTGTCATCCACAAGCTGTGGAAGAGGACTTGTAATTGCTTAGCGGAGGCCCACAGATAACAGATCGCGACATGTGTGTTGTTTCCTTGCTGACCACACTCCTTTGAAAAACACTCCCATTATTGCCTTTGCTGAGCACCATTATAAAAGAAAAGAAAAGATAAACAAAAGTTAAAGAGCAAGAATTTATCCATTGCAGCCATTTATGCGTCCAACATGCTCTCCTTTCATGAATTTATTATTTAATTCACTTTGAAATTTTATTCAAGTGCTTGCTATTTATATTGGCTTTAATATTGCTTACAGGTTACTAGTTGAAATAATAAAAGAGGGCAATTTAGCTCATTCTGATCACCAACCTAGACAAGAAGTGGATCTGGTGTGAAGTTAATAGCAAACCAGTTAACATTTTCAAAAAGAGTCCTGGAACATCACTGCAAAGCACTGTGGTTAGAGCAAACATATCAGTGTAAGGTTCAACTTCAAAGGGCAGTTCAAATTGTGGGCAAGCGAATACATGTTAATTCTCATCTCCAGCTCAGTATCTTTGCCACCTAGGCAAAAGTTCAAAGGACCTTCCCATTCAAACCTAATCCTCTGAAAGCATTTCCAGATGCTGATCCTCATGCTCATTATCTTTGCATTGTAGTTGACTTTCACCTTCCTTCATTCTGGAAATGAACTTTATTTGTGATTTCTTGGATGAACTTGGATGACTCTTTATTTTTGTAACTTTTGCACCAGTAGAAATTCGGTGCACAGTTGTTGCTAGATTTATGTAATACCTGGTATTATAACAAAAAGAACAGACCATTAACTTCTTTTGCGTTAGGCCAACGAGATGTGGAAAGTCGGCCATATATCACAATAGACCTTACAACATGGGTGCATGAGATGAAAGAAATAGTTAATCCATTGAACCTTGGGATCTAGATTTTGGTCATCTTTAATCCATATCCTTCAAACTTAACCTGTTCTTGGATCATTTGCATATTTCTCTCTCTTCCTTTGGGAGTTTAAAGAACTACTGACTAACCTATTGTAGTTCTTGGATGACAGATTGCAGGCGATTAATACCCGTGAGTTGTCCTTATTCGCAGCATGCCTTGGATACTTCTTCACAAAGGAGATCATGTGGTTGAGATTGCAATATCATGGGCATTTCTACACCATCAATTGCCTAGCTGATCTTCAGTTCTTGTGAGCTGACAAACAAATTGAGTGGGAATTCATGGAGCCTCTCATGTCTAGGCTCTTGGATCCTTAACAACTCAAAGTTCTTCTTTTACTTGATGGTATTGGAGATGAAAGGAAAACTTGTCTTCGATGTCACTTGTGTCATAAAGACAGTGATTCTCCCAGTCTATGAATTGGTATTGAACGATGTGTATCTGAAAGCTAGTGTTTACTAATTTCATCAGCTCAAGTTAGCATTGGCTAAGGGCAATAGCACCTAACTCTTGTTGAGGAACCCCTCGGTAGGTAATGACCATGAAGTAGCTGATTCAGGAATGACTATGAGTATTTCTTTGCCATATAAGATAGAAGAAGGGACGGTTTCTGTGTTACTTCAATTGCTAAGTACACCTAAAGTCTGTTCTTCCTCATTTTGTTTCTAGTCTTTATATATGAATGAAAATTAGCAGTTAGGAAGTACTTGTGTGAGAACATAGGTAATAAAGTTGACAAAAGAAATAGTGTAATCATCAACTTATACGATGCATAGATCATTAACAGTGTAATGGTATAAAAGATCAATTTTAATAACAAAATTATAGTAAATTAATAAAACGAATTCTAAGCATAACAAGTAATTGTTAAAGGAAGAAGTGCCATGGTAAAATTTGAAGAAACCAAAAAGAAAAGAAGGAAAAGACTTTTATTGTATAAACATGCAGTGTTAAATATATTCCATATAAAATTTGATTTAGGCCTTCTTTGATAATTCAATTCAATAATTAAATTTAATGGATTCAAATTGTTCACACGCGTTTCAAAATCCAACCCAAAAGTAGAACACGTGAATTAATTAATTAAATGATACCGAATTTTCTATATTAAACTTGTTCCAAACGATAACGATAAGCGATTCATTTATCACTAATGTGATATATATATATATATATATATATATTCAAATGTACCATCCTTTTAAATTTGTGCGGCAATAAAAAAAACTCAAGAATGCTTTGTGCGACGATCAAAATAGTAATAAAAAAAAAGTGAATTCAAGGGGTTCATAGCCATTAGGCCTTTGGCCTGATGGTCACCACCAGTCTTGGTGGGGTGGAATTGGTTTTCGTCGATGGAGTTTATACTCACATCGAGTCCCCCTCCCCTTTCCCTTGCTAAGTTTGGAAGTTTAGGATAGAAAAAAGAAGAATGGAAAACTTAAGTTATGAAAGAAGAGAAGAGAAGAGAAGGGATTGTTATGTTGTTTGGGAGTTTTAAGAATTAGTGGAATGATTTTGGATATGAAAATCATTAAATATTTGTTCAAGACATTTTTAAGGATAGAACAGGTATTTTAGAAAACTTTCATAAGCTTCCTCCAACTTTCTCTCCAATTTGGAAGGAAAAATTTTGCCTACTATTCATCTTCTTAAATCCTTCCATTTCCCTTTTTTTCTTTCTAACTAAAAACTAACGAATGAAGGAAAAGTTAGGCTTTGTTTGGACTACTTGTATTATAGTGTATTTCATTTTTTTACTTTTGGAACAGTAGGATTCTTAAATTCCAACGACTTGCCATGCCCCAATAATTCATCCCAATTCTGCTATCCCAAGACAGTAAAAAGCCAAAAAAATTTTCTGACCGTTGTACTGAGTCAGTGCAAACCGACAAAAGCCCCTTCTACTTTTTCTCTGTCTTTTTCTTTACTCCCCCTCTTCATCACCCCAACCATTCACTGACATACCATTCACGGAGGCTTTGTAGTTGTTCGAATTGGAGAAGTAACCAGCTTTGGGTGAAAAAACCTTCCACTTCCTGGGTCACCAATCTGATAGTTTCAATCAAGTCCAGTTCGATTAAAGGTTCAGCATCGCTCAAAGGCTTGCTGCCACCGTCGACCGTCATCGTCTCCGGCATATTTAATTCTCTGCGTTTCCTCCCAATCTATAGTGTTCAAGGTACGTTTCCTTGGCTGCCAACAGTGCTTGAGATTTTTTCCTTGCAAGGATGTGCTGATTCTTTTGAGTTCGGTTATATGAACAAAAGCATATGAACAGAGTCCTATTTTTCAATTTAATTAGGGTTTGGCAACATGTTGGAGCCAAATCTTCGTTCCTGAAACATATGCAAATTCCTGCATTGTAAATACTTTTATACTATTTGGTGATAAATATTTCCTTGTGGATCTCTGCTGCACTAGCTCATTTTTCCCAATTTTAAGTTTGCCATATTTCAAAAATTAAATGCACTTAATTTGAAAAAGTCGCACAAGTCTACCGACATAGAACCAACATTGTTAAGCCGTAGCAAAAAATTCAGTTTGGTAATTCCATGTTTTGGCTAGCCCACTAGAGCAATTTGCACATACAGGGAAGTAATTCAAACCCACTGCCAATGAATGGAGATGCCTCTTTACGACACATGTGAATGTATTCTAGGTATTCGCTATGTCAGCTATATGGCTTCTAATGTGGTAATGATTTTTTTGTTGGTGTTGGTTGTTAGTTGGGGGAAACAATATTGGTGTTATACTTGCACAAATACTAACTGATTACACTTCTTTTGATGATTTTTTCATGCCCATTTCATTTTTTCTATTTCCCATTTGTTTAGATTGTGACCAATCAGGTACTTATCCCTATTTAAAATAAATCTGCACTTAATTTCATAGAGTTGAAGGCTTAGCTCAAATTATACGTACAGATATAGGAAGAAAAACCTTAGTTATGACATTAGCTGAAAAAATTGCATTGTATGTCCTCATAGCTGCAGTTTGTGCACTTAGTTGCCTGAAATTCATTACCACATGCAGTCCTTTTTTGTTGCCTGAATTTCACTCGTTATTGCTGCATTTTTTTTACTTTAGCAGCCAGTTGGTGTGGAACTGTTACGTTCCTCCATTCTTCGTCATACCCACGTTTATATGCCACATAAGCGCCGTCGAGTCTGTAAGGCCAGCGGTAAGACCCTCGGTCATGTAAAATTCTGGCCAGATTGCTACTAGTATATATTACTTACCAAAAAAAAACTTTCATATTTTTTTGAATACTAGCATCAAAATTATTTGTAAGCTAACATATATGAATGGTTCACATTTTTTATTAAGCCCCTAACTTCAGTCCTATTGTTTATATTTCACTTTAATGCAATCCAGCAAGCACATTCCGAGAGCGGTTCAAACGACTTGGGTGCTTGTGCGAGAAACTACTTCATAAAGGTATGTAAATGATTCCACAAACTGCTGTATCAGCACCAACTTTCAATTTTTTGTGTTGTCTTCTACAATGTAGCTGCGCTTGACTATGGATTACATACGTATATTGCATTAGATGACTGATGATTCTGAAGTGGCCGATTGGAAAAATCACCCTACACTTGAGGCTTCCTTTGTAGTGACACTTGTTGAATGGCATAGGAATGGTGCTTGGGACAGGCACCAAAAGGGTAGGTCAAACTGGCACCATCTGTGCTTACACATGAATGATAAGTGCCACGTCAACTTGAGGTGGGAGCAATATCGGTCAAAATTCTATAGGCTAGAAGCCGAGTGGAAGTGTTTCAACCGCTTATCGGGGATGTCCCAATCTACAACAGAGACGGGAGTTGGATTTAATTCGGAGCTTTTGTGCTTTCAGACTACGAAGAAAAAATGGAGCGCTCTAAAGCGGGTAAACTCCCACTATGTCTCCATTTTTTAGCTTCAATTGACCATAATTTTGTATAACTTCAGTACAGTTCCATACATTTTTCTTATGACTGAGATGGTACAATTAAACTCAACACTTTTTTGGCCTTGTAACATGCTGCAAGTAGCAGGCTTGGGTTTTTAAAAGGCGTTTCTATGTCTTTTCATCAGTTGCATACTTTATTCGTTGTTATTTCTTTTCATCAGTGTGCTTAGAGTTTTTTGCTTGTTTCTGAGATACTGTTGGTCATTCCCCCTAATTCATCGACATATTAATGTGAAAAGCATTTGTATCCAGAATTGCTTTCATAGTCCAGCTAGTTATATAGTTCCCTGTTATTTTGCTGCCCTGTTTTAACCATTATAATGTGGATCTATCAATGCATGAGAGTCACACGAATTATGACTTATTTAAAAGTTGCACGTGTTTTAATCTTTGATTAATGCTGAGCTTGGTTGCTACTATAAAAACTAAGGGTGTATTTTCTGTGTCAGCACTATCAATTCCTTTGATTGCTTATGGGATTTAAATTTGGAAATGGATGGGGTGCTGAAATAGTTACCTACCAAATTAATGCTGGTGCCTAATCAAGTTATCGTTGGTTGCTGCCCTGGTCATGGCTCCTTGCTGGCCTAAATATCTTCCATCAGTAAACTTGATTTAAATATTGCTTCGGGGTCGCAGAAATTGTTACTTATTTGAAGTGTGGCTTGTAATTACATTTCCATGTCTGTTCTATCAATTGTATACAGTTTTCGTTTTGAATTAGCCGCCATTTCACATGACTTGTAGGAAAACAAATTCTATGCTAGATTCAAAGAAAGGCGCAGCTGCGGTTGCTTCTATGAATTGACAGATATTCTTGAGGGTCGATTAGCCACAGGAAAGCATGCCCAATCATCTGCTCAGAGTGATGTCCACCACTCTCCTTGGTCTGCCGAAAAGACCACAGCTTCTGCATCAAGGTGCAAGGGAAAGGCAAAGATAGACGGACCCACTTCAGACTTTTGGGGAAGGATGTTTATATTCCTGTTCGGGATGAAGAAGTTGAATTCGTTGCTAGCAGGCCGGGTAAACGATCGTATCGAGTCGGGGAACATCATCCTATGATGGTTCAAGGAGCACTAAGTCTCCGAAGACCGGGAAAGCTCTGCGAGACGCAGCAACCAACATTGGCAGGTTGTTACAGATCCATATTGAGGAAAACACTAGACGAAATGACTGGTGTGTAGTGGCGCTAAAGGTTTGGGACCAAAGTTACCCAAAACATGAGCCTATTGATCTGTGGTCCCGAAAACAGCTTGCATGCATGAAGGAATTTGAAAATAGTGAGAGTTGGTGTCACATGTTTCTTCAGTCTGATGAAGGCTTCTAGTATTGGTATGCTGACACCATTCTTGACCCGAAATAGTTCTTGCGTGCTGCTGGTGTCATTTACTATTTGAGGAAACTGGCTGGGTTGGGACAACCGTGTCATTTGTGACCAATTTTGGATTGCTTGTCTCAACTGGATTCTTTCCCAGTCCTACGGATTTATATCTTATTAGCTTGCTATTTGAGATACAGTTGTAGTATGTATGTAGTTGAGACTTTTAATCGCCTTGGCTTATGAATTTGATGGCGTACTTGTACTAATTTTATATGTTGTCTGAGCTGGTTGCTACTCCCTTTGTTTGGGTTATGTATTTGAGACTTTTAATCACTTTGACTTATGAATTTGATGGTGTACTTATACTAAATTTATATGTTGTCTGAGCTGGTTGCTACTCCCTTTGTTTGGGTTACAATTTATGACTGAGACCAATTGTATTCATTTACTATCCAGCAGATTTTTTTGTCTAGTTCTTAACCAAAAATGTTGATTAGCTATATTGGATTTATATATATATATGTCACAGGTAGACTTATATATATGTAAACTTGTGCCTAAAAACAGGAATTTGAAACTTGTGTAAATTCTGTAGTCTCAAACCCACGGACAAGACAAATTCAGTTTGACCTTAGTTATGTCCATATCATTTTTTTAATAACTCCTGGCCCACAATTTGTCCGGCAGCCAAAGAGGCTAAATAAGCAGGAATTGAGTTGCTTTTCAATATAGACAAGTTTGCAAGTTTGCAATTGAATTAAACGGCTTGCTGGATTTTTTTGAAATAAAGGGATGCGGCTCTTCCCCACATAAGACACTCAATAGCGAATTTGCAGGAAATGCATATGGGTGTCTGGAACAGTCGCTCAACAGCTTATTTGCAGGAAATGCACATGGGTCTCTGGACATTCACGGGAGCCCGGATGGCCTATAACATCAATTGTGTCCCCAGTAGGATTCTGCTCACTGCTGGCTTTTTCCACTAAGTTGTCTGAGTAATAGTAAAGATCTATCAATCAGTAACAAGCAACCAACACGCGATGCAATATTTGGGAGCAGCTTTTTTTACCCAACCCGTCATAATGATTCAAAATGTGCACTATGTGTAGTGTCGGTAGTATCAAATAGTTACAAACCATGTTTCCAGTCTAATTTATATAAAACTAAATTTTATATCAGTTTCAACTATGTTTTCATAGTTGCTACTAAAGTCAGGGAGAAGGAGGGCGTAGCTGCTATAGGAATCTTACTTCGTCTACGGCTTCCAATCCTTTTAGTAGCTACTTCCATACCGCAGCACAGGTTAATTGCTTATCGGAGCCATATCTCTGGTGTTAGGAAATTTTAAAATTAAGGTGAAGTGGTCATGGTCCGTATACATACATATTATATATATATATATGTAATTGTAGTTCAAATTATTTACAAACCTGGAAAATTTGGAGATATATGTATGTGTATATGCATATCTTCCATTACTACCCAGTCGGTTTCTTAAATTAATGTTGCGTACTATTGTTGGTTGTTGATGATTTTCAAATTTTTTAAGTGGATTATGTTTGGCATTATACATTAGCCATATCTAAAATCAGTTCTACATTTCCAAAGAAAAGTAGTTTATTAAAAAATACTTTTTAGTCATTCTGCAACAAATTAGCCAGAGCTTCTTTAATGAATTACATATCCTGTTTGGAACACAGCCAAATTAGGAACATGGATGGCAAATGGAATACTTGGGGATCATCATCGAATTATGATGATAACGAAGATGAGGACCGGCAACTTATCCAATGGGCAACGGTTATTCTATTCAACCCTCTGGCTGAACGGCTTGCCGGATATATATTGCCTTTACCATGCCGAAATAGTATGTTAACTGGCAGAGATTATGTGCAAGAAGTTATTCATTGCCATCCTGCAAGAGTACTTGAGAACTGTAGAATAACGGTGGAGTCTTTCTTGTGCTTATGTGACATTCTTGTGAGTGGGGGATATGTCCTGCAAAATCCCTAGAAAAGAGTCCTCATAGAAGAAGCATTATGCATGACATTAGTTATGTTAAGTCACAATCATCGAATACGGTGCCTTGCTGAGCGATTCTAACATTTTCCGGAGACCATATGTAGGAACATTCACGAGGTGTTACGGGGGCTTTGTGAGTTGGGGAAAATTCTCATTCGTCCAAGAGGGCAGAACGAGATTCATCCTAAGATTTACACTGATCGGAGATTTGCCCAGTGGTTTATGGTATAGTATTTATAGAAGAAATTTATACTAGTAATATACCTATTAATTGCTTGTAGTTTTTTTCCAAAAACATTGCATCATAATGCTTTTCTTTGTGTTTCAATTGTGACTTATGCACTTAGCAGCAAACTTTTGGGTTCAAAATCTATAAAATGCTGTAAGTGTAATGGATGGTACACATGTTCCAGCACATCCTCCACCTAAAGAGCAAATGGCGTACACGAATAGGCATGGCCAAGCAACTCAAAATGTACTAGCCATTTGTGATTTTGATATGCGTTTTTCATATATTTATGTTGGTTGGGAAGGAAGCGCCCATGATACACACATCTTGGATGGAGCACTAACAGGACCTACACATTTTTCGATGCCCCCGCCAGGTGCACTCAATTATTAGTCAAATTGTTTCGCATCATCGAATGTGGTATGTGAGTATATGACTACAGACCGAGTGTGTTTTTACTTATATTCAACTTTCATTCTGGTGTTTCTAGGGAAATACTACCTTGTGGACTCAGCATACAGAAATATTCCTGGATTCCTTGCACCATATCGTGGAACACCTCGACAACCTACACAAGGTCGACGTGGGTTTTCCTCCCCGAAGCAACTTTTCAATACTCGTCATTCATCATTCAGAAATGTAATTGAGAGATGCTTTGGGGTGCTTAAAAGGAGATTCGCCATCTTACGCGGTCTTGTACCTAATTTTTATATGAGTACACAGATAAATGTGGTGATAGCTTGCTGCACTTTACACAATTTCATACGGGATAAATTGCCAGATGATGACATATTCAATGATCATGATCAATCGATGGATATCGAGGGAGAAGGAGGGGTCCCACCAATGCCAGAAATTCAACCCCTAAGTGCCTCACAAGAAGAGGTCAATGAATGGCATGAAATGAGGGATGAACTGGCAAACGGAATGTGGAATGTGTATCACAGTGCAAGGCGAAGGTGAGGGGGTAAATGAATAGGAATGACCGTTGTGTATTAATAAATATGTGAGGTGAATAAGGTTAATTCAAGTACTTAGCCTCATTTTAAATTGCTAGAGTTCAGCTTGTTTATGTCATGGGTCCATGTTTCCTAATTGGTCTATGCTTGCATCAGAAGAGTGTGCCCAATTCTCTGTATTGAAAGTGATGTATTCTATACTAATGCTGGTTTCATATAATTTTATGGAAAACTATTTAGCCCCTGCAAATTAAATGCACATACATTCAACTTTCCTTGCATGAGGTTGCAATTTTAGGTGAATAATGTGATATAGTCAAAAAATCGGTGATAAAAATTTATACTTGCAAGGATATAACATATTATCCAAACGCGAATCCTATATTGTATTCTCATAAAATCGACTATTCATACGAGATTGAGTTATTGTTATCCGGTCAAGCTATTTGACCGAATAACAAAAAATTATTCATTACAATACTCATAATCCATACAAAGCCAATTATATTCAATTTTTTTAATCCTTAAACTTTAATATAAAACACTATATGTCTCTGAAAAAATAGAATCTCTCCAACTTTAATCTCTGAAAGTTTAAAATTGTTCCGCTTGAGTATAAAATCTATCTCACGTCTATTAACGAGTTTACTTAAGTGGGACAAAATTTATTTTAAAAAACAAAATATCTGATTTTAAAGTTTAAAAAATAAAGTAAGTTGAAGGATGTAAAATGAAATTAACAGGTATTCTTCCAACTATACCTGATAATTGGGCGGGTTGGACGGGTTTTGGACGGGTTGATATTGGGTTTTTACTTAAATGGGTTATACCCAACCCCGCCCAACTTTAAATCGGGTTAGGGTCATATTGGGTCATCTCAAACCCAAGACCCAAATATGACCCAATATATTAATTAATAGATTTTGATACATAAATTCTTTCAAATATATTTTTGCATACAAAAAATTTTTTTTCACACACATAAACACATTTTCACACACTAAAACAATTTTGGTCCAAGTTGAATATAGCATGAAAAAATATTATACCAATATTAAACAAGATCCAATCACGCCTTAATTCAATTGAAACTTGATAAGAGAGATACAATTCTCAACTAATTAGTTCAAATATCACTATCCAATTCATTTAAGATTTGTGACTTTTGGGTTCCTTTTATTCATTATTAAATAACCTCACTTTGCACTTTTTACACAATTATTGTGGTTGAAGATCAATCTTGTCTTGTGATAAACCTTCATGTCAAGGGCCAAAAAAGGGAAAAAAAAAAAGACGAAGCAGAAAGAAAATTGGACCCATGAATGATCTAATTGACAAATTTTAATTAATAATTGAGCAACTTATGAAAGCAATTAAAAATTTGCTTGCATATTTTGCTAGATTTTTTAGGGACTAGTAAATGCTTAAAAACACGAGTTGCTAATAGAATCTCCCCATCCAAAAGATAACAATGGAAAAAAATATGTATATGTACATTAACATGCAGTTGAACAGTAATCTTCACAATCCTAAAACCAATTAGTAAAGGAACAAGATGTGTATAGACTTGCAAGTTTGCTGTCTTAAAGGGAAAAAAAAAAAAAACAGCAAGCCCGATGCAGTTGACAAGAATGTGCCAAAATGCTTAAAGTTCAGAAAACGGTGGTGGATTGAAAATTCCCAGACGAGAGGCCTCCATTGTTTTTTTAAGTTGGGTAATGGGTACCCAACTTAATTGCCCAAACTGCCCAAAATACATGTGGGTTTTTATTACCCAACCCAAAATTAACCCAACACCCAATTTACCCAACCCAACCTCTTAAATTAGTGGGTGGGTTGGGTGGGTTGTTGGATTTTGGGTATAATTGCTACCTCTACTTCCAACCAAATGTCATCGGACTAGAACTCTTTCATTGACGTGGCATCTTACCACTGGTTTAGGGTCTTTAGACCACGTAACAAAAAAATCAGCATTTATTTGAAGTCAACGGTCCCCACGTCGGTAGAGTGTAGACTAATCAAGATGACTATTAGATCACGATGCTGAGATCGACGGTTCTCCAGATCGGCGTATGATGAACTTTAGAACACATGATTTTATTACTAGGCGTTGTGCCCCGCGAGTTTCGCGGGGTGCCCATTATTGATTGTTTGAGAGTAATGTAAGATTTATTTAATAATTAATATTTAGAGTGTTTTGTATGATAATAGGGTTGGAATAATAAATAGAGGAACAATATATTGGATTAATATATTTATAAATAGATATAATAATATTGTTGTGATGTGTATTTAATTTTTTAAGAGGAAGAAGATGTAACTATTGTTGTGATGGTTTTATTATGAAATGAGAGTAGCAATGGAACGTATGAATTATATTGATTGGAATGTAATTTGTACCAAATTGACCAAAAATTAAATGAAGATTAGATAGTGGTAGAATTTAGGATAAGAAAGACTAAAAGAAAAGAAATATAGTGAAGAATATAAATTCATAAATATAATATATACAAATTAGACATTTTTAAAAATTTGATATTATAAATAAATGTTAGATTGATTTAGTTTGAAGTTTATATATATTAGATAGATGTTAAGCATATGTGATTTTCATTGATTTGTATTAATATGAAACAGCATAATCGATATATATATATTGATTGGATATAGATAGAATTTTTATTTATTTGTATATAATAGATGTATGTAAGATTTTTATCAATTTGCAGAATTTTTTTCATATTTGATATTTTTGGTATTATATATGTTTTCGAGAAAATTAATAAAAATGTGAATAAATATAAAAATAAAGTTATTGTATGTATTACATGTGCATAGGTTTTTTAGTGATTTGTGTAATTTTTTAATACTTAATATTTTTGTGAATATACATATTTTTGACAAAGTTAATAAATAAGTAGATCAATATAGAGGAGGGAAAATCATAAATATAGAAGTAGCGTTAAAATTAAAATTGTTTGATATAAATAAGATTTGGTATACATTAATATAAAATTGAATTATTAATTTATATATATTAGATAGATAGTAAAAGCATATAATATTGATTGGTCTATAGTAATACAAAATAGGATAATTGATTTATATATATTGATTAGATACACATAGAATTTGTATTTGTTTGTATGTATTAGATGCACATAGAATTTTTAGAGCTATGTATAATTTTTTGGTATTTAATATTTTTGTTAATATACACATTTTATACGTAAGATTTTCAGGGAGTTGGAAATTTTGTTCATATTTAATATTTTTGCTATTATATATATTTTGGAGAAAATTAATAAATAAGTGAATAAATATAAAAAAGGAGGGAAAATTATAAACATAGAAATAGGTTGACAATTATAATTATTTGATATAAATAACACATATTATATGTTAATAGAAAGCGGTATTATTAATTAATATATATTAGATACACATTCAACACATATGATTTTAATTGATCTACATGAATACAAAATAGTATAATTGATTTATATATATTAATTAGATACAGATAAAATTCTTATTTGTTTGTATGTATTAGATGCACATAGGGTTTTTACGAAGCTGGATATTTGTTTGATATTTAATATTTTTGTTAATATATGTACATTTAAGAAAAAGTTAATAGGATAATTATGATTCTTGGATAAGTCTCTGTCGAAGAGGTGCAAATGATAATTGTTTTCATTGAGGAGGGTGAATAGGATGACACTTCCTTCATGTAAGAAGTGTTTTTGCGCGAATGTTGGCCAACCTTCTGTTATTTCTATTCCTTCTAGCTGAAAGATCCATCGAGTTTTAGCATGATAGCAATTGATCACTCCAGTGTCGTTTGTTTGTATATGTGATGGTATATCACCGATGAGTACCTGAGATAGAAAATAGGGAGAAATGCAGTTGTATTATGGAGTTGGAGTAGCAATGTAATGTATGAATTATATTGATTGGAATATAATTTGTAGGAAACTGACCAAAGATTCAAGATCGTCCGCTCTAAGCATTATATAAAATGAGAAGTGCGTCATTAGTTTTTCTTCTTCTGTGAATAGTCCTTCGATCATAAGAAAAGGAATAGGTTAATTTATTTTGTAGTAGAGAGGTAAGATTGTTTTCGAGAAAAGGAATTACTTACTGCATCCAATGGGTGACTGTGAATGATTGAGGAGGATGTTCCATTCATGACAAACTAAACAGTTATTTGGATTATATATAGCAACTCTAAAGACCATGTATCCTATGTGTAGAAAACGAAGAATGGAGCCATTCTGTAGATCGTGGTCTTGTATGAATTTGTTCCATCCAGATAGTTGAAAGCTGGTATCGAGTTTTATGAACCATGTGCGAGTTCCATTTCGTATAATCATTGTGCTTGTCCAACAGTTCCTCAATTGTTGATAAAATGATGGATTAATTCTCTGGAAAGGAAAAAATCAGGTAAGCTATAAAATGTGTGAAAATGAAGGTGTGTAAGCATGAGGTTTATTGGTTTACCAATCCTTCTGGGTATGCTTGTCTATATTCCAGGAGAAATGAGGTTGGCGGTGAAGCTGAGATTATGATAGATACATATTTTATAGTTGGTCAGTGGAGAATAAATGAGGTACATATTAGTGAAGAAAATGTGAAGTGTAGAATATATAAATATAAGTTGAGAAAACTTACTGGATATTAATTCTGGTGTGGATAGTCGGATATGAATGATGCGAGCCAGTTTGAGGCATCAAAGTGTGATGACCAATATTGAAGATGGGGTTGAATGAATCTAGAACCTATAGCTCTTCTGAAGTTGGAACTTATTTCATATGTAAAGGTGTTATTGGGTGCTGGGGTTGCTTGGATGACTTGAAGTGCTTGTCCATTGATAGTATGAAGGTAAAACAAGCAGGTTATTAGCTGGTCATTTTCTTCTATTGTTTCTATTGTCCAATCTATAAAAGTTGGTATTGCCATGAGTTTTCTGGGGTTCTTGATTTAAGTTATACTTACGTATATTATTTATAGTGGTTTTTATTGGTGGATAACATGTGATATGAGTGGGTTAGTTTTTTAATTATTTTGATTTTTTCTTATATGTTGGTTTGGTAGACATGTGAATACACAGTAATGTATTGGAACAAGACAAGAAGCTATTATGTTGTTTTGTTAGTATTTTGATGAAACTGTTATCATGTGAATGTATAGTTATGTTGAGATGTGTCAGATGTATTGGAGAAAGCAGGGTTGACGAAGTGATATAAATAGTGTGGTAGATAATGATGTAGTTTTAGATGTGGTTTACCGGGTATTAAATAAAAGTAGATGCTGTTTTTTTTTTGTTTAATTGGTGCATAAAGGTAGTAGGTGTAATGCGAATGCATTATGTAAGTTTAGGTTTTTTTTGTGCTTGTTTGATGAAAGTTGTCTTGGTTGTTGTTAGTTATGATGGAATGGAACCAGGTTGGAAGAAAAACTATTAGTAGTTTAGTGAAATTATTGTCATGTGAATGTATAGCACTGTTTGGTTGTGTCAGATGTATGAGGACGATAGGAAGAAGTCTGATAACTTAATATATGTACTATTTGATACTGGTCATAAAGTTGTTCATAATGTCTGATGAGGAACAAAACAAAAATATGTCCTGGTTTAGCTTGTACATAAAGTAGGTAACAGCAAAAACTGACTGATAGGTCCAGGGAATGAAAAGCATTAAGACAAATAGATAGCTATTTTATGCAGTCTTGTGGTGCTTAGATTCTTTGTCAAATTGTTGATCTAAGTTGCGCTTGACAGATGGCAGTGAGGCTGTAGTCTTTGATTGAGCCACAGTAGTTGCTTCAAATGGAGGAGATCCACTCGATGAAGTTTTTTGGTGGATTGAGCTGGGAGTGGCAATAGGTGGAGATTGATTAGTTGGAGTTGCAAGTTCCTCAGGCATGTCTGTTTTCTAAATGAATTCTTGTTGCTTTGACTCTGGAAGTCTTTGCTGACTTAGGTGCTCAAGGAGAAGATCAGATGATGGCTTATCAGCAACAAAGGCAGTGAGAAAGTAAAGAGGTGTAAATTGTCAGTGGGATGGCAGATATGATCTTATCTCGCAGAGCAATGTTTGCTGTTGGATCTTCTGATTGAAAAGATCAATGGGAATTGGGATTTTCTGTATTATTAAAAAAGTATAGATAAGGTTATAAAAAGAACGAAGTGTGTTAAATGTTTTATGTATATGTATTAGGGACTGGATATATACCTTGGTATATTTGTCATAGATTTCAGTAGCAATCATGTCAAGTAGAATTTCTGCGTAGTTTTTCTCGACAGTAGCAGTGATGTAACCGGTATCATCATGTATGTTGAGCTAGAACCTTGCTCTGCGAAAGTAATAAGTTTGAATTCAGTGCATTGTACGTGTGTAATGGTGATAAAAGGACATATATGTAATTTATGAATGGAAAATATATACTTTGGTTTTGGTTTGTTGTCTTTTGTTTCACAGAAGTTGCAATCAAATTCAATATCCATCATTGCTCCAGTGGATTTACCGCATGTAGTACAGTTAGAGACAAAGAATTTTTGCTCATAGTTGACTATCAATGGAGTTCCTTTGATGCAGAAGTTTTTGATCTGTTCAAAAGAGAAAATTGGAAGTTATGATTGAGGGAAGTGAATTATATATGTAATTTTTTTGGGACAGTATCTAAGGGGAAGAATGTATTAAATAAAAGTATGCATTTTACCAGTTCTGAGGAAGCAAGGATCTGCGAGATTGGTCTTATTTGACTGCCAGGAAGAGCAAGCACTTTCTGATTTATTTTTTCATAAAGCTTGTGGCTGATGCCTTTGTCAATATATGCTTTATTCTCATCACACCTGTGATATTTATCTAAATTTGTTATTAATTGTTATATTTATTTATGAAAGTTGAGGTTCTGAGCATGGAAAGTAAGGAATAGAGAAAAGTATACCAAATTTTTAGTGAAGCTGTCTGCTGTAATGGTGGATCAAGAATAATGGTACTACTTGGTCGAGTAGTAATATCAATTCCTTTGATTGTTATTTGTAAAAAGGGAAAAAGGAGAGAAAATAATCTGTATTATTAGCTATATGACTGTGTATAAAGCAATGAAACTATTGTTTGAATGATAAGCAAGATACTAACTATGATATGTTGTGATCTTTGGCCGAACAAGCAGAACTATCGGACATGTATGAATAATGTTCATGAGCTGAATCCCTTCAATGTAAACATATGGTTCCCACATGCATCTGGTGTATATGTAGGTAGTAATAGGCGAAGAAGATAATGCATTATATGGATAGGTGATTGGATGAAAATTTAAGTTGTATGCAGGTATATTTAACAAGATAAAAGAGCTGAAAAATTACTCAGGATTAACAGCAACAAATCTGCGTATTGTGCGTGGTCCTTTTGGAGTGGATATCATTGATTCTGGGAATCCTTGAATTAGAGCACATAGCAGATCTGCAGAAATATGATTATTTGATAAATGGACAGTTTTAGTATGGAAAAATTTAACATAAAGATAGCTCTATTTAACAAATTGGGACAGAAAAGTATAGTTACTAAATCTGGTGACATCATTGTTTTTGTATTTATCAAGATCCCAAAATGAAGTTAATGGGAAGCGATTGTCCAATGTCAGTTCCTTTGCTTTTTCTGCCTGTCTGATAAAAGTTGTTTTTGTGATTGTTAGTTGCCATGGGACAGAACCAGCTTGATTCTTTCATCAGTGATAGATGAAATAGCGGCGTTGCCAATGTAATAAGTGTGATAAAGATGAAGCTTGGTATCTGCGTAGTTTACATCTCTAGTGAATGCAATTCCTTGAATTGATTCATTCTGCAAACAAGGACAGATGAGTGGATTGAAAGTTGATGATAAATAAAGGGAATGATTGATGGCAGACAAGGGTGCTATATTGTAGTAGATTATTTTTAATAGGAGAGATTTTTTTTGTGGAACGAGCAAGCATTATTATAGCAAAGAGTAAGTAAAATGGTCTCTGTTATGGTAGCTATTTTTTTAATAGAAAGAAGTTCTAATATGAAACTTACTTGTTCATCTGCAAACATGAAGTGTTGGAATGCGGTCTGATCTTTTCCAGTAAAAATGTTTGTTTTTTTAATTAGGATGACCTTTATCATCCATTCACTTGATTTATCTGTCAACGTATTCACACCAGTGCATCTGTTATCCATATCTGCAATATAAAGAATTAGAAATATATTAATATAAACAGAGATATCTAAATATATACGATGGTCAATCTAGGTACTTTTAATTCAATATATTTGAGTTTGGTACTTAATCTTCAGCTGCAGCTGCTAAAATTTCTTGATAAACCACATTTCAAGTACAATTGTTGGACAAAGAGTCAGAAGAAACAGGTCTTAGTAGAATTTTAACATCATTAGCAGTTCTAGCTCTTGATAGTGCAACATACAATTGACCATGTGAAAACATTGGTTCTTTCAAATATAATCCTACAAAATCAAGTGTTTGTCCCTGTGATTTGTTAATTGTCATAGCAAAACATAAGGAAATTGGAAACTGAGTACGTTTGAAAGGTATTGGATATGACTCATCATTAGAGCTATGCAATGGAATGCGAGGAATGAAAACCTGTTTACCATAATGAATTCCTATAGAAATTTGAGCATGAATGACATTTTTGTTGAAATTCAAACATATCAAACGTGTTCCATTGCATAATCCTTGTGCTGGATTGACATTTCTTAGGAGGATAATTGGACAATTTTGGTTCAAAATCAATTGATGTGGAGGTAATCCTGGAGGGTGAATAGTATTCAAGAAGTCACCATGATCAGCTTGTTTGGTTGGATCTATTGTTTGATCAAAGCTGATATACTTGACTTCTTCTCCAGGAAACTTCTGAATTAAAATCTGATTGATTTCATGCACAATATCATTTGTTGTACTCAGAATGGTCCTGTTAATAAGAGCAGAATTGCCACACAAAAAGGTGGATAGAGATGGATAAACTGTGTCTATGAGAGTGGCTAAAGATTCTTGATCATTAATAAAAGGGATGATCATGGAAGAAGGCAAACTTATTTTATCATTTGCAATGGTTGCTTCTGTGCCATTTCCAATGTTGAGCAAAAGATTTGAAAATGATAGATCTAAAGATGCTCTCATGTTCTCAGTGAGTCGAATCTTCTGAAGGTGTGGCCAGATATATGAGTTGATGAGCGATGCAGAAATATAATCTTCTTTATGGCCATTCCTAACAACTGGTAGAGTTTGTCGAAAATCTCCACCGAAAACAATGATTTTGTCACCAGAGATGTGATCAGAATTGAGCAGGTCTCTAAGTAATCTGTCAAGGGATTCAATTGCATATTTTTTTGCCATTGCTGCCTCATCCCATATTATTAACTTTGCAGCTTTGATCAACTCAGAGATGGCACTTTGTTTGGATAGATTGCATGTGTTATTGCTTTCATGATGGAGCGAAATTTTGAAACGTGAATGAGCAGTACGTCCTCCTGGAAGTATCGATGCAGCTGCTCCTGATGTTGCGGTTGCTAATGCAATCTGACCTTTTGATCTAATTGTTGCGAGGAGACCTTTATAGAGAAAGGATTTCCCTGTGCCGCCAAGTCCATCAATGAAGAATGCAGCTGATGTATTTGTATTGACTGCTTCCATTATTTTCTGAAATGCAAATTTCTGACCACCATTCAACATAGATACTGTTGCTAAATCTTCTTTGGAGACAGGTATTACAAATTCAGCTTCTATTTCTTTTCCAGGATTGTTAAATTGAACATCTAGAATAAAGTCTGAGAAGCCAAAATCTTTTATGCTCTTTCCCATTATCTGTAAGTATTGATCAATTAACCCAAGGACTCTCATGATAACTGCATTCTCTGTTAAGGATGAATCTACTGCAATGTCTTCTAATAAGAATGGCTGAAATTTTGTCCACAGTTGCTATGGATTAGATGGTGCAGAGTGAACTAAAATTACTGCAAATAGCTGTCTTAAACACTGCGGCATTCCATAGATAACAACCTCTGATAAGCATTCTTCAGCTCCATTGTCTGTTTGGAGGAAACGTAGGTTTCGAATATGCATGAGCAATATTCTGAGATAATATCTTTCACCTTCAATTGGATGTGCCGTTATTACACGGCCAATGACCTGACCTCATTTTCTAGTATACCAGATTCTATCACCTTCATCCCAAACAAAATGCTAAGGAAATTCTTTGTATAGAAGGTTAAGATCTTCTGCTTCCTTGTTTGTTTGATTCATTGTAAAGAACTCCGTTAGCATTGTTCGTGTAAGCCTGTCATCTGCAATTACTTCTGTTAAAGACTGATTCTCATCAAAAGACATAGACCGGTAGTTTTCGAGGTGCAGATGAAGTAAAATGACTGAAGGATTAATAGCACTGAGATCGAAAGCATAAATTCTCCACATTGCTTCAGGAGCACAGACCTATCTGGCAGATTGAAATTTTTTTATCTCATCAATGATTCTATCTGTTTGTTGTGCTGTCAATTGATACATCACTCTGTCATGTCCTTTATATATATATTTGTATATATATTTGACAGCTTCAATAGCACAACATATTTCCACATTGATGTGACAATCATATTTAGCAAGAAGATATGGATTATAAGGAACAATCCATCGGTTGTCCAACTCATGTTCTCTGATGTACACTCTGCTGCCATCATCTCGTTTTCTGTATATAGGATAGGAATTTTTTTCATGTTTTGTGTATGCTGAGAAATTCTTTGGATAGTTGCTTCTGCACTTGTGATTCTGTCGCATGCAAGGATTACTTGGATTCATTGGTCCACATGGTCCGTGAAGCATATGTTTTATAACCAGAGAATATAAGTAAGGTGACAATCTTGTCATACTCTTATGGTGAAAACATCTTTGAATGCTCTTTTAAAATGATCAAGAAATAAGCATGCGGCAAACCTCTTTTCTGAAATTCAATAACATAAGTATAAGCAACAACATGACCAAAAAGATGCTTCTTGAAAAGATCTTCCTTCAATTGTTCTATTTTTGCACGAAATACTCGTGTAATCAAGTATGGCCGATTCTAAGTCTCATCTGGTTCCTTAAGATGGTTCTTTATTTCAGGCCAAGAAGGATTACTGGTCATTGTAAGGAAAATATCTGGCTTTCCATAACGTTGGACAAGGGTCATACCATCCACATATCGCCGTCTCATATCCCTTGGTCCTCCTATAAAACTTGTCGGCAGAATGATACGTTTTCCTACATCTGATGCATTTATCTGGCCCTTTGCTATGATATCGAGTAATCCTTGATATGCTTCTGTCCTTAATTTGTTTTGCTTGTTTATGTGAAATTCAAGACGTGATGTCTCTAGTTTGACATAACTATCAACAGAATATTGTTGCAGTAGACGGCAGATATGCAGCAAATATGATTGATCTGTATCTCGCATTTGAAACTTGTAAGCATAATATTCTCGGCATGAAACTGTTGGTCTTTTCTTTTTTTTCTTCTTAGCAGCTGTTAACATAACAAAAATGTAACAATTAGATATTTTATATTATAGTCAATAAAGAGTAAAAATTATAAGTGTTTGTAGGTGTACCTGTCTGTTCTGCATCAAATATTTGTTCTACATCATTACACTGATGAAGAGAAACCAGATTTTCGCTTTCACAGGTCTGATGAGGTTGGTTGTAAATCTGAGCCTTTGTCTTTTGAAGGATTCCAGGATGCCATCCAGTTTCTCCACGAGCAAATATCAGTGGATATTGTAATATGTCATAGCAACCGTAATGTTGCTTAAGTATTTTTTTGCCTCCTGCTTTTGTGCAGATTTCAATTTCTCTTGGACTGTCTCCATTGGTATTATCATTGTCTGACCAGATTGCTGCCACTTGAGAGACTGAAGGAACATTGAAAACACATTGATCTAATCCTGGATCAGATTTAAGGAAAATTCTGTATTTATCTATATCTTCAATGTCTGCTAATCTCCGGATAAACACAAAATAAGGGTTCTCATCAAGAATGGATTTTAGCTGTTGAACAATTGAGTCTCTGAATTTGCTGGATAGAGCCATTCTGTTCTGCATCTCATGTTCTTTATCATAAAAATACAGTTGGAGATTTGATGCCTTTTCGCCATCAGAAGGTTTTAATGGATTGACAAAATGATAGATTTGCCCTTGGACTCGAAATGTGTAGATGCCTCTGTTTCTTTTACTGAGATCCTTGTCATAGTGAACTCCCAGTGATGTAAAAGCAAACATATTGTTGTAACTCCTGATACATTGTCTAAATTCGATAGCTTCAGGAGCATTTCCTCTATAAAGTTCCACAAGTTGATCTGGCATTTTTGTCTATGCTAGACGAATTTCTCCTGATGCACAACAAAATCTTGGTGGTTCCATATAGAAACGCTTAGCATGACAATGTGGACAATTAGGAACAGATGGGAGGATAGCTGGTTCTAATGGTATTTGCTGGAGCAATGGTATATTCTTTGTGCGTCGCATTTGAGCTAAGAGTGTTAAGCATGAATCTGAATGAGTTATAATATAAAAATAGATAAAGTCTATTGTATCTATTAGGAGATTAAAACAATGAAAATGGTATGGAGGTTTCTGTCGCACCAATTCGATTTTGGACAAGTGCAGAGGAACTTGATGGTTCTGCTACTACTGTTGACTGTGCTGAAAATTAGTTATTGTAATTTCAGCTATGGTATTGATGTGAAGGTTAGAATGTATTTTAGACACGTGCTATAATAATATAGGATTAAGTGTTTATTGATATTACTGGAGTAAACAAGGAACGTACAAGTGTAGATTGGGCAAGTGAACCATTGAGGGACAGCATCAGATGAAGGGGAATCGAAAATGTTTTCTAGGACTGGATCATTTGCTGCAGGAAGATGATCTATATATATATATATAAGCATTTTATGCGATATTGAACTAAGGAATAAAAGAATGGCAAAAGTATATGAAAAAAGGCCAGAAGTGAATAAATACATGGATCAATTGCAGATATAGCTGATGTAGATAAGCTGTCCAATATATGAGGAAGTGGCATGACAGGAAAAGGAAAACAGGAAGAAGGACTTGGAACAAAAGGTGAAGACTGGCAAAAAGCATCAAAAGGTCTATAAGGAAAGGAGCTGATAGCTGTTGTTGCAGTAGTATAAATAGGTACATCAACTAAATGGCCTTCATATCCAGAACAAATAGGAACTGATGGAACATTTGCAATGTTAGGAGTGCTGGATTCATCAACTGCAAAAGAGTCTGTCTTTTGGTTCTCTATCTGTGTAGCCTGCTCGCGTCGTCTGGCTATTTCTGCAGCGTATCTGTCTCGTCGTCGTTGATTTTTTTGGATACGACATTCATCTTGAGAACAAATTTTACGCTTTCGAGGCATACTAAATAAAATTAATGGCCAAATAGGAGTACACGTTATAATTAATGATAGCTATCATTGGATATAAGAAGCAAAAAATGAATTCAGTTGGTATCAGCAATCTGAGATTATAGAATTGAGAACTACCATGCACTCATAAAATAGTAAAATGAATAATATGTAAACATAAACATAAAAATTGTAAGACAGTAGGCGGAATATAAAATGGAATACATCACCTTTAATTTGATATGCAGCAAGCACAACGGAATGGAACAGTGAGGGAAATGAGAAAAAGTATGCAATTAAAATGTAGATCATAGCAAAGTCAGTGAAAAGGAAAGATAAAAAATTATAGTAATAATAATGATAATTATAATGAGTGAAAAAATAAGTCATTATAAAATGAGCAGCTCCTAAATAGGAAAGCATCATGCATGCAGATGCACGTAAGGGAAGAAAAAGTTCAAATCAAAAAATTATGACATGCATCAGGCATCAACATCAGACACGCAACAAAAAAAGACATAAAATACAAACAAAAGGCAAGAAAAATAGAGGAGTACAAAGGAATATTTGTCTGATAGGACACAATAAATGAAGACAGAAACAGTATGAAAGGCAGTTAAATGTTCGAATGAAAGAACTGATAGAAGTCAGAATCTAGAAGTCTATTAACGGGAAACAAGGAGAAGAATAACAGCTAGGCAGAAAATTACTGAAAAAAAGACAGGACTAAAGAGTAAAAGATCTATTAGGAGGCAAAAGCAGTCATAAGAGATATAAATGCATATTCATAAATATAAAGGGAAATAGGCCATAATGATAAAACATGCATGTGTCATGGCAACAGGTCAAGCAAAAAAGACAAAGCAAAGCATTAACGCAAGAAAAGCATTGGATACATAGATGATACAGGTAAATCTAAAATGACCAAAAAATGGAAAGAAACACTGTTAAGACGGGAACTGAAGTATACAAAGTAACTTACCAGGCAGGAGATTGAGCAGAGAAGACGCAATACAATAACAAAAAGTAACAGTGAAAGTGAGCCTCAATAAACCAAAGAAAAAACTGAGCTGAGAACCGGAGTCAACGGAATAAGTAAAATAATTACACAGCTAATAAAAGAAGGTACTTGGTGGCAGTAAAGATCCAACGGACAGGGAAGTAGAAGGATTAAAATCAAGCATAATGAATGGTGATAAGATAATGTATGTACCAACTAAACATGTGGGTCTATTTAATGTAGATTAGATGGTGAAAAGAATTGATGTGAAAAGAATGAACAGAAATAGTGACCATGCAAGTAGATGAATGACAGTTGGCCATAAAGTAATGTAAATAGTAAATAAACGCATGGGTACATTAAATGAAGATTAGATGGTGGTAAAATTTAGCATAAGAAAGAGTAAAAGAAAAGAAATATACTGAAGAATATAAATTCATAAATATAATATATACAAATTAAGGATTTTTAACAATTTGATATTATATATTTAGAAATCAAGGATTTTTAACAATTTGGTATTATAAATTTAGAAATCATATATTTATATTTATTGAGCGCTTAATTCGTTTTTAAATAAATAATTATTCAATTGATTTATTTTGAAGTTTATATCTATTAGATAGATGTTAACTATATATGGTTCTCATTGATTTGTATAAATATGAAACATCATAGTCAATTTATATATATTGATTACATATACATAGAATTTTTATTTATTTGTATATATTAGATAGATGCATGTAAGATTTTTATGAATTTGCAATTTTTTTCATATTTAATATTTTTGTTAAGATATACATTTCGAGAAAATTAATAAATATAAAAAGAAAGTTATTGTATGTATATGTATTAGAAGTGCATAGCATTTTTAGCGATGTGTGTAATTTTTGAATACCTAATATTTTTGTGAATATACACATTTTCAACAAAGTTAATGAATAAGCAAGTTAATAAATAAGCGAATAGATATAAAGAAGGAGGGACAATATCTCACATGTAAGATTTTTAGGGATTCGGGATTTTTTTGATATTAACATTTTTGCTATTATATACACTATGGAGAAAATTAATAAATAAGTGAATAAATATAAAAAAGGAAGGAAAATCATAAACATAGAAATAAGATTAAAATTATAATTTTTTGATATAAATAACACATATTATACATTAATACAAAGCGGCATTATTAATTTATATATATTAGATACACACTAAACACATATATAATTTATATATATTAGATACAGACTAAAGACATAGAATTTGTATTCTTCTGTATATATTAGATGCACATTGAATTTTTATCGAGTCGTATATTTTTTAGAAAATTACTTTGTTCATAAATACATTTTGGAGAAAGTTAATAAATATAAAAGAGCAGAGGAAATTATATTTTGAAGAAAGCCATGTTAATATAAATTTAGGGAATCAATATTTTTGTGGAAATTTTGAAGAAAGTTAATAAATAAGCAAATAAATATAAAATAGCAAGGAAAATTAGGAAGAAATGAATAAATATAAAAAGAAAATTATTGTATGTATATGTATTAGACGTGCATAGCATTTTTAGCGATGTGTGTAATTTTTGAATACCTAATATTTTTGTGAATATACACATTTTCAACAAAGTTAATGAATAAGCGAGTTAATAAATAAGCAAATAGATATAAAGAAGGAGGGACAATATCTTATATGTAAGATTTTTAGGGATTCGGGATTTTTTTGATATTAACATTTTTGCTATTATATACACTATGGAGAAAATTAATAAATAAGTGAATAAATATAAAAAAGGAAGGAAAATCATAAACATAGAAATAAGATTAAAATTATAATTTTTTGATATAAATAACACATATTATACATTAATACAAAACGGCATTATTAATTTATATATATTAGATACACACTAAACACATATATAATTTATATATATTAGATACAGACTAAAGACATAGAATTTGTATTCTTCTATGTATATTAGATGCACATTGAATTTTTATCGAGTCGTATATTTTTTAGAAAATTACTTTGTTCATATATACATTTTGGAGAAAGTTAATAAATATAAAAAAGTAGAGGAAATTATATTTTGAAGAAAGCCATGTTAATACAAATTTAGGGAATCAATATTTTTGTGGAAATTTTGAAGAAAGTTAATAAATAAGCAAATAAATATAAAAGAGCAAGGAAAATTAGGAACATAAAAATGGGTTGTTTTTTAACTGATAAAAACGCAGACAAAGGAAACGCTAGAAGATAGCAATTACAAGAGTACAAGATGGAAGAAACATTTTTGAATGATAACAACGGGCACAAAGAAAACGGGTGAAGACAACAATTGCAGCAGTAGAAGATATGGAAGAAACAAAAGGACAAAATCGGTTGCAAAATTACAAAGGAACCAAGACAAAAGGGCATAATCGGAATATAAAGGATCATGAAGCTAGAAATGAAGACAGCAGTGGTCTAAGAAATCAACTCCAGAGCTGGCGAAAAGACACAAAAGACCAAAATTACTAACAGAATTGCATTGAAACCGGCACAATCAACTGTAGGTCGGGCTTCGCGGCTTTATGTAGTTTAGAGTTTAGATTAGATCGATAGATAGATAGATTAGATATATAGTTTAGATAGATAGATAGATATAATACTATATATATATATATATATATATTTTAATTTAGACTCCTGTGGCGATTTAAGCCAAGAAAGCATAGGAAGAACCTGGAAAAGAGAAAAGGGAAAAACAGAAAATTCTCTCTGCGATGGCTTACTTCGAAAGAGGTATTTTCTATCTAAATTTGGGGTTTATCTAATGCAACGATTTTGAGAAATCTTCTTGATTTTGAGCACGGTTTTGATTTGATTCTAATAGTTTATTGTGTAAATTTCGTGTGAATTGCAGATTTGATGTTTTTTTTTGTTTTTAAGGTTTTCTTCTGCTTGGATTGGTAGTCAATTAGTTTTGTTTGAGGTCTTTTTTTTTTTGTTTTTTTTGTTTTTGAGTCATTTTAGTTTGCTATATTTAATGGTTTGCTAGAACATATTTGTATCTGCAGCAGTGGAATGACAATTTGATTATAGAGTACAGATTAGGGCATATATTGATTGAAATAACTTGGTTTTCGAGTTAAAATCTATAGACGAAGAATGATTGTTCAATGATCACACATGAAGAAGCTAAAAAAAAGAAAAAAAAAAAGAGAAGAATGAACAGGATTAAGATTGGAAACTTCAGTGGAAAGGGCTCGCCAATGGAAGTTGAGGGTTCAGTTTTTGACCATCAAGCTGCAACTTGACATTTGATTAGTGCGGCCAAAGTTGTCAGCCTCAGGCCCAGTAATTACTAGCTTACGATCAAATTCTGTTGCATATTAAGCGTCTGTGAAGCGATTCACACCCGCTTGATAAGTTGTAAAACGGGCGTCTTTTTTTTTTTTTTAAATCCATTTTGGTAATAATGTTTAGGAAAACTTTTCTCTGGTCACATGTTCTGAAAGTTTGTCATTCACAGAGTTCTCATATTGTTGAAATGATCACCAGTCCAATTTTGTTATTTTTCTGTTGCACATTATTCATTTGTATCTCTATAATGTGTATATTCTATATCTAGATGTTGATATTGAATTATATTAGAAGATATTATCTCTACCGTATGCAATCCTTTTTATGATGAATAAATTAATTTCTTCGTCTTCTTCTTGAATAAGTGGATTTTGCCTGTGGAAGAAGGTTGTTTGGAAGCAAAAGATTGGCCAGTATATGAGGGGTAACATTTGGAAACAATCCATGCACAATTAAGGAAAATGGAAATCAATCACATGAATATAGTATTTCTTTGATCACTTGTCTACTTTTTGATTCACTTCTCTATGTTCTTGTCACATTGTCACAAGGAAATGTTGGCTATCTAATATTTGGGTTCCTTCTGGGTCTTGATTTTTGGTTTGTTTCAGTTGCATTTCATTTTTCTCCCCTGTTCTCTTGTTTTGGAGAGCTTTTTTTCAGTTCTTTTAGGTATATGTTGAGAAACGATGTTTGGTGTCCCTTTGATATGCCTTTCAATATTCATGTAGACATGTTCATACAGGTGGCATGATACTACACTTATACATACCTAATAGCCATCAAGCTTATTGAACATTAAGGAAATCAAGGTTTTGTTTCTATCTCAAAGCCCAGATGAACTCAGACGGTCCTGCTATTGGTAAAGTTAAATCTTGGCAGTTGGCCACAAAAGATGTGGAAGGGGAAAAGAAAAACTTTTCCGCTACCCAACCTGTATATTTCTAAAGTTAAGATATGGCTTCAGTATAGACAATCTGGTTTGCATGTCTGAGGTATTGATCTCTCTGATGTTTTACAAATAACACCCGCTAACAAAAAACAATGTGCTTACCATTCTTTCTTCAGTAGGCAATGTTTTCTTATGGTATTTTTACAGCATTTGTTTGTAGGCTGGGGTATGAAAGAGTGGTAGAGGAATTACAAAGGGAAATAAAGTTCTAAAATAATGGCAACTGAAATAGGACATAAAGTTGGGTATTACAGTGAGTTACATTTGTTACAGTCCTGAAGGCTGAACAGCTTTCTGCTACCAGTCAAATTGTGGAAGCAAGTCTGTCTTGATCCCTCATTTTCCAGATTCTCTGGCATGTCAAAACAAGTTTAGTGGTTTATATGCTACTGTGTTTCCTAATTGGGATTTCGTCTTTCGCTGCTAAGCTAACTTGCAAATATTGACATTGGCAATGACTATTTTGAAGAAATACTTCGATTTGCAACCATAACTGATGCTAGTTGGTTTGAAGCTGGTGGTCATGAAAGCAGTCTATATCTGTCTACTATTGCCCGCCTAATTTTTGAAAAGTCTAGGATCAGATTGGCTTCATAATCAAATGATTTATTTCAGATGTCAGTGGATGATAATGCTATTATGCAAGGAAGTTCGTTTTATTTATTTTATTTTTGGGCTGGGAAACAAGGTGATAAAGTAATACCTGAATAGCTTCAAAACAGTTACTTCAAAACAGTTACTTCAAAGCAAGTCTGTCTTGATCCCTCATTTCTCTTCTTTCCCTTTCTTTTCTATCCAAATCCTCCACTCCCAAACGTAGATTAGACTAGATTAGATTATAGGAATTCTATTATTCTACATTTGCGGAAAAAAAAGGGGGCTCATTCTTTTTTTACTTTCACTGTTTCTCCCTTTTTACTCAATCCACCGCGACCCTTCGCTTCTCATCTTCCCCTGATACCCAGATTTTGGAAAACATACAGGAAACACAAAACTCGTGCTTTAGGTGCCTACGATTTCAGTAACAAGCAGTCAGCCTCCTGAAAACGCTTTCTGGATCCCCAGGTTCCCGTCCGGCCTAGGGTTTATCGGGAACCTTCTGAGTTCTGAGGAAGAAGATGAATCCATTGACTTTAGTGAAGCGGATTCAGAACATCAATGCGAAAGAAGCAGCCCTGGGCATCTCCGACGAGGCGTCCTGGCACACCAAGTACAAAGACTCTGCTTATGTTTACGCCGGCGGCCTCCCTTTTGACCTCACCGAAGGCGATCTCCTCGCCGTCTTTGCTCAGTAAGTCCGGGACTCGCTCAAAAGAAGTTATATTTTCAGCGCGGAAGTTAAATGTCTTTCAGTCGACTGACCCAAATAAAAAATAGTAATCTGATTATCCTTTTTATGCGATTATTGATGAACTGATTTTAGGTACGGGGAGATAGTTGATGTTAATCTTGTTAGAGATAAAGGCACCGGAAAATCTAAAGGCTTTGCTTTCATTGCTTATGAAGATCAAAGAAGCACAATTCTTGCCGTAGGTCAGTCCTCAGCATTCAGCAATTTCTGTAATTCTTTATTATTATTATTATTATTTCTCCGTTTTTTTGCGTTGGAAGATTATTTTTTGTATTTTAATTTAAAGTTTTTGGGGTTGTTAGATAATTTGAATGGTGCCCAAATTCTTGGGAGAACAATCAGAGTTGACCATGTTTCTAAATATAAAAAGAAAGAGGAAGAGGATGAAGAGACTGAGCAGCGAAAGAGGGAGGAGCGTGGGGTTTGCCGTGCCTTCCAGAGGGGTGAGTGCAATCGCGGAGCAGGGTGTAAATTTTCGCATGATGAACGAGTGAGTGAGATTTTTCTTTGTTTTGTTTTGTTTTTAGGCTTTTTGGATTGGGATTCTTAGTTCATATTAAAATGGCTAGTTGCACCATCTTTGATTTTAATTCCTGTTTATCAAAACAAGTAAGAACTTCAATGGTAATGTATTGCTTTCCTGTTTATTGCATTATCAGGTATTCTGTTTAATTCTGCTTGGTATTCTTTGCAGACGTAATTGCTCTAAAACTATAAACTGTCTCCGTTTTAGTTAATTTAGCATACAACTCTTGGTTGTAGTTAATGAAATAACATACTATGGATGTTTGGCTGAGTCACAATTTACCAGTCCTGGAAATGTTGCTGGGCTTCCGTAGTTAATAACTTATGAAGGCTACTTTTTGCTACTTACTTTATAGCTAGTATGTGTGATAGCATCTCTTAAGTTGCTTGTGCTTTTCTATTCTTGGTCTAGAGAGCTGCAAACACAGGATGGGGTCATGAGGAAGATAGACGTTCAAGATGGGCCAATGACAAGTTTGAGGGTTCCACAGGTAACAGAAAACAATCTGGTGTGCCAGACCGTGTTCTGGAATCTGCTAATCAGAAAGGGCGTGGGTTGACAGATAAGGACTACAGAGATTCCAGGGCGAAGGGCACCAAGACGGGCTTAGACAGACACTATGAACATGGTGAATTGAGTCCCACAGATAGGGGACACAGGGACTATGAGAAGAGATTGGACAGAAAGGAGACAGATGCGAGGCATAGGGATGACAGGAATGACTTGCGTGATAGAGAGTCAAGGAGGCGTGATGCCAAATCAAACTCGGGAGAAGATCGTAATGGTAGAGATGAGAAAAGATCAAGAAAGTATGAAGATGGATCCTACACAAATGAGGATAGAGATAGTAGGGGTTTGGACAGAAGGTCGACTCGTGATAAGGTAGCCTCCCCAAGCCGTCCTAGAAACTCTGATGATGATCATCGGCATTGGTCTCTCAGGTAGCAGGAATCCTCTAGTTTTGGGGACAGATGCTGGGCGTTTCTAATGACTACAGGCTCTTGGTTTTTGGCTCCACTGTACCCTTCTTCAGGTTGCCTAGTTTTATCATGCGTGAGGAAAATTGCAGCAAGGCAAATAATGACTTACTGCATACTGTTGCATTTGCTACAAGATGGTACTATTTGATACCTTAATTCCGAGGAAGGCATTTAATTAAGTAGGTGCCTCTCCCAAATGTTGCATTATCAAAGTTGTAATGGCTGTGTGAGACTAGGGATAAATCCGTTAGAACCCCTTGTTTGCATCAAGGTAAATGGTTCTTTGCCATTCAGTGTACTAATCTTCTAAGCCAAGTTTCCTTCTAGAGTTCACTTATCATCTTATTTTCTGTTTAAAATCATTATGTAGTATCTTTTAATGATAATCTGCTGCAAATCTACCCATACTGCATTAATGTTAGATCACATTTATATCTACCACTGACACTTCGTAATTTTATAGTAGTAGATTTTATTTGTGGTTCTACAGCAGCCACAAGTATATTAGTATCTTCCACTTCTTTTTCCTTTTCAAGTTGAGATTAAGTGTGTCTAAAACTAAACTAAAAGCATAGGGGCAATACATCTAATTGTGCTCTACGAATGACATGAATGTTTTTCTGGACATTCTATAAGAAATTATTTCTTATTAATATTCGTTTAGTGCTTTATTACGTACTTGAAACTTTTCCTGTACCAATAAATGGAGCTTTTCTCTGCTAGTTGGTATAGAAAGTCCTAATCAGTAACCACTTAATATTCTTCTTCTGTTCTCTCTTCCTTTATTGAGAAATACCTGAGCCTCTTTTTTAATCCTGAATGTTACACCCTTTACTCTGCATAAGAATATGCTTTGCATAGATATTGCCTGTGACGTTTGAAGTTTCCCTACTATTACTCTAAGAAGTTTTATCCTGTTGTAATAAGTGTATTATCTTCATATTATGGTATTTTATTGTTACAACTTAAAACAAAAATCTGGGGGCTTATCATGTTTTCAGCATCTGAAAAAATATTGAAAAAACTCTTCAGCTTTGAAAGGTTGGAATAGGACTAACAGAAATTGTTTATTGTTTGTTGTAGCAATTTGTTGGTCTTCATATTTAATTATCCTTAGTATTTGGGTGGTTTTGTGTAGAAATGTACTCCTTTTGGACTATGAATAGATGGTATAAATCAAACGCTCTAATTCTTGAAAGAAATGAAGAGTTAGACTAAATTCTTTTTAATAAAATGAAAGTTTGAATAATTAGTGGTTTGCATCGGTCATATACTGACAATAAAGTGGGCAGCAAAAACACTATTGAGCGTCTCTGCTTTTGATACACAAATGCATAGCGAAAGAGGCACTTTTCCATCTTTCTATTTTCTTTCAGAAAGAAATAGTTAAGGAAAATATCTAAGCAACAATTGTATATTCAAATTACTATCAGCAGGTTGAAGGGAATTATCATCACCATTAAACAAATAGCTACACGAGAACCTAAACTGTTAATGTAATTTCAGAGAAATGCTTCACCACTGTTATTGTATGGAACAGGAGATACTGCAGAAAGGTTTTCTGTAACTGGAGGTGGACTCGAATAGTGGCGAAAATCTGAAGATCTTAAATTGGAGCTGAAATTAGTAGACATAGGAGATGAAATTTTTCCGAAACCATTTACACCATTGGTCTGACTTTTCATGTCTTCAGAGACGGTTTCCTAGAGTATGCTTTCTACGAACTTCTTATCTGCATGTAAGATATCTCCTGTTTTCTTTAAATACCAGAAGGCCAAAGGATTGCATATGATTTATAAAGATGAAATTTAGCTGTCAATAAATGTTGAATAGACCTTGCATCCGGTGATTGGTTGTGAGTCCACTCTAACAGAAACTGAAGTGTTAGGTTGAATATAAAAAGATCCAAAAGAGCAGTGACTTCCTTCAAGTTTTTCTGATTTTCCCTTCAATATAGCAAGCTTTTGTTCAATTGAGTTAGTGGTATGGCTTAAGCACCAAAGGGAATGAAACGCATGCAACTGCTGATTCAGTTTAGTTCATGAAACATTTCAGAAAAACTGCTGACTTGTAGAAGTTCTGATGTAGCTTCACTCAAAATGAAAGCACCGGAGAATGCTTCAATGTAAGAGAAAGGAAGAATCAAAAGGGGAAAACGAATTTTTAAGTGAAAATAAAAACATTCACCTGCACAAGTGAAGAATGGTGGTTCAGATCCTTCAGTGACAACATAGAGAGGAGTCTGCAATTGATGCTGCTTAAGTGAATTTTCCTTCCCAAGGAACTTCTGGTTTCTCCAAGGTAGAACAATAAATGAATAACATGGATATTGTAACCAAAGGTAACATAAACCACGATGCTTCACGCATGGCAAAAAATCATCAATATGTGTGTGAAAAATGTTAAAAGTACAAGTTTAAAGAGCATATGTCCTAGATAGAGCTGTAAACGAACCGAATCGAACCGAGTATCTCATGTTTGAGTTCTGTTCGTTAAGCAGTTCGAACAACGTTCGTGTTCGTTCGTTAATTTTCGAACTCCAAACCTGTGTTCGTGTTCGGTTCGTTAAGTAAAATTCGTGTTCGAGTTCGAGTTCGAGTTCGGCTCGTTTAACATAAACGAGCCGTTCGCGAACATGTTCGAAATGCTCGAATCCAAATTATTTTATGCCTTAAATATGCCATGCAAATTATTAATCATTCTAAAAAATAATTAAAGCACTAAGTGACTAAATTCTATTATTCATTAACTATATAACTAACATTAACATAAAAACAACAAATAAAACAAAGAAATTTGCCCTCCAAATATAAAAGTCCAGCCATAAAATTAACCCTAAAATTTGTTAAATGATAATTATGTCTATGTTCGCGAACGTTCGTTAAAACTCGCGAACATGTTCGTGTTCGCGAACGTTCGTTTAGCATGTTAGCGAACGTTCGTTAAAACTCGCGAACATGCTCGTGTTCGCTCGATTATTAATCGAACAAAAAAATTCGTTCGAACTCGGTTCGTTTAAAATTTCGAACGAGCCTTTCACGAACACGAACGAGCCGAAACGAACCGAGCTACCGAACAGCTCGGTTCGTTTAACAGCTCTAGTCCTAGACCGTAAAGCCGACATGATGTGTTCTGTTCTGGCTTAGAAACCACAGGTTCTTGAACCATACATGTCAAAGAAAGTATAGATGCACCATATAATTTTTATTCTAGAAGCTGCTAAACCAACATATGCTAAGGCCATATGAAAGCAAAATCTTCCGAACAGGCCAGAAAAAAAGCTAAATGAATCATTCAAGAAAAGCATTCAATCATAACCAGGCCAAGAGTAACTGAGTAAGAGCTTGATGCTTTGACTTAGCAGGTGAATGGTGCCCCGCCCAGACATAGATATCAGAATGGCAATCTAGTACTAGCACATCTTCTGCTGTTAAATCATGTTGGGAGAAGTTAACCGTCTTCCTAATGTCACCAGAAACTTGGTTCCATGAACTATATAGACAAAAAAATCTCAGCGGCCATTAAGTTGTTGTCCCGTTGACTTTTGACTATTAAATAATTTTTTGTAATAAATTAGCCACTAAACTAACCAATACACTTGTGGTTACTTTGTCGACTATTGCTCTTAATCTACAAAATAATCAGAACACGTGTTAAAATGCAAATGTATGTTTGTACCATAGGAATTTTTTGTAGAGCAATAGTTGACGAAATGGTCATGAGTGTGCCGATTAGTTAGTTTAGTGGTTAATTTGTGATGAAAAATTATTTGGTAATCAAAAGTCGACGCGAGTAATAGTTTAATATCCGTTGAAATTTTTGCCCAACTTTATATGTCACATGTAATAAGGTCCACGAATCACTGCAAAAATGTGATCCTGAAGAATAAACTTGTCTTAAATATGTTTCTGTCCTAATCACATCCACTAAAGTCTATAACAAAGTGTAAACAAAAGAAACAGGAAAGGAAGGAAAAGAGAAAATGCCCCTCCACCTTTGAAAATCTGCACCTTTTCTTGCATCTGTTGAATTATGAGGTACAACCCAGATTGTGCCATTCTTCGCTTGATGATCACTTCTTTCTGTCTTTTTTTTGGGTTTACGGTGCAGCTTCCTAGCTTTCAAGTCTGTTTTGAGAAGATTAAACAACTTTCAAGAATTTCGTCAGGGCTCCAAGAACATGAGTTGGCTTTTGGATAGCTACTTTCATCTTTGAACTTTAAATCAAAAGGAGCCTTTTTGTTAATAGCAATTGGTGTTTTACTGGCTAAAATGTGTATTTATTTTGCTTGTTGGCTAACATTTTTCATGTTGGGTAATAATTTTAGAAATGTATTAAACTAGCTAATAATTTTTGAGAAATTATTATCCTGAAAATTAACTCAAAGATTACATATCATAGTGGGACTAGAGTAGTGAGAAGAAGAAATCTAAACATACGTAAAAGAAGTAATTAGAACTAGTATTCTTTGAGTTTAATTTCACTTTACAACTTTCAATTATATTCAATTTTTTTAATCCTTAAACTTTAAAATAAAACACTATGTCTCTAAAAAAATAGAATCTCTCCAACTTTAATCTCTGAAAGTTTAAAATTGTTCCACTTAAGTATAAAATCTATCCCGCGTCTATCAACGAGTTTACTTAAGTGGGACAAAATTTATTTTAAAAAATAAAATATCTGATTTTAAAGTTTAAAAAATAAAGGCTCTGTTTGGATTCAAGAGTTTTTCAAAAATTAGTTTTTTAAATACTATTAAAATTTTAAAAAAATACTCTAAAAGATACTCTAAAAAATAAGGGAAAATGACATGTTTCATCCTTCACATTTCGCAAAAATATTCTTTTCGTCCCTCACTTTTAAAATGAAGCAAATTCGTCCCTGACATTTAAAAATTAAAGCTATTATATCCCTGAACCTAATTTTCAATCTGAATCAAACCATTCATTAACCCAGTAATAAATTTCGAAAATAGAATTGATAGATCACTCGGTCAATTTCATCATATTCACATGACATTTATTAATCCAAAAAATTATAAATTATAACATAAAAGGCCATTCTTTGTATTGGAATAGTAGAGTTTTTTTTGGGTAAATCTTTTCATACACCGTTAGTATATCCGCTTGCGAATCTAGATGTGTATCATAAATATAAAATTTGGTATTTAAATTTAAATTGAAATGATATGGCGATACATAAAACCGTCAGTGTATACAATGATAATGTAGGAAAGATTAATCTTTCTTTTTTATGTTATAATTTTTTATTTTTTATTTTTGGGTTCATTAAATTTTACATGAATATCATGTTGAATTAACCAAGTGATCTACCTATTACATCCCTAAAATTTCTAATCAGGTTGATTGGTGGTTTGATTCAGATTGAAATTTGGGTTCAGGGATGTAAGAACTTCAGTTTTTAAATGTCAAGGACGAAATTGCTTCGTTTTAAAAGTGAGGGACGAAAAGAATATTTTTGTGAAATGTGAAAGATGAAACCGATCATTTTCCCAAAAAATAATTTAATTTTTTTAATGTTTAAAAAATATCCCAAAATATATTCTAAAAACTCTTCTACTCTTAAATATCCCAAAATATTTTCTAAAAATATCTCAAAACATACTATAAAAACCTGCTACAATAAAAAATTTTCAAAAACACCACAAAAAACAACTAATCTAAACGGAGTCAAAGTAAGTTGAAGGATGTAAAATGAAATTAACAAGTATTCTTCCAACCAAAATGTCATCGGACTAGAACTCTGTCATTGACGTGGCATCTTACCACTGGTTTAGGGTCTCTAGACCACGTAACAAAAAACCAGCTTTTACTTTAAGTCAACGGTCCCCACGTCGGTAGAGTGTAGACTAATCCAGACGACTATTAGATCACGATGATGAGATCGACGGTTTTCCAGAATCGGCGTATGATGAACTTTAGCACACATGATTTTATTATACAATACTATATATTTTAATTTAGGCTCCTTTGGCGATTTAAGCCAAGAAAGCCAAGAAAGCATAGGAAGAACCTGGAAAAGAGAAAAAGGAAAAACAGGAAATTCTCTCTGCGATGGCCTACGTCGAAAGAGGTACTTTCTGTCTAAATTTGGGGTTTATCTAATGCAACGATTTTGAGAAATCTTCTTGATTTTGATCATGGTTTTGAGTTGATTCTAATAGTTTATTGTGTAAATTTCGTGTGAATTGCAGATTTGATTTTTTTTTTTTGTTTTAAGGTTTTCTTCTGCTTGGATTGGTAGTCAATTAGTTTTGTTTTGAGGTTTTTTTTTTTGTTTTTGAGTCATTTTAGTTTGCTATATTTAATGGTTTGCTAGAACATATTTTTATCTGCAGCAGTGGAATGACAATTTGATTATAGAGTACAGATTAGGGCATATATTGATTGAAATAACGGTTTTTGAGTTAAAATTTATAGACGAAGAATGATTGTTCAATGATCACACATGAAGAAGCTGAAAAAAAGGGAAAAAAAAAGAATGAACAGGATTAAGATTGGAAACTTTAGTGGACAGGGCTCGCCAATGGAAGTTGAGGGTTCAGTTTTTGACCATCAAGCTGCAACTTGACATTTGATTAGTGCGGCCAAAGTTGTCAGCCTCAGGCCCAGTTATTACTAGCTTAAGATGAAATTCTGTTGCATATTAAGCGTCTGTGAAGCGATTCACACCTGCTTGATAAGTTGTAAAAGGGGCCTCTTTTTTTTTTTTTTTTTTTAAATCCATCTTGGTAATAATGTTTAGGACAACCTTTCTCTGGTCACATGTTCTGAAAGTTTGTCATTCACAGAGTTCTGATATTGTTGAAATGATCACCAGTCCAATTTTGTTATTTTTCTGTTGCATATTATTCATTTGTATCTCTATAATGTGTAAATTCTATATCTAAATGTTGATATTGAATTATATTAGAAGATATTATCTCTATCGTATGCAATCCTTTTTATGGTGAATAAATTAATTTCTTCGTCTTCTCCTTGAATAAGTGGATTTTGCCTGTGGAAGAAGGTTGTTTGGAAGCAAAAGATTGGCCAGTATATGAGGGGTAACATTTGGAAACAATCCATGCACAATTAAGGAAAATGGAAAGCAATCACATGAATATAGTGTTTCTTTGATCACTAGTCTGCTTTTGATTCACTTCTCTATGTTCTTGTCACATTGGCATAAGGAAATGTTGGCTATCTAACATTTGGGTTCCTTCTGGGTCTTGATTTTTGGCTTGTTTCAGTTGCATTTCATTTTTCTCCCCGTTCTCTCATCTAGAGAGCTTTTTTGCAGTTCTTTTAGGTATATGTTGAGAAACGATGATTGGTGTCCCTTTGATATGCCTTTCAATGTTCATGTAGACATGTTCATACAGGTGGCATGATACTACACTTATACATACCTAATAGCTATCAAGCTTATTGAACATTAAGGAAATCAAGGTTTTGTTTCTTTCTCAAAGCCCAGATGAACTCAGATGCTCCCGCGATTGGTAAAGTTAAACCTTGGTAGTTGGCCACAAAAGATGTGGAAGGGAAAAAGAAAAACTTTTCTGCTACCCAACCTATATATTTCTAAAGTTAAGATATGGCTTCAGTATAGACAATCTGGTTTGCATGTCTGAGGTATTGAACCCTCTGATGTTTGACAAATAACACCCGCTAAAAAAAAACAATGTGCTTACCATTCTTTCTTCAGTAGGCAATGTTTTCTTATGGTATTTTTACAGCACTTGTTTGTAGGCTGGGTTTCTGCGGTATGAAAGAGTGGTAGAGGAATTACAAAGGGAAATAAAGTTCTAAGATAATGGCAACTGAAATAGGACATAAAGTTGGGTATTACAGTCCTGAAGGCTGAACAGCTTTCTGCTACCAGTCAAATTGTGGAGGCAAGTCTGTCTTGATCCCGCATTTTCCAGATTCTCTGGCATATGGAAATGTATCTTGTGGCAGTTATGGAGTACAAGTTTCAGAGTTTATATGCTACTGTGTTTCCTAATTGGGATTTCATCTTTCACTGCTAAGCTAACTTGCAAATATTGACATTGGCAATGACTATTTTGAAGAAATACTTCGATTTGCAACCATAACTGATGCTTGTTTGTTTGAAGCTGGTGGTCATGAAAGCAGTCTATATCTGTCTACTATTGCCTGCCTAATTTTCGAAAACTCTAGGATCAGATTGGCTTCATAATCAAATAATTTATTTCAGATGTCAGTGGATGATTATGCTATTATGCAAGGAAGTTCGTTTTATTTTATTTTATTTTATTTTTGGGCTGGGAAACAAGGTGATAGAGTAATACCTAAATAGCTTGAAAACAGTGTAACTTTTTGTCACATGTATGTTTTAGGGGTTGTCAAATCCAAACGATCATTATGGAGATTGAGAACAATCACTGACTTTTTCTGGGCCATTGTCAACTTCATTGGGGTGTTCTTCACGACAATGTTCTCGGTAATTTCAGAATTTGCATGTGTTTTATTCTTGCCATCATTGAATAGAATTCTGATCTCTCGTGGTGCCTTCTATAGATGGAAAAGACAGATGCATACCGGAAGGGCTCTGGTGGAAGTAAGAAATGGGATGGTGGCGGCCCTGGAGGTCCTGGAAGTGGTCCATATGGTAGAGGCCCTCGTGGGCCTCCACGTGGATTAGACAATGTCCGGGGGATCGATCACAGTAAATTCTATTCCTTTAGTAAATTGATCTTCTGAGAAGCAAAAGATAATATGTTCTTGTACTTTAAGTTGCAAGCTAATGACTTGGTTCTGGTTTAATACAGGTTCTCTTCCTGCATGTGGCTCTTGCTGCGGTTGAATAGTGCACTTGGTATCAAAGAGCATATTTTGCAAATTAAACGTAAAACGTTAATGTTGTGCTTATAGTTGGAATTCCTCTGGTGCGTATGAAAGTTAAAATGTACATCTGTTATCTGGAAGATTTGAGGCTTTAATGTGTAATGGAGATTTTTTGAACCTTAACATGGGCTCAAAGTCTTGTGTGTCCAAATAATGTCTCAGTTTGAGCTGTTTGTTAATGTGATCTCTTGAGTTGGTTCTGTCTATGCTAGGTCTGCACATTTAATGCCTACGTATTTTAGGATTCTCTTTTTCTGGCTACATCATCTATCTAATTGCTAGTATTCAGTCTGCTACATCATCTATCTGATTGATCTCCTGTGTGGAAATAGGTTGCAATCCTATTTATGTTCATCATCTAGGCTTTTACGTGGTTTGATCACTCCTACTTGTGTGGTAGTAGTAACGTGAGGAAAAATTATTCCCTGGGGGTATTATCAGGTTCTGCCATTGCAATTTCAGCAACATAGCAGTGTTGGGTGTACTGGAGCATCCAATACAACAAACGATTTTGACAGACTTCTTGGGTGGCCAGGTGTCATTTCGAATAATCAATGAAGTGCACAATTAACAAGCTTAACCGAGGGCAAAAAGTATGAATAGATCTCAGAAAGTTTGCTTCGTGTATAACCGTTTATAAAGTACCATCAAGGTGGTTATCACAAAAAAGATATTTAAGTCGTATGATCTTTTGTGTGTGTGTTGTATTACGCTAAAGACAGTTAAAAAGTATACTAGGGTGATTAAAAAAGATTAATATTTTATGCATTGACGGTGTAATTTATTTACACTAGCTACTCAAAAATGTGATTTGATAATTTTGTCCATCAAAAATAATATCATACAACACACGTGGTGGGTTTTGACAAAAAATTAGTAGAAAATTTAGATAGGGATCAAATTTGACTAATGTAAATTTGTAAGGAACGCAAAATTACGTTTTTAAAAATAAAAAAAAAATTCATTTTACAAAAGAATAAACTTTATATATACTGTCGTGTATATTTAATGCGAAAGACGTTTTGAACGATTTTTCCTTTTAAATTTCAATTTGTAGGTGGCATGATTTGAACATACTAGTGTAAAAAAATTATATACTAACAAGGTATAAAAAATTTATCTATTAACATTAAAAAATAGGAGAAGGATTGAGGATAAAATAACAAAACTCAAATAAATATGATTTCACGAACTTTTGAAGGGACTAGAGTACTGGACTGACTGATTTAAAACGACTCGAGGACTTGATAAGAATTTATTGAAGTTGAAGGACGGTAAGGTAAAGAACCTTTATACAAGTACCTTTTGGGGACATCTGAAGAAATTTATCCTTAAGCTTCCCATTACCCAACGGCTGAGGGCTGAGGCTACCTACCTATTTAATAAATCAATAGCAAAATAAAGAAAAGAAAAGACGTAGCATTTGCCAAGTATCTCTCTTTAATTCACAAAAGGAAATCCCGAAAAAAAAAAAAAAGTCTTCCTTTCTTTGGTTGAGTTTCATGCACTTCAAAACTCCATGGCTTTAGAGGTTGGATGGCTATGCATAGTACAAGTTAAAACATTTAGCACCAAACATATTAGTTGAATATGAGTGTCTTGAAAAAGGTATCATTTTGCTTATTTAATCATGTGAAACACATACAACCAGTGTCCAACTAAATGCAGAAAACCCACGAACTATTACTGCAGTTGTATTTTACACTCTAAACTATTTTAATAGGTACTTTATACTCTTGGTCAACTAAAAAATAATGAAAAAAATTGATGCCATCTAAATAATTGATGAAATGACCGACCTATCCTCTATTTAAATCCTAAGTAGCAAAAATACCATTTTGGTGGGAAAAAATTGCCACTTTAAATAGACTAAGTTTCACTTTATAATAAAAGTCTAATTGAAAACAAATAAATTTAAAATACGTGGTCATTTTAGATGGTAATTAAGGTTGTTGGGGTTCAAACATAAGGGGTAAAATATGAAAATTAAATTGTTGACACGCTACTCTTGCAATTTCTAAAATCTCATCATCATAACCCAGAGCTTCATATACTAGGCAAAATTTTACTTGAAATCTTCACGAGAATTTAAATGGATTAGAACCAAAATTTTTTATAAGAATTTAGACAATAATAGCCGCAAAGGTTCAATATCAAACCTGAATTGGAAAAAAAAAAATCAAAGCTAAATTGAAACCCACATATTAGTAAACAAAATATTGGACTTAGAAGTTTCGACAAAATACAGTAAATTTTCCACTTAGTTATATGCATGCAACAAGAAAACTAAAGTACAACTAGGAATTAGAGGAATAAACAGGATTTTACATTGCCCTCTCCCGACTTGGGCTGACTTAAAATCTGTAGTGGAATTGTATTGCTGACATTCTTGAAACTGATTGATTCCCTCTCTTCCTTCTTTTTTTTTGCTTCTTCCACTTCTTTTGTTTTAGTTGTCATTGAAAGTGGCCCAGCATTTCATTTTTATGTGTTTTTAATTGGACTGTTATTATAAAGCGAAAATTAGTCTCTTGAAAGTGAAAATTTTTTTCCCATTGAAAGGAAATTTTTGCCACTTAAGCTTTTAATAGAGGATAAATTAGTCCTTTCATCAATTACGTGGATGGAGTTAATTTTGCATCATTTTTTATTTGACGAAGGGTATAAAGTGCCTATTAAAATACTTGTGTAAAATTATAAAGTGCCTACTTGAGAGAAATTTTTTGGTAATAAATTAATAAATAAGACTACAAAAGGGTATTTTGGCATGAATTTCTCCTTTCTCTCCTCAAATTCATTTTTGAATATTACTTTTCGTAACATAGGCTAATTTGGAACAACAAAATTGGAATTAAAGGAGGTAAGTGAAATTTTTGAAAGTTCAAGAAAGCTCAATAATATTGTCAAAAAACTTCAAGGGAAGTTCCTGAAACTATCCTGCATAATAAAGACATAAATTGACAAAAGCGCTATACACCTTGTGATTTTCTGTGGTCTATTTTTGACTTCAAAATTTTCGCATTGGGTTTGAATTGCATATGAAGAAGTTAAAATGCTTCCTCGTGAATTTCTCCATCTTTTTTGCTTTTGCTCTGTATAAAATGCAGCAAACCATGATGAAAAACAGAATCTCGAGTGAGGAAAGCGTTTGGTACTCTTATGCCTACTTTGGTAAGTAGAAAAAACTGCATTAATCGTATATGCACTAATAGTATATATATTATTGGATTTAGATGTATACCATACGTTTAAAATTTAGAATTCAAATTTAAATTAAAATTAGTAGTCATGTATTCAAACTTGATAGTGTATAAACTATTAATATATAAAAGATTAATCCCTTATTTGCGATGATAACATATGTATTTGCTGAAGTTAATTTGTAGCAATAATTTTAGAAACCTCTCTCGAGGTTTTTGACCATTTCACTTGGCTCCAATGTGGTTTCAAATATTACACTTACTTCCCCTATTTTGAATTTCTATGTAACAAAGTCAGTCCATATATCTAAAAAAATAATATTAATTGTTGAAAAGCATTTTTTTCCCTCAAACTACCCGTGCATGCTAACATAATAGATTAAACTAAAGGAAGATTGACTACAAAAGTGCAATCAAAGGAACTGAATTGATCTGACAAAATTATTTCAAGCTAAAATCATAAAAGAATCATTGAGGGAATTAAATATCTAAATTTTCATGCAAAAAAATAGTCAAGAAAAATAACAAATATCTCTCATCAAATTAAGATATTAATTTTTAGATGTTGTTAAATTTAATAATGTGAAAAATGCGATAATATGGTCTAGTTTATTATTACTAATAGGGAATACATCAATTCATTTTCTCTTCTACAATTTCAAACCCTTTAAAAGTTGAATTTGTAATTTCAAATTCTTGTGACACCTAAGTATTTTCAAGTGTCAAGGTTTCGATAATAACTCTTCCAATGATTTAGTTAAAATGTATCTAACTCAGTACAACATAACATGAGTAACTCTTCAAGATAAATTTCGTTAACTTTTTCAATGGATTATACTTTTTTTTAATTGAATTTCTTGTATCCATCTTTATGAGTCATGACTTGTGGTTCGGGAATGAAAGTATTTTTTAGCATTTTATATAATTGTTTATGGACATGGGTTGACTGTTACATTAAAACTCAAAATAAAGGTGGTATGTGTAATATTTGAAACATCAGGAGAGTCAAATGAAATTGTTATAAACCTCAAGGAAGGTTTCTGAAAGCATCTCTAATTTTGATGGTAAATCTCTGCAACGGATCTTCTATCTCATTTCGTGTGTCATTTTCTATGCCACTTTATTATATTACTATTTCTTATTTTTAAACATCATATTTTAATTCTTTTTTGTTTCATTAAGATCCAATAACTATTGATTGAAGAATACACGAAACGTAACAACTCAAAAAGCCAAAATGCATAAAAAATGAGATTTTTTATGAATTTTTTGTTGTACATTTTAATTTTCTATTATATATTGCTTTTATGAGATTGTTGTATTTGTGTATTACTTAAGTAATAGTTATTGGATCTTAAGGAAACAAAAAAGAACTAAAATATGATGTTTATAAAGGAGAAATAACAATATAGTAAAAAGTGGGACAGAGAGTAGTACAAGACTCGTGAGGTGATATGCATGGCAAAATGGTGATTATATTTGTGTATCATCATATAATTCGAATGTATTCAACCAATTCTGCACTTTTCTAAAAATTTTTTTTAACAGTGATGACAATTCTTATACATTCAGTAGGATGTAATATATTGGTTCAAAACTTTTTCACAAATTTATGGAGTTGAGGAGGAGTTCGAAAACTACGAGGCTTCAAATGCTTAACAGGTTTTATAAACAGAAAATAGAAAAGAAAACGATAAATCCTTACTCAAATTGATCTTTAGGTTGTTATTATAAAAAGTCATGTTTACAAATTGTAATTTTATTTAACTTGCACACTCAACTCATGTGGTCATGTGCTATGCATCAATAAGTTTAGGTACCAAGCCACCAACCATCCTGGATCCAATGTTCTCTAACTGTCGCATTCAATTGAACAACATAATGTATGCATTAAAACAATAGAAATAAGTACTATAATAATAAATGTAGTCACACTAAAATAAAAAAGGTAGAAAAACACTAAGAATTTTGCCCATAATTAATTGTTGTATTACGTAACCAATATAATTTGTTCGATTTCAAATCAACTTCATCTGAGCCATCAATAGTAATTTATAGACGCAGAGAATTTTAACCCAACTATCCTATCAACATATTCTTCGTATGATGCAAGATGTAGGCTACTATAGCGGTGCATGCTGTTGAGGTTTGGCATGATCTATCAAATGAACAAGACTCACCCACGTAACCCCTTTTTTATCTTTTCAAAGAAAATTAATGACATCCACAATGCATATTATTGCTGGTGTTGATGAATTTGGTTCCAGCTTTTGTCTTGCCTCCCTTTATATATGCTGCAAAGAGGCAAGACTCTAGCATAAAATAAAGAAGCAAAGAAAGAAAATCATCAAAAGTTTTTCTGTTGGAGAGTGAGGGAGGAAAAAAAAAAAAAGAAATGGAGCTGGAAAGAGTGCAACAAATTGCTTCGCTATCCAAATGCATGGATACTATTCCAACAGATTACATCAGATCAGAAAATGAGCAACCTGCAGTAACAACCTTCCATGGGGCGGTTCTTGAGGTTCCGGTGATTGATCTGAGCGATCCTGATGAAGGCAAAATTGTGGGGTTGATTTCTGAGGCTAGCAGAGAATGGGGGATCTTCCAAGTTGTCAACCATGGCATCCCAGAGGAGGTTATGAGGAAACTGCAGCAAGTTGGGAAGGAGTTCTTTGAGCTTCCACTAGAGGAAAAAGAACTGGTTGCTAAGATTCCAGGCTCTCAGAATATTGAGGGTTATGGAACAAGGTTGCAGAAAGAAGTTGAGGGCAAGAAAGGATGGGTTGATCACTTGTTCCATATAATATGGCCTCCTTCTGCCATTAACTATAGGTTTTGGCCTAAAAATCCACCCTCTTACAGGTTTGATATTTTCCTCATCATTCATGTTTTTGAAACCGAACAATTAGTTGTCTGCATCATCAAGAGTAGTACTTTGTTGGTTCTAATTTAGCTTTGTCAAGTTTTACATATGCTAGTAAACTCTTAAAAAAGAAAAAAAAAAAAGGGTAAAAACCCAAAAAAAAAAAAATGACATGCCACCCAAACTTAATTAAAAAGACAATAAAAAAAGGAAGAAAAAGAAAATCAGAAAGTACAAAACCAAATTCCATTTGCAAAGTTGGGCTGATTGATACCTTGATGCATTGATGTCTCTTACTGTTAGTAGGATTGATGATTTGTACAATTATGTTGTACTATTGACAATGAAATTTGTATATTTAGGATGAGAAGTGTGGATTTAGCATTTTCTGACTTTATGATGCAGACAACTACTCTGTCTTGCAACAGAAAGTCTTTCGATCATGAGGAAATTGAAAGTATTATGGGCGGGCCAATTTGATCCTGATCATTAACATGCCAAAACCAGATTATAAAAGCAAAATTGTCAATTTTTCCCTAAAAAAAAAAAGTGATACCATTTGGAAGAAGTTTAAAACTTCAACAATTTTGTCAAGGTCAAGCTGTTTCCTTCAATTTGACGTCTCTAATCGAAATCTGATTTATATTTGCTTCTAAAAAAAGATAATCAAAATGTGATTTACATCACAAGAAAATGTAATTTGGTTGCACTGGGCAGTGTAGAATCAGCCTTGTTTTCTGGTTTTTAAAAAGGACAAATTACACTTTACCCCCTGTGATTTAATATTTTATTACATAACCCCTGATAGTTTTAAAAGTTATATATAACTTTTTTGTGATTTGGATTAAAGTGTCAAAGTGATGAAATTTGCAATTCATAATGGAATTAACTAAAATATCAAAAATACTCTTATGTAAAGTTAAAAATTATTTATTAACCACGGGAGGATTATGTATATATATTGAAAACTACAAGGGTGGTATATGATAAAACACTAAACCATAAGGGGGTTATATGGTAAAATATAAAATCATACGGGGTTAGAGTGTCATGCATATTATGTTTATATATTTTGGTCATTTAAACAATTTAAGTTTTTAAATAAAGGTAATTTTGACATTTTATAAGTTTTATTACGGATGATTATTTCTGTCACTTTGATACTTTAATCCAAATTATGAGAAGATTATATATAGCTTTTAAAACTAGAGGGGATTATGTAAACATTAGTTATACCACAAGGGGTAAAGTGTAATTTGCCCCTTTAAAAATCGAGTAGTGTGGTGGTGGGGCTTCTGGCGTGGCAGCCGCTCTGGGATCCGGATTGTTTGCGGCAAACCACTTCTGTAACATTTAAGGTTGAGATTGGCTCAACCAAACTTGAATTGATCTTGACCATTGATTTAAAATTCAAATGAATTTCAAGTCAACAGTCGAGGTTAGCTCAAGTTCTACTGGGCTGATCTCGGCCATTAAATGCTGTTTGCGGTTGCACTGACAATCCAAATCCACCTCTATGAGGTTTAAGGCAAATAGCTCCCAAAAAAAAAAAAATGACAAGGAGCAACTAATTGTTGTGACCTTTTTCTTTTTCTCTTCTCTTGTTTAGGAGGGAATTTAATTTCTCAGTTTTACCCAAATTAAGGCATTTATAACTAACGAGAAAGAATCAAGTGCACTTAAATATTTTGACGCTTACATGAAGACATATGTCACAGGTCTCTGAAGTAAATAAATAACAGTTTGAGTGCAATTAATAATTTAGGGTAAACTAAATAATATTACTTAAAACCGTAAAATATGCTTAAGATATCTATTAGGTGGTCTCAATTGGATAATTGCAGTAGAGTGTGGAAAGATTGCAGCACAATAATACTGCTAATCAATCCCTAAAGGTGATTATTGAGCTTGCTTTCAACTTATATTTAAAAATCAAAATCAACTGAGAATAAGCCTATTGTACACAGAATGTTCACTCATGCTGCCTATACAATTAAGTTGGTAACTCGTATGCCTTCATCATTTTGTACTAATTACCCACTAATTGTTATATCTTCCATTGGAATTTGGATGCCAGAGAGACAAGTGAAGATTATGCTAAGAGGCTTAGAGGAGTGGCTGACAAGATGTTTGAATACCTGTCAAAGGGGCTTGGGTTAGAACCAAGTGAGATGAAGGATGGTATGGGGGGTGAAGACCTCATTTACATGATGAAAATAAATTACTATCCACCATGCCCTCGCCCTGATTTGGCCCTTGGTGTAGTGGCACATACAGATATGTCAGGCCTCACCATTCTTGTCCCCAATGAGGTCCCAGGGCTTCAAGTTTTTAAGGATGATTATTGGTATGATGTCAAGTACATACCAAATGCCCTTATTGTCCACATTGGAGACCAAATTCAGGTAAGTCATTTTCTTGACTGTTCTATGCTTTTGTTTTTTTGTCTCTAAATTCTTTGGTATTATTTGCCTGTTACAAATGAATAATTTGCTTATGTTGTTTGCCTTTAAAATTGATATTGGAACTGGCACTGTATGATAGGAATTTATTTCACAGAAATTGAAGTACTTTGTATAGGACACATTTCCTTCATCTTTTTTTTTCTTTTTGCAATTTATTCGTAGATCTGGATTAACTAATTGTTTCACTAGGAGGTTGTCCTGCAAGACATTGATATGTACAAATTTCCATATGCTACACAGAAATATTCTGACTATAATCCATCAACTTATACTAATTGACTTCTTAAGATATCTGTAAATTCAATTTAGAAGGTAATCAATTAAAATGAGGAAAAGATTTCTGATTTTGGAACAGTATACGTCGGATAACTATCCAAATATCCATGGCCATACATGATTTGTGCTATCTCCACATAAGTGCATGAGCTCTCCAATGTGAGTTTCACAACTATTACGAGGATTTGGCATTTCTTCTTTCAACATACAATTATCTGATTTCCTTGCATGTCTAATGTTTCTTTTTTAATGCTAATTTCACTTTTCCAATTAATCTCTTGATAGATTTTAAGCAATGCAAAGTACAAGAGTGTGTTCCACAGAACAACCGTGAACAAGGAGATGACAAGAATGTCATGGCCAGTGTTCCTGGAGCCACCCCCAGAGCAAGAAATTGGGCCAATTCCAAAGCTTGTGAATGAGGAAAATCCGCCAAAATTTAAGACCAAGAAGTTCAAAGATTATGCCTATTGCAAGCTTAATAAGCTTCCTCAGTAAAGCAACTAGGCCAGTAGAATGTGCTTGGATTATGGATATTGTCCTCGTTTTTTTTTTTTGAGCTGGATGTTGTCAGATTAATAATATAAGCAGTTTTAACTTCTATGCAATCTTTTAGTAATTGTTTGATTAACTCTTTAAACCTCGCATCAAGAACTTTACAATTACCATAACGATGGATCTGTGTAAAAAGGTGCACGTAATTTGGGAAATATTTCCGATATCCAGACCAGTATCCGTACCCATTTACTCTAATAAAAAAGCGGGTTGGATACGAAATATAGGATTCCGACCTGGACCAGAATAATATATTAATAATTGTAAAATATAAATATTTCTAAATACATTCTTTTACCAAATTAACAAATAACAAACCTTAGATTGATTTGTGGTTGGTTTTGGATTGACTATTGCGAGTTATTTGTGATTTAGCTTTGTAATTTGATTTGTTTAAGTTTGGAAGTTGATTTGTGATTGGTTTTGGATTTAGTTTTGGAATGACTGTAATTCATTTTTGCAAACTTCTTAATATGTAGGTAGTTTTGGACCTTATTTTTAGTTGAGCCTTTTCTTTTCGGATAGAACCGGGTCTGACTCGGGAACCGATAGATCCGACCTGAGACCCGTCGGACCCGGTTTCGGGACTATAAGTTCAAGACCCGTCGGGTATACGGGTCGGGTCTGGATCTACTACATAAAAACAGGTTTAAATTTGAAATTTCGATCGAACTCGACCCGTTGACAGGCTTAATTTTGGTCTCTCATCTTTGGGATCTAGGTCAAATTAGTTCTTAATCTATTGATGCGATCATTTTAGTCCCTTATCTTTATTAAAAAGAAAAATGTCAATTTAGGGCATCTAATGGAAAATTGAAAATTTTTAGAGGAGTTAGTCAGGCACAATAAATGTGCATTGTTAAAAATAACCGTTTTAATCCATTATCTTCAAAGTTGTCTATTTTATCCTTTTGATAATGTAAACTCTCATTTTCACAAAAATAAAATCAATATAGGACTTTTGATGGAAAATTAGAAAATCCTCATAGAGCCAGTTTTGTGTACTATAAGTCTATCCTTGAAATTAAAAAAACAGTAGATTTTGTTAAGGAAAAAAAAAAGCACACACACGCACTAACGAGTATGTGGCGACATACGAGGAACCAAATTCGATATGACTATAGTGATAATGGAGCAAAATAGTCATTTTTAGTGATGCACATATTGTGTACGGGACTAATTTCGTTAGAAATTTTTAATTTTTGTTAGGAAAATTTGCCAAATTGGTCCCTAACATTTACAAAAAAAAACTTTTTAGTCCATAATATTTAAAATCAGCCATAATAGTCCACAACATATAAATTATGAGTCATTTTGGTCATAATGCTCGTATTTGCTCATTTCTCCGACTGAAAATTTCACTCCTCTCACATGGGCATATTTTCAAGGGTAAAACCGAAACACACACTTCATTTTCGGTTGAGTTTTTCCATCTTTCTTTCATATTTCCCCAATTAAACCCTAATTGCCTCACATCAAAACCAAAATTGAAGAAGAAAAACACGGTTGCAATTGGATGGCTAGGCAATGGAGGAAGAATAGCAAGAAAATGTAATGAAGAAGCTGACCTATTGAAAAATACAATGGATCCGAACAAGAAGTGATGTCTTTGTGGAAATGAACCCATCATTGTGACTTCTTGGAAACCTGCAAATCCGGGAAGAAGATTCTATGGGTGCCTAAATTATGGAGTAAGCTTTTTAAACATTTCAGGTCGGTTTGGGTTTGGGGTGTGGGGCTAAAATTTGGTCTTGATATGTGATGTTCTTCGTGCATTTTAGGTAACTCGTGCATCTCACGATTTTTTTGGCAAAAGCTTCGACCACTCCTCAATCACACGCCTACACCTTTCTCGTTGTTGTCATCGTCACCATAATTCCTCAAGTTATGCTTGTTAATTAGGGGATGTAGGGAATTAGGGTTTCTTGTGGCTGTAATTTGAGGGAGGAAAGTGAAAAAGGGGTGGTGGTCCCGTGCACTTTTGCTTTAGAAGGGAAATGAAGTGTGTTTTTCGGTTTTGCCCTTGAAAATATGTTCACGTGAGAGAGGCGTGATATTTTCAGTCGGAGAAATGAGCAAATACGAGCATTAGGACCAAAATGACTCATAATTTATATGTTAGGGACTATTATGACTGATTTTAAATGTTAGAGATTAAAAAAGTTTTTTTTTTTTTGTTGTATATGTTAGGGACCAATTTGGCAAATTTTCTTTTTTGTTTATTAGAGAGTTTAGATTGGCTTTTTGTAGGAAAGGTAAGGAACTAAAATGATTAGAATAATAGATAAGGGATTAAATTGACTAAAACTTCAAAGATAAGAGACCAAAATTACCATTTTCAGGTTTGCAGCCTAATCTATAGAAATGCCAAGCTTTTTATGCAGGAATTGATAAGCAAAAAGCCACTTCACTTGGTGATATTGTCAAGATGCCAAAAGGACTATTACCTGTGAAGTATCTAGGCCTACCATTGACATCCTCAAGATTGTTCTACAAAGATTGTCAACCAATATTTGATAAAAAAGAAGGCATAGTTAATTTATCATTGATTTAACTAATCAATCAACATTTTTATAGATCAAGATTGGCATCTAGCAGTATATCATGATCACCCAAATAATGAGAAAAGTCAAGTGAATGACTTCACCTTTCAACAAATGTTTACCATGTAAATAATATCCTTTTACCATATTTATTTCACATTAATTATAGAATGAATCGTGCCAATTCCATTATGCGATTAATGTTATTTTCTTGTACTAAAATATAAATCCAAAAGAATAAGTACTTAAAAACACTTTTTCAAGACTCATTCACTTGGTATTAAGAATTTTTGAAATATACCCATATGTTAATAATGTAAGCATTCTCTTTTACGGAAGTAATCATATAACAAATAAAGTACAATAATCCACACTCAAGCTACCATAATAACCTTAAGTCCAAGAATCACTTACACAAAACGCCATTTAAAGATTAATTCTTTTGGTACAAAAGAAATCTCTATGCAGATCAATATAGTGAACTGATCATATCATCACGTAACCAAAGATTAGTTTAGGTATCTCACACATCACATTAATAGATGAGGTCTACTACTTCCCTAATGGAAGCGATATAGTATATGCTAATCTAACCATATTAATAATGTCCCATTCTTGTTAATATTTTGATTATAGATATTTTAGAATAAATTTTATACTTAATCAAATAAATCTCACCATCATAACACTTATGATTTCATTGATTAAGTTTATCCTAGAAACTTTATCATACAAGTATAAATGTACAAACAATCAATATGATAAAGATAATATTTATTAATGCAGAAGTAGTTCAAGTATATATAAAATCCCTAAAAATGATTGTTTTTAAGGCATATATACTTTTAGGAGGGAAGAAGAAAGAGGGAGGAGGAAAGGAAGAGAGATAGAGAGAGGGGAGGGGGGGGGGGGGAGCTTGCTAATAGAGTGCCCGCTGATGGTAGTAAGCTAAGGTGGGGGACAAGGAAGAAGAAGAAAGGAAAGAAAGAAAAAATTTTGTATATTTTTGGATATTTTTAAGTGTGTATTTTAGAAATTTTAGAGTATTTTTAAAGAGTTCCTACAAATAAAGTTATAAAAAAAAATTGTCTATTAAAAACAGGCAAAAGAAGATACCAAATAGACCACTGATTATCCAATATGTACAGCCCTCCATGAAGGATTCTTCCCCTATCAGTTTCATTAGGGATCGAGAATTGAAACAAATTTAGCCCTAATTTAGTAACTCTCAAGTCCCTCGGATATCCCCGTGCTATAGTAACAAATTCTTTAACTCCTGTGATGTTTGCTAGTTTTCCCCCCTTTAATTGTCCCTGTGAGGCTCGAATTATATTCTTGAACACGTGAATCAACATCCTCCTGGTCAAGATCTGTTCCTTTAATTTCATTATTTGAGAGTGCAAATTTTTGTATGATTTCAGCAAGTTCATCCACAGTTTTGCAAAAGAGAGAACTTGAGGGATTCCTATTCTGGCACACATAATGAAATTGACTTGGTTAAACCTGCAAGGAGGATTAGTAAAAGCAGCAATTTTGTCAAAGTAAATGCATTCCTTAGTGGGTAGAACAGGGATTAAAGAAAAGTAGAAAAAGACAGAAATCTAGCACAAACTAACAAAAGCGGTTGGTAAGGATGACCATTTATGGTTGTGAAATTGGATATCGTCTACCTTCCACCAGATTTACTAGCCTACCCGCATCTGATCTCGTTGTCTCGACTTCAGATTAATATTGAAATTCATTATCCGTACCAATTCCTTGTACCGCCTTTAATAGAGGGCTAATTTCACTAAATAATACCCAAAAAAATTGTCTACAAAGTTTTTTTTGGGGGGGGGGGGGGGGGGGATCAAAAGAAGGGCTTTGGTCTAACCCTCGTAAATGAGAGCAAATGACAACACAACTGGCCAATTTTCATTTTTTGGCACAAAAATTCATTGCTCAACATGTCACTTGTAAAAAATACGGAGAAAAATGAAAGAATTTTTTATTTGCCAGATAATATCATTTAACATGGCAACAAAAAAAAAAAGGAATGAGAGAAAAACCCCAAATTAAATGGAGAGTAAATGAATAACTTCGAAGTAGATAGAGTATTTGATATGCTCGTGTAGATTTTGGTAAATCTAATTCTTTATGTTTATTTATGATCTTTTTTATCTCTATTTATTTTTCATTTACTAGAATTTTTTATTCTTTTATACAAGAGGCTAAATATCATTTTTACCTTAATTTTTATGAGTTATCCTGCATGCATGTGTTACTTTCCCTCTAACCGGGGGGGGGGGGGGGGGGATAAAATGGGAATATGAATGTTTCTTTTGTGTCCAGTGAATATTCAAGGTTATCACAATTAAAAGTACGGGAATTTATTCCCTATTATGTGACCGAGAAAAAAATCGTATCACTAACAAATATAGGAGTGTTCCCGCAGGTAGATTGGTTGGGATTGATCGTATGTAGTTACAGCAAGGTTCCAGCTTCGACCTTCACATGCTATCGTTGTTGAATATCTTTGAGGGCAAATTTCAGCCAGTTTAGAGGGATTAGCCTCCAGACTCGAAAACAAAAAAAAAAAAATATAGGAGTGCCAATAATAATTACTTTTAACAACTTGCAACGGCCATTTCTCAAAATAAAAATCACGATAAGGCATGGAATTGAGAACATTTTATTGTGCAACACATCTACATAGAAATAAATATTTAGGTGACAAATTCTTGTTGATTGGAAAGAAATTACATAGAATTGAGGTAAGAGACTTAGTCAACAAGCACAAAAGTCTTACCTTTAAAATATAACATTCTTATAGACTTCTGGCATTAGAGTTGACTCCTAGCTTCAAACCAAGATCTGTGAGAATCAGCCCAGCACCAAAAATTAGAATTACAGATAATACTGTTAATTTCACGAAAATTCAGGTTGGCTTATGAAGAAATCATCCAAGAGCTAGCAAAAGTTCATCAATATGAATCAAGACAGAATCAGCAACTTACCTGATTCCATTCTCTGCAAAATCCTTTCATTTCTCGACCTCAAACAGTCTATTCAAACTAGTGCATTGTCCAAAAGGTGGATTCCCCTCTGGACTTACCTTCCAGATCTCAACTTTGATTTTGACCGATACAGATTCCAATCTCCTTCCCCGGTATGGCAATCTCAACAAATCTTGCTTCCTTATACTCATTTCGTTAATCAAGTTCTTTCTCATCGTGACAACAGCTCAAGCATACATAAATTTCGATTAGCCTTTGGCGTTAATGTTGATCCAAGCTTTGTTTGTAACTGTGTCGATTATGCAATAAACCATCAAGTTCAAGAACTTGATATCGCTGCATATCATTATCCCGAACCATTCCAATTTCCTCAGTGCCTTTTCACCTGTCGATCCCTGCAAAAGCTTAGACTGAAGAGTTACTCTCAGAGCATGATTATACCAAACCCCTTTTGCTTACCAACTCTGAAATCACTGCATCTCGAACGCTTTGAGTTTAATGATGGTGAACCCTTTTGTTTTCCTAAAGAACCCTTTTCGAGTTTCGAAAATCTTCAAGAGTTGACCTTAAATTGTTGCATAGTTGATGGTTTAGCCATCTCTGCTTCCAAGCTTAAGGTGTTGGAATTGTTATTTTATGGTTCTCTTCCTCAGTTTTCATGAGAATCGAAGATGGGAACTATTTCTGCCCCAAACTTGACTTCATTCAAGTTTGAGGGTCAGGTTTCTTTGGTTTGTGCTATGGAGGATCTTCCCTGTCTAGAGAAGGTTTATGTGGACCTATACCCACTTCTTGAACGTCCATATACGGATCAAATCGAAGAAAAGATGCCCATGAATCTGATCAAGTTTCTGGAGCAGTTGAAAAATGCCAAATCTGTTGCTCTGTCTTTGTCCACCGTTGAGGTAATTTACTATTTTACGCCGCCCCTTTCCAATTTCCATTTATCCTTTTTGAAAGTCAAAGATTTTCATCTATCCATATGTCTTTATACTCCGGAGTACTAATTCGAATAGCACTCTTTTTTAACTATTTTAATCAAATGCAAAAATGAATGCTATACCATATATTTCAGTTGTAATACAGGGAAAAAAGGGGTTGGTTGTAATTATAATTGAAATTAATGTATTAATGTCTTTTCACGTAAATTAAGGGAGTTAAGAGAAGTCTGGTTAACAGATATCAGAGTTCCAATGATAATTACCTTTGCTGAATTGTATTTCTAGTTTTCAAGAGCCGTTTCACAAAAATAAAGTTGAGGATTACACACGTGTAGATATATGTATAATCTGTGGGACTGGGAGTCTGGGACATTGTTTTGTGGGAAAAACATATCTAGAATTGCTAATATATGATGGTAAACCAAGATTAGTTCTACTAGTTGCACTCTCAATATTCTCAATGATTTTCACGTTGCACTTTGAATTTTTGTTTGGGCACTTCATATCCTAAGGTTATTGATTTCTATGTATTGCATTTCAAATTTTCATTTTTTTCACTCTTGAAAATTTTATTTTGGATATATAGTATCGCTGTGTGGCATGTTTTAATAGACAAAAATTTTTCTCAACTTTAACTACAAGAACTTGTTAAAACACTATAGGCTCCGTTTGGATTAGTTGTTTTTGGGGGTGTTTTTGAAAAACTTTGCTGTACCAGAGTTTTTAAAGTATATTTTAAAATATTTTTAAAAAATATTTTAGGATATTTAAGAGTAGAAGAGTTTTTAAAATATATTTTGAGATATTTTTTAAAATTTTAAAAAAATTTAAACTAATTTTTAGATTACCTTTTAGAATACTTTTTAAAAATTTTATTGTATTTGAAAAACTAGTTTTTGAAAAACACCCAAAAAACACAGAGGATCTAAATTTTATCAAAAAAAACATATCCCAAAACATCCAATAAACACACACCCATTTCCTTCGTCTAGCATCACCCTCCCTAACCATTTCAACCACCGTTGCTGCCGCCCTCACTTCATTCCACCGTTGCAGCCGCCACCCTCACTGCCCACTGCCACCCCCACTATCTTCACCTTTCCCTTTTTCTCCCTTCTCCTCCTCCTCACCACCCCTTTTCCCTATCATCACCCCCCATCACCGCCACCGCAGCCTTCCTCTTCGCTTTCCTTTCCTCCCCTCTTCCAAGTCCCATCATCCCCTGCTCCTTCCCTGCCACCTCTTGCCTCTCTCCCCCTCCCCTCCTCCTTCCTCTCCCCCTCTTCCCCAACTCCTGCCCGCGCTCCCCCCTCATCCCTCTCCCTCCCCGTGACCAGATCTGGTAGTGGTGACGGGCAAGAAGAGTGGGGTAGTGGTAGGTGGTGGTGGGGGGAAGACAAAGGGATAGGGTGGCCAGTGGTGGAAGGGGTGCTGGTGGTTGCTTGTCGGTGCAATTACAAGCGTGGATGGCATGTGTTGGGTGACGGAGCTCTACAAATATTCTCCAGACTCTTCAAATATACAAAAGTAGTTGTAAAAATTCTACCTTAACAAATTCCTAAAAACACACCATCTGTTATCTTGCACACAAATTAATGAAAATGTGCAACATATGCCCACATACCATGCTGCCCTTTCTCTGGCTAAGACTCGCTAAAGAATGATTCAACGTGTGTGCCTTTTGTTTTGTTTTTGTTTTTGTTTTGGGTAAGCCCAAACTGTGCGCTTTGGTTTTCTTGCATTCATTTACTAATTAGCAACCTAAACCCACAAAAAAAAAAAAAAAACTAGTTAATGAGATTTGAAGCATAGTGACAATTGCGCTCCAAAAAAAAATAAAATTATTGTGATAATTGTAGGGTCAAACTATGCAAAATAAAAGTTGATAGTACAAAATTTAAAACAGTATAAACTTAAGAGTCTGCAAAGTGGTATCAGTCCTTTAAGAGATGAAATGGTTTTAACGCCAACTCCTAGTAGGAGTGCAGGATTATAAAGATTGCTTTCAACATTTATTTTTGTCGCTAATGTAGTAGTAGTAGTTGTTGTTATTTTTATTTTTTCATTTTTTGGGTTCTCAATTTTACGTGCTTTATTTACTCAATTTTGTCACTACGAAGTGTATTTTCTGTATACATTGCGGGACAATCATCCGATTAGATAATTAAAAGGATCTTGAAAGCCCCCTAAAGTATGGAAATCATGATCTTTTAGAAAACGGATTTATTTACTCCCGTCCAAGTTATTTATATGGAAGGAAAATGAGCTCTCGTTTGGCTAATTTTTCAATCTAACTTGTTATTTTCTATTACTATTTGCCCAAAGGTTCTTGCTATGGAGTCCATTGCTCTCGAAGATCACCCTTCTCCATTTCATAATATGAACCAACTAAAATTGATAACTGAACCAGCTTGGCAATATCAAAGCACAGTTCCCCCTCAAAATGTGATGAACTACTTGACTGGGGCATCTTGTTTTGGAGACTCTCTTGTGGTGGAGTTGGGTAAAGCCTAAAGGTGCTTTGTAGTTGATTTCTCTTATGTAATTTACACAAGTCATTTTAGATTAGAACGGAAAAAAAAAAAGATTAGTTATTTTAGGCATATATTATTAATTTAGTGTCTGTTTTCAAGCATGTTGTAGAGGCATCTGTATTCACAACCACATATTCATAAGTCTGCAAAATTAGACTCAAAATAGTAGTAATGAAAACTCTCTCTCTGTTTTTTTTTTCTTTTTTTTGGTTCTTCTTGGGTTGAAGAAAATTTGGTGATCTTGCCTTGGATAACTTTAGAAAGTTATCAGGAAATTAACTCCACCAAATTTAACTGCATATGCTCTACAGATAACATAGTGACAATAACAAACAAGAGAGAGAACATTACAAGAGAATTGAATAAAAATAACATAGGTAACGAATCTTCTGTCTCACTTTTTGTACTACTCTCTATTCCACTTTTTATTATATTGTTATTTGTATTTTACAAAATTTTTTTTTTGTTTCTTTAAAATCTGATAACTATATTGGCCAATACATCCGCGACCTGCTCATCCTTCTCATTCGGTCTGTATGTATGATAGTATTGTGGGGTTGCCTGCAATGGCTAGGGGTGAATATCGGATGGACAAATTCGCATATCCATCTTTTCGCAGAGATAGGGTTCTGTAACTATATCCTCTTATTGGGTGAATAATAAAAATGATACTTTAACCAAAAAAAAAAAAAAAAAACTGATAACTATTAACTAAGTAAAAATAAATGCAATAATTTGAAAAAATCAATATATAATAAAAATTAAAAATATAACAGAAAATTAAAACAAATCTCATTTTTGTGTATTTTTTATTTTTTGAGTTTATTAAATTTTGTGTATTATTAAAATAAAAAAGAATTAAAATATGATATTTATGAAGAAAAAATAATAATACAATAAAATATGGAACAAAGAGTAGCACAGGCAGTAGGACAAAAGATCTGTTGCATCACACGCATCCCTATTCCTAGCTATTTTATACTGATGATTGTGTATTTAATACCAATTGTGTCCCATGATTAAAATGACATGGGGACTGCTTGGTTAAAGGGTTTGGGAATCACAGAAAGGAATTAACCCCTTATTTGTTGCTTGGGTTAAGGCTATTGGAATGCAAATTTTGGAATCATTTCTAAAAAATCAGACTTCTCTCATTCCCGAGCAAATTGGGAGGTTTTGGACAAAACCCTCAACTTATTCCCTCAGACAACATTTATGACAGACCTGCCCTCTCTTTCTCTCCATCACACGCCGCACGTATCGGAACTTCTTCTTCTTCTTCCCTTTCGCTGTAATAGATGCCATGGGAGAATCACTGAAATCATCCAACTCATCATGGGAGAGATGTGGTGGAGAGTTAGGAGGACTCGAAACAGATACAGAAGCTTGTGAATCACACCTAGGAGTTATATCCTTGTTCGATTTCTGGTCTTGAAGAGTGAGATCGTCTTTTGGGATATCTAGTTCAGATTGCTGGAGGCCATCTTGATGACTACCATAATACGCTGTCTGCCTCCCTTGAAAAGTTCCATCTCTGGTCTTTGTGATAGCCAAATTCATCTGCATAAGATTCTTTCCCTCCTCTTACATTAGCACTAGAAGACATATATCCTGCCCCTCCATGAAATTTTTTCCTAGAGACCGCTCTCGAGTTAGCAAATGAATCTCTCCTAGGACTGAAGTGACTAATCTCATTGCAGAAATAATGGGTACTCTGTTCTTTTGTTTTAGGGATGTTGCAGAAATAAACGGGTTTTATTGAAAAACCCGTTTTAATCTCATAAAGAGTTGGTGTTTTATTGAAAACGGATTTATTTTTATTTTATCCGATAAATAAATTTATTTATGAAAAAATGGGTACTCTGTTCTTATAATGGAGGAAAGTCATAAAGAGCTGGTCTTTTATGGGAAATTAATATTTTACAGAAAGTGACAGCGATTTGGTTTATGAAATTACCCCAAACCAAAATTTAGAATGAATTTGTTTGTTTTGAAAGTTGTATAACGGTCGTTAAATTTCAAATATCCCTTTCTTAAACTTTGGAACTCAGGGGTAAATTTGAAATTTAATTGCATTTAATTCCGAAACACTCATCAAACCAAGCATCAAGAATTGGAATGATGCTAATTCCAATGTGTGAACCAAGCTAGATATTGGAATAAAAAGTTTAATTCCAAAACCAGAGTCTATGATTCCATTTCCATTTTCGATTCCAATCTGTGAACAAGCACCCCCATGGTTTTGCTATGCTCTACCAAAACTGATTAAAGTCTGCTTGCCAAAAGCCAAGCCCAATGCAGCATTTGGGCTAATTTAGAAGCCAACCCATAGTCCAACTGAACAGAATGGTTTAAAGATGAGCAAATGATGTGGTTGTAGCAAATTTCTCAGAATATTGCTAAAATCAAAATTTGTCATAATATTGGTGTGATTTGAGAATTGTTTCTAGTTTAAGGGTCGCCACAATTACGACACGAGGCTACCAATAAAAGTAGTATTAATTTGTATTTATTTTGGCTGGCTTTAGTTTTCTCAATTTTCTTTCCTTTTTTTTTCAAGCTTTCGCCGCTCATGAGCTGCAAAGCATCTCTACCGACATTCACCACGACCGTTCATCAAGATATGACAGGATATGATCAACAGTCTACGGCACTCGACGGTTTTTTTTATTTTTCCTGACGCAGCAAATTGATTTGTGGCGTCAATATTTTTTTTCCTGACCCCTAAAGAAACCCAAAATAAATGAAAATTTAAGCTTTTTTTTCCTGACCCCTAAAGAAATCCAAAATAAATGAAAATTAAAAGTATTTTTATTGGAAGCCTCACGTCGGAGATGCAGCGACCCCTAATTTGGAACTCATCCTCAAACCGCACCAATTTTCTAACAATTTTCAATTTTGACAATATTACAAGAAATTCGCCGGTGGTTGGTAAGTTTGACAGTGACAATTAAAGATTCTGTTAATTGAATTAGTTGAAACAGTGAGTTCCCTTTTCCTATCCCCTAACACAATTCTATTGATTGCCAAAACATTTTTTTTAATAATTTTTTAAAATCAGTTTTTTTTTTTTGGTTTGGGTTAAAGGGATTTTTTTAAATTTTTTTGAGTCAAACCAACATAATAATATTATTTCCATTAGTACAAAAAAAATTCTTCAAAACCCGTCCAATTCAGAGTAATTGGAAGCTGCCATGATTTGTAACTTTTGTGTATAAAAGGAATGACAAAAAACTGAGGTGCCAAAAAACTCGCTAAAGTTTTCGAGATTCTTATAGCTAATGTTCTATTTTCACAATCTCTCAATTCCTTTTTGGCTTAACATTTTCTTTTTTCAAGCAAAAAAATTCTTTTTTGGCTTAACCCCTTAACCGTTTTTAACGGTCAAGAAACACAAACCGCCTTCCAATACTCTATATATTCGACACAAATCAAATCCATTTCTTCACCCCCTCATACTTCACTGTATTTTCTCTCTTCGCAATAACCTTACCAGTCATAGTTTCTTCTTCTTCTTCAAAGTTTTTTTTATCAAGAAAGTGAAAAGAATCAAGCCTAGAAATTTTAAGAAGGAAAGGAAGAACAAAAAAGGTGATAAATTGATCAGAATCTCAAAGAAAATGTCATCAGAAATTCAAGCACTGCACCCTAAGACGCATAATTCGCACAAGATTCGTCAACGGCATGACTGAAGGCTAGGTCAACTCCAAATCATTCTTTGATGATAGTGTTTTCTTGAATTAGCCAGTTTGATGTTTTAATGTTGTTCATACATCATCCATCCCACTGACTGAGCAATTCATTTAGAGTATAAAGCTTTAGGTGATACTTAGATGTCACTGCTATGTCCTAGTCCATCAAATTCTTGTTGGGGAATTGAAACTTTGTAGGAGTTGTTGACATTCATTCTTTTTGGGAGTTTAGGATTAGAATAAGGGCATAAGACATTCAATCGAAACTTCTTAGTCTGATCGCTTGTATGCATGCTTGATCAAAGCCAATCAACTAGTTTAAAGACATGATGATGTATCAAGCTTCCCAACAAAGAAATTTGGTTCACGTATTGTCTATGTGTATTAATGCTCCGTTTCACTCTGTTTTCTGATGCATATATTGAAGAAATGCATTTTTAGTTTGAAAATAATCTGAATAATGTTAGCAAAATAATAATAAGGAACAATATTAACGAACAATGTTAACGAGATAATAATAATGAACAATGTTGCCAAATAATTTGAACAATGTTTACGAATTAATAATAAGGAAATGGATAGAAGCTTGATCATGATAAGTACCACTATTCTAAGAAACTATTTTAAGAAGTTGAAATGTTTCCCCAAAATTAAATAAACCCACTTCTTATAAACAAGAAGGAACAGCAAAATACAAGGAGTAGAGAGAATAGAGTGAACAGGGAGGAAAGAATGAGCTACCAGGAAAGTCCAACTGGAGTTTATGTTGTATGTACTTTCTAAACTAGGAGAGCCTAACATTTATAGGTTGCACGAAAAGAAATGCTATAAAAGATAAGATAAAAGGGACGATGCTTCGGAAACATTGGAAGCTGAATTTTGTAACGTTCGGTTGTAGAAGATAAAATTTTATCAGTTTGGAAGAAAATGTGTAGAAAATAAAAGTTTATCCATGTGTAAGAAATTTGTTATAGATGAAGTTGTGGAAAGAGTCAAAAACTCTATCCATTCAGGTAAGATAAATTATTGCCAAACCAAAATGGAAATTTTATCCGTTTGGAGGAAAACTTGTAGAAAGTAAAAGTTTATCCATGTGTAGGAAATTTGTTGTAGATAAATTTGTGTAACGAATCAAAACTCTATCTATTCAAGTAAGATAAATTGTTGCCAAACCAAAATGGATTAAAATGAAACTAGGTTGTGCTTAACCCACGTGCAGGGAGGTGCAAATCCACTAACACTGGATTGGCCCAACTCAACTTCCTTTTTGTGTGCGTGAAGTCACACTAGTTATTAACTCACTACAAGCCCAATAAAGAAGTTAAACATTATAAAATGATTGAAAGTCGCTTTGACTTTCCAATGTGGAACAAAATTTTTGAATAACAACTACTTACAATAATCTTCCTTCTATTTGAAAAGATTCTGGACAAAAATGTAAAAGATCTGCTGGATTTGTCTAAACTCAATGCAATTAGTTTGGTATCTTTTGGACTATGAACCAAACTTAGACTGATAAAATATGACCTGCAAAATTATTGATGAAATATGAATTTTTATGAACCAATAACTCTCGATATATGACAGAAATTTTATCAATCACATAGGAACCCGAAATTTGTTGTTCAACGCGATTTCACGCATTTAGACCGTATGCTTGCCTGCTTATTCATGAAAACTCCAAAGACCGGACTACAAAATCTTATAGGAGTGGCCTTACTCCACTATCATATAGGTGAATTCATCAAATGTATACTGTTTAAATATAATTTCCTAAAAGAATACAAATTCATTAAGACTTTTAAACTCAACCTCATGACTATTAGCAGTCAAAGCACTTATCTCAGTAGGGACTTAAATTTAAAGTACTTCACGGTCAATATTGACTTGTTATTACCTATATGAACCTATTTTATGGAATCTCCAATCACATAGGTTGGGTTACCAATTCTATTGATAACTTGTTGGCCCAAGCCCCATTTCCTTTATAATTTGAAGAATTAATTTTCTTCCTATAAGTTTAGTCAGAAGATTGACTAAATTCAACTCTGACTTCACAAAATCAATGGAAATTATTCCATCTCTAAACAGTTGCTTTATGACATCATGTTTCAATTTTATAATTATAGGACTTGTTTTTAGTAGCAATAATTGCCGCTTGATAATCATAGTGTATGGACACGGGAAGCAGCAGGTCCTTAGTTGAAGGAATATCGGTTAAGAAGTCTCTCAACCAATCAACCTGAAAACTAGCCAGCTCCATAGGTATGAAGTTTGATTCTATAATTGATCTAGCAATGATTGTCTGCCTGACTAATTTTGTGATTGCCCCACCTCCCCCTAGGGCGTACCCCAGGGTTCGGGGGGTCGCCTGCCCAACTCTCATCAGGACTCACTCACGCACATCAAATAAAATAAGATGCAACCTCAATAATAAACGACATAACAGTTCCCAGATTTAGAACATACAAATACATTCATTTCTACCTCAACCACTCATACAATCCCAAATACATCAAAAGATTTAAGTTCTCAATACATTCAACCCTAATCGAGCGACTAGTGCGAGTATAATTACAAAATTCAAAACAACTAGACTACGCTAGTCTGTACCAGTCTCACGCCTCGGTCGTACCCCCTGTAAGGAAAATAAATGGCGTGGGATGAGCTAAAAGCCCAGTGAGATTCCAAATAGCAAGTTGACCATTATTTAAAAGTGCAAGTATCACGTAGCAAAATAGCGAGCATAACAAGTTTATGAAAGTAGCATTAACACTTCAGGTAGCAAATCTCAAAATGAGCGAGTGTAAAATTCTTTTCTTTTAAAACGAAATAATAACACGATAAGTACTAATCATTCCAAAGTATAAGGATATGGATGGCTCTCAGGAGCCAAATTCCATTGCATCACCAGAGCTTGATCAAGTAATAGTTGACACTCCGTCAGCTTTCAAGTAAGTAACCAATCCAATAGAGCACCACTTAAACTACTCTCCGTCCACCATCCAAACCCCTTACCGGGCCCGAACTCCAAGATAAACACTGGTGGTAATACTCGAGTATACCGATTAGTCGAGGAGATAACACTCCACTCGACAACACTAGATACTCATGATTTGTTATCTAATCGACCAAACCCTTGCCGGCTCGACTCGATTAACTAGCTAGTGGGGTTTAGGTCCCCAAGAAGTCGATGAGATATCATCTCCAATCGACTGAATCAAAATAAAAGTACGGAGACGGGAATGAGAGGCACCTCCCACTCACATTGAGTGTAGTACATGCTGCCGCTCAGCACTTATAAGTCAAGTACAAGTATATCAAGTCAATTACAATAATAAGCAAGTATATATCATATTAGGGCAAGTGCGAAAAAGTACACTCTTACCCGATCAAACAAATTACATATCATTAAATCACATTGGTCAAGTATTGAAAACAAGTGTGCAGTTCAATCAGGTATTTGGAAGCACTCACCAAAAGATGCGGTGCCTTTACGGGTTACGTTCGGGTATTACCCCGTGTGTGGAGTCCAAATCTGCGATAAAACATTATTTAAGAGCTTTTGAAAGTAACTCAGGTTCGAAACTTAAACGTTTCGTTTAATGAGAATCAAGTAATTGAAACTCATTTAGAGAATATTCGTAAAACTTATGCTCGCTCTTAAAACTTTGAAACTTTGAAGCTATTATACTTTGAAATACCATTTGAGTCGAAGGAATGGAGAAAACGTATTTCTATTAGTCGTAAATTTCATTTTTCTAAGGATACAAGTTTAGGCCGAATACTAACTTATATACCTCTATGAAAGAGAACTTGAATACCCTAGACGATTCAAGTAAGATTCGTTCCCGAATTCGTACTCAAGTCGCGAGTACATCTACCTAAGTCTTGAGTGTAAATTTGGGCAGCACACCCTTTGTGTTTACCTATTTTTCAGTCATTTATGGCTTCATTATTTTACTCAATCAGCCCCCAAAATCACATACAAATAATCTCATTACAATAGCCGTTCAATAGGCTAAAAGTCATTCAATTACAAAACCAAGCTAGAAAAGTGACCGGAAATAAGGTTTAAGGCAAAGAACAAAATGACAGGTTTGACGTCTCTTAGCGTATCGGTCATAATCGAAGCTACGCTTATCGGATTGGGGTACAATTAATACCGTTTCGAAGCTAAGACAAAGGATTACAACTTTTATGAAGACAACTCAATCCAGTTCACAATTGATCTAGGTCGAAATTACAGATTACAGAACCAGAATGTCCTTGTCAGTACGGTTGTCAGTACTGAATTCAAATGAAAATAACTCAAACTACACAGTTCCGTTTGGGGTGTTTTCAGATGCGTTGAAAAGCTGAAACATAGGGCTAAAACTCTTGTGTTTTGGCCAAAGACTGGTTTGATACTGATCAAAGTGAAAAACGAAGCTAAAAGTGTGAAATCACAAAACACTCTGCAAAATGAAGCTTTTGGCAGTCAGGGGTATTTCGGTCATTTCACATGCCAAATAAAAGGAAATTTTAAGAAAAATATAAGGAATTTTACAATTTCGTAGATTAAAATTATTTCGACTAAAATATGAGAGATTTAAGAAAACCTGTTAGTCACAAGTAAAACTAGGGTTTTGAGTACAAGTAGGGTTTCGAATCTTTAAAACAAAACAATGTGTGAAAACAAAAATAAAATAGAGAAACCGTAATATCCTAAAAGTCGGGGTATCACAATCTCCCCTCCTTAAAAGAATTTCGTCCTCGAAATTCATACATTTATTCGTAAATTCATATATTTATTCGTAAATAAGTATAAGCAAAATAAAATGCTATAAGGTTCAATAAAAGCATTTTCAAATCATAAAACGAAAATTAATAAAATACATTGAAAATAACATACTTTCTTTAGATACATATCATAGCAATTCACACATCCTACGGTACATTAACCCTACGGTACATATCATAGCATACTTTCTTTATATACATTCTCTTGGCCGAACCTCCTCTCAAGAGAAAGGAGAGAGCAAACTCCATTTACAACCCAAAAACCTTGCTTGATATTTGAGTTTATCCCAACCTTCCAAAACAATCCATAAAAAAAACTGATTTTGAAGTAGGAGGAGGAGCTTTGGTGGGGAGTTTTTGGAGGAAGAAACTTTTGGTAGAGTACTTGAGAAAGAAAGCTCTTGAGTTGCTTGTTATCTTAGGGTTTTGAGGTAAAATTTCTAGAAAACATCTCTTTTTACTTGACTCTTGAGATTCATTCAAGATAAGGTATGATTAAGGCTAAAAGAAGCATGGTTATGAAAGATTTTATGGTTTTGGTTAGGGTAGCATGTAGTTTCCAGCTTTAATGTTCAATTTCAAGCCTTGATATGCATTTTCCAATCATGAGATGAACTTGATAGTTTTGATATGAGATGGTTTAACTTTGATGTGAACTTTTAAGCTTTGGTATATGGTTTTCTAGCTTTGGTTGAAATTTCCAGCTTTAGTTCTAGAATTCTAGCTTTAGTAGAGAAAGTTCCAGCATGGATAGTGATGAATCTGCTCTGTTCTGACCTACTTAGTTCGTCTATGTTAGAGGCCGAATTAGCCTTAGGTCAAAACATGAAAGTTGTAGGAAATGGTGTTTTATAGCTTTCTGTAAAATTTCAGCTCGATCTGAGTACTGTATCATATGAAATGACTGAAATACCCCTAACTGCCACAAGCTTCATTTTGCGGACAGTTTTGTGATTCCACACTTTTGGCTTCATTTTTCACTTTGATTCGTATCAAACTAGTCTTTGGCCAAAACACAAAAGTTTTAGCCTATGTTTCAGCTTTCCAAAGCATCTGAAAACACCCCAAACGGAACTGTGTAGTTTGAGTTATTGTCATTTGAATTCAGTACTGATAACCATACTGACAAGGACATTCTAGTTCTGTAATCTGTAATTTCGACCTGGATCATTTGTGAAATGGGTTGAATTATTTTCATGAAAGTTGTAACCCTTTGTCTTAGTTTCGAAACGGTATAAATTGTACCCCAATCCGATAAACGTAGTTTCGGTTGTGACCGATACGCTAAGAGACGTCAAACCTGTTATTTTGTTCTTTGCCTTAAACCTTATTTCCGGTCACTTTTCTAGCTTGGTTTTGTAATTGAATGACTTTTAGCCTATTGAACGGCTATTGTAATGAGATTATTTGTATGTGATTTTGGGGGCTGATTGAGGAAAATAATGAAGCCATAAAGGGCTGAAAAATAGGTAAACACAAAGGGCGTGCTGCCCAAATTTACACTCGAGGGTTAGGTAGAGGTACTCGCGACTTGAGTGTGAATTTGGGAACGAATCTTACTTGAATCGTCTAGGGTATTCAAGTTCTCTTTCATAGGGATATATAAGTTAGTATTCGGCCGAAACTTGTATTCGGCCAAGAGAAACAAACAATGAGGGGAGTTTTAGTCCAAAATTCTAAGATAAAGATCGAAGAAGTCTTGGTCAAAAGTGAGGTAGTTAATTTGACACTTGTGAAGGCAAGAAATAATGTCCAAAATTAGATCAAAATATCTCTCTTTTTCTCTTTGCAACATTCGGCCAAGACAAGCAGTAAATGGAGGAAAAATGGTGATGGAATGATAGCTTAGTCTTGATCAAGTCTTAGTCAAATTTTGTGGCTTGTCATTGTCAATAAGAGAAAAATAATAGCTTAGTCTTAATCAAGTCTGTCTTTCCCTTTTGTTTGGCCAACAATTTTAGCCACACTTGGATAATTATTAGGGAAGGATAAATGAAAGAAAAATAAGGAAATTAGGAGAAGAAAGTATTAGTCAAGCGATGCCTTCGACCGGTACTTCGACCGGTATCTCTGCCCTGCGGCACTTCATGTGCAGGAGCATTGTTGAATCCTCCCTCTCCTCTGCATTCCCAGTTTTGTGCTGGAATAAGTGAGGTTTTTATATTGAGTCATTTCTAGGTTAATACATGGGAGCTTAGAGGAGCCGAGAGTCACTCTCGGTCATGCTGTAGCTGTGCGAACAGATTTCTTTTCTTTTTGGTTGCTGAAGTCCTGGCTGGGCTTAGATTTGCTCTTACTTTTGCTTGCTGTGTGATAATGATGCCATGTCCATGCCTGCCTGCATTTTGAAGTAGCAATTTGCGATGTAGCATCAGGCTGCAACAAAGCCAATCTGTTGCAGCAGTGTTGATTCGCATGTCAGCTTGCTCCAACTGAAGTTGTTGTGTTCGTGCTCGTTGTCTCTTAAATCTCTCCTTCATGGCTGTTTTTCCTTTCAAGCTCAGATTTGTTCGAAGTTTATAATTTCTTTGGTGTTCCTTTGGTTGGTATCCCATATGCATGTTCGCTGCAACTTTTATTCTTTATGCACCTTTGCTGCATTTTTCATATGGCTGCACTTTCAAGTCTGTTGGAATGTATTTCTGGGGTAATGGCATCAATGGGTGAAAATCATTACACTTGGTAGGTTGGATTTAAGTTGTTTTGTATGAATATGCTCCATGAGTAAGTTGCAGTAAGATTGAAGTGAATTGGTCTGCATTTTGCTGAAGTATTAATTCATTCCTTCGTGAGTTACTTGCCTTTCCTCGTTCCAGAAGTGCATGCTCACCAAAAGCTAGGTGGTTTGGTTGATCTTTTGGTAATCATGTCAAAGGATTAGAAGGTTTGTGTTTATAAAGATCATAAGAAATGTATGGTGGTCGAACAAGCAGGCTGCCAATGAGTGAAGCTTCTGTTTTCCAGATTTGCATGATATCTTTTCTAAGTTTTTTTCTTGTTTGGCTTGCGGTATTTAGGTAGTTGTTGTTTAGAGTAAAGCTTTGATGTTTGGTTGAAAAGGTTCTTTGCTCAAAATGGTGTTTTGAGGCTGAAATCCGCAACTAAGAAATGAAAGTTGCGGCTGTGTTCTTTGGATTGCAGAAAGCCCCCAGCAGATGCTTCAACCTTCTTGTTGCAGAAACATTTCGTAGTGTTTGCATGCTTTGCATGAAAAGAGTTTCCAAAATTGTAAACCATCCTCCCAAGTCTCCCCTTGTTTCGCTATGGCCCAAAAATTAATTAATTTGACCCCTCAAATCTCTTTAATTTTTGCAATTAAGTCACTACTTGTTCGAATTCTTACATGGGTTGTTCACCTTTCCTTTAAATACCTTGAGTGATTCAATTTCGTGTTTATTTTTCATTTCATGTGATTATTTGTTAATTAAAGTGATGCCTTGACCTTTTCTTTTATTTTGGAGGGTAAATAAGTAATTTCACCCTATTAGGGCATCAACTCAAGGGAGGTACACTCTATCCTTTATTCTTGACTTTATTTGACCTTATGTGCCTTATGTGACTTTATGTGCTCAATTGCATGCCATTTGAATGCTTTCATTTTATTTACTTATTTATTCGCTTTATTCGTTTTAATTTAGTATTTTTATTTTATTTTAGTTCAATTTTTGATCATTTGAAAGGCACTTGAATGCCACAATTGTAATAGTTAGGTTATTATATCATTTCATTTAATTCCTTCCCTCTTAGATTGTAGTAGGCTTTCCCCCCGAATGTAATAGTTAGGGCTTTATTTGTTTTACTTGCCTTATGTGTGTTGCATGCTTATGTGTTATGTGTTACCGCTTTCTTAGGACGTGCATCTAGATATCATGCCTATGTGTTATGTGTCTTATGTGATTTATGTGCTATTTTGCTTTATTACGTTTTGTCTGATTTTCTTAGACTGTAATAAATGCATGTTATCACACTAGTCCAATGCTAGCTGTGATTCCTTTCCCGTCACCACACTAGTCCAACGCTAGTTGTGGTTCTTTGTTCCGATTTCCCACTAGTCCAATGCTAGTGAGGATCCATAGACATGGGCTAGTCCAATGCTAGACTCGTAGGGACCTCCCTCATTATATCATGTTTGTATGATTACACTTCATGCATATTTTTCATTTTTAGGATCTTTATCATTTTCACATAATATTTCCTCTAATAAAATATCCCCTACCCCTATGTATACATAACATTTAGATTTGCATCTCATTTAGGAAATTAGGGGGTAGATTAGTGCATTCTGCCTGATTAGACTAGAGAGCCCCTTGGATATGGGATATGGACGAGTTTGGCTTTTCTAGCCTTAGCACGCTCGTATTCCCTCTATTAAAAGGGAAAATTGAGTCACGAACATTAGTCCCCCGTACCCGACGTGATGCATTCCTCTAAGACATGTATATTTCTATAATTATTTTATCCTTTTCCTTTTCTTAGAATCTCATATTTTTGCATTATTCGTGACTTCTCCAAAGGGTCATTATTGGGCATCACAATTAATGTGATTGGCACCACTCAAGCTTTGAAGAGAAATTTTGCTCCCCGATGCCCCCTAGGTCTAGGATTTGCATTCATATAGTACATCCAAATGTGATAAATTTTTTGGTTAAAACAAGAAAATCTTTGACTAAATCACGCAACTAGCCTTGGCTAGGTCGAAGGGGTGCCTTGGATTTTTATCCTTGCCTTCCCCTTCGTCAAATGTGACTTCCGAATCTTTTTCGTTGGTTTACGTAGACTAGGAGTCGTTTAAAAGGGGTTTCTTTCTACCGTTTTCTTTTAAAAAAATTCATTTTTAGGTGACTTGGTACACCTTAACTCTATACCAAGTGGCGACTACGATTTTTTTTTTGCAAACCCTTTTTAAACTATAATTTGGGTCCAAATCGTCGCACTTTAAAACCCCCATTTAGGCCCATTTTCCTTTTAAATCAAAAATCATACTTTTAATCAAAAATTCATTTTTTAAACCATTTATTTTTCTTATAAAAAATGGGGCGCGACAGCTGGCGACTCCACTGGGGACTTAGAGAGTCCGAGCAAATTTGATTGAGTCAATCTTTTTCTTCTTTTAACCTTCTCATATATCATTTGGATGTTTAGGGTTGCATTCTTCTTTTCCTTTTGCCCTTTTTCTCCTTTTAGGGATTTTGCATCTATTACGCGCACAATCGCTCTTCGCACACTACGTATGTGATGAATGGATGGTTCATTTATTTGTTTACTTTTACTTGTTTCGCGATTGCATTTTGGGATGGGGGGTAGTTACCCTAGAACCTTCGACCGCATCTAATGGTATAATCCCTCCCCTCGATAAGAAAGCACCTCATACGTGCATGCATAGTCTTATTTACCCTATTTTTTCTTTTTCGTGGGCGTTTCCCACACCTCCTTGTAGGATTAGGATCGATTGCCTTGGGTAGGCGGATGGTGTGCTCTGCGCCCATAGCGCTACCTAAGGGATCACTCGAGCCACCGACCGAAGGCCTTGGGAGTGATGACCCTTCGCCTTTAGGTCTGAAGGCTTGGGAGCCGAAGCCTTATCGAGTTTAGATGCATTAGTGAACCAAACCTCATGCATCCATATTAGAATTGCCTAGGGTCGAGTTGACATTATCCTGAATTAGGAACACTAGGCACGAGGGGAGGGATTCCACCCTTCTTTCCTTATTTCTCTTTTGTATCAATTAATTGCTCAACGTGTTATGTGATTATTTACTGAACTAACATTTCTTTGTTTTCTTGTCTTTTGCATTCACAAACGCTAGAAATTAAGAGATCTGGCATGATCCACTTTTAGAACTTACCCTCTTAGATAGGTTAATGCATGTTTAAGATTCCAATGAATTGCTTTTATAGATTGAAAATTGAACATCATTCTAGGCCTACCCTGGCAAATAAAGGGTCCCCTAGGTCATGTTTCATTTCGAATTGCATATTTTACTGCTTTAATAAACTGGCATCACGCATAAACCATAGAAAGGGAATGCCATTTAGGGGATCCCACGTTAGGAATAAACCGCCCTGTGTCTCGGATATTTAATCCAAGGAGACTTGCACGTTTATATTTTTGTACCATCCAAAGGGGTAGTGCACAAGGTAAGGTAGGATCCGATCCTTTGCATGACCCTGGAGCGATCTTTCGTACATTAGAATATGAGCATCTAACAATCATTCTTTGGCCATTTTTAACATAGTTGGTAAAAATCCCTTCCTTAAAGGACATTATCTTGAAGAAATTCGTAAATAATTCCTCATTATGGAGATGGTAAATTTATTAAGGCCAAATCTTGATTGTAGGAGGCTCATAGGCTAATGCATCGCAATACATTTTTAAAGGGGAGATAATTCCATTAATTTTTTAATAAACCATCAATTTCATTCAATTCATTGGATCAAATTATTTATCAACGTCATTTTGTCAATTCATTCATTTTAGGACAATTTAGTCAATAAATCATCAATTCTATTCAAACAATTTGACCAATTCATTCATCAATTCCATCCAGTCCATTTTATCAATTTGTGCATTCTTAGGGCAATCTAATCGATTTTGAATAGATCACTAATTTCATTCAATTCATTTGATTAGTTTGCCCATTCTTAGGGCAATCTTATCGATTTTGAATAAATCATCAATTTCGTCCGATCCATTTCACCAATTTGCCTAGTTTTAGGGCAATTCGGTCGATTTTGAATAAATCATCATTTCACTCGATCTGTTTGATCAATTGATTTCATTCAATTTGTTTGATTAGTTTAATTCATTTTTAGGGTTATCCATTCAATTTTGAATAAATAATCAAATTTCATTCATGCATTTGACATTTTACTCTTTTTAAGGTGATCCGGTCAATTTTTGAATAAATCATCAATTTCATCCAACCCAGTCGATTAATTAGGGTTTTAATGTCAAATTTCAAATTGAGAAACCTAGTTATGTTTAAGAAAATCACCCATTGCATTTATTTGACTTGGATGAATTAGGGTTTTGATCTGTGTTAGGAACTTTCAAAACAAGCTCGTCAAAGTTAAATTAATTTGTATAAATTCTTGTGTTAACCAAAACCAATCATTCATTCGGATTTGTCCTCTTTTTGTTGGAGATCTCCCGCTGTTCAATTGGTCCAAAATTTCCAAATTACTTTCTAATCAAATGTCAATAAGTTGATCGGACCCATCAGGTATGGTATAGTGTCTACCCTAGAGGATTGCATTTTCATGTTAGGCCTACCCTTGACACAAAAAGGGCCCCCCAATAGGACATGCATCCAAATTTTTTTTTGGATATTTACTAACTCTTGTCTTTTTCTTTTTCTTGGTACTTTTGTTGGAAAAAATTAGCAAGGGCTAAATCTAAAGGCGATTCCTTTCAAAAATTCTCAAGTAATATTTAAACATAGCTTCTCGTCGAAATCCCATTATAACTCGATCCCGTAGTCGAATCCGAAGGAATTGTGTAAACATGAGTTCACAACCGGAACCATCAGATAGGTCCGCTGCTACAGCTCAACCTGAGACTGCAAATTTGAGGGTCCAGCTGACCGAGATGCTTGCTAAGTTCAGCGAGATGACCACTGAGATGGTGACCCAGAGGAAATTAATTGATCAGCTTATCAGCGGTGGTGTTCAACCCGAAACCGTACCTGTCAGTCAACCGGAGCCAGAATCATGCATCATACCCACGACCCAGACCACTTTTACTCCACCTTTCATCATTCCACCCGAAGAAACCTTCACCTATACCACCGCAAATTTGACATACACTTACCCGCCTAATCCTTCATTCTTTCCTACTCACATGCAAGGTTCCCAACCCCAAATCACTTCGAATATACCCCCCGAGCCGCATACCTTTTATCACACCACTGCAGAGCCTTTCCTGCCAGAACACACTGTCCAAGCTAAACCAGAAGTAGGAGAATCTTCTGCTCCTGTGGATATGAAGCTGCTCAAGCGCTTGGACAGTTTTGATGAATTCATGAGGAAAAGTCAAGGGTTAAACAAGTAAGGAGTGCTGGACTATGATGAGCTTTGTCTCTTTCCAAATGTGCAATTGCCTGAGGGGTTCAAAACCCCAAAATTTAACAAGTATGATGGCATCAGCAATCCCAAGACACACCTCCGTTTGTTCACCAACAAGTTGGGTAGGCCAACAGATGATGAAAATCTACCTTTAAGGCTATTCCCAGAAAGTCTGGAAGGCGACGCACTTGATTGGTATTCAAATTTGAAGTCTGATGAGATAAAGACTTGGTTGGACCTGTCTAATGCGTTTATAAGGCAATATGAATACAACTGTGAACTAGCACCGACACGGACCACACTAGAGGGGACGACGAGGAAGCCATCTGAGGATCACAAAACCTATGCTAAGTGATGGAGAAAAATAGTTGCAAAGGTTGAGCCGCCAATGACTGAAGATGAAATCATTCGCACCTTTATTAAAGCACACGATCCCCGTATTTTGAGGAAATCTTTCGCATGACTGGATGCTCATTTGCTGCTATTGTCAATAAGCTTGAAGAATATGATGATTGTGTGAAGGCTGGAAAGATTGTTAATGTGTCTGCCCTGAAAACTCAAGTGGAAGCTTTGCAAGGCCAAAGTAATAGTGGGAAGAAACAACAACTCCAAAAGAAAGAGGGGGAAATCACTTTTGTCTGGGATCGAAACCCTATCCCAAGGTTTAGACCTCGACAATGCTCAAACACTTACCATTACTATTCCAACTCTCATCCTGTTTATCACACCAATATCACTCATCCTCAACCTCGCCCTAATTACACCTACCCGCCTAGAGCCCCTTTTCAAATATCTCAACCTAACTTCCAACAAGTTCGACCCCGACCTCCCTACAATCAACAATTTCCTCCACCAAATAGACCCACCTATAATTACCCTCAACCCATTGAATCCCAAAATCAAAATCGTTATCGCACTTTTACTAATCTTGGCAGGCCTCTGGACCAATTGTATGAACAATTAAAAGCCGCTGGTAAAATCGACGTAATTCCCCCTCCAGCTTACCCTCATGGCGTCCCTGGCGGATACAACCCACAGTACACTTGCGCTTATCATTCGGAAGCACCTGGCCACTCAACCGCCGATTGCAAAACACTTAAACACAAAGTCCAAGACATGATCGAGGCAGGGGAAATAGTGCTAAGGAAAAAGGGTGAACAAGGGCCGAGCATAAGTACAAATCCTTTTCCTGAACACAAGGACACCTTTGAGCCATCCACCTCCAATGAAGAAATTTGAAAATCTTGAAGGAGCTTGGCACAATTGGATTGCCGAGTATTTTCCCTCTCGAAGGGAATTTCGATAAATCTGGGGATTGTCGTTTGTTAAAATTCCTAAAAATTGTCACTGTTTGCTTTTGTGTAAATAGTTTTATCATGTTCAATCAAGTTTTGGCTAAAACAATTTTTACATTATCAAGTTCCTATGTTATTTTTTGAATCTTTCAATAGCATGCATAGTCACACCTTTGCATTATTTTGTTAATACCATTTTGTTTATATTAATTGTTTATTGGTTTAAATTTCACTCTAAACTCTTTCAGGTGGCCAAAACAAAAAAGTAAAATTATTTGACCTTTGGTTGTCACTGTTCTGGAATCCGATGATGGCAATCTCGATATCACTCAAGACTTTGAGATTATGGAATCCGAAATTCAAAACAAGAGTGATAATGAGGAAGTATATGGTTCTTTTTTCAAAAGGTTCGAACAATATGAAAAGAAATCCAAACCGAACCTAGAAGAGACAGAGATTGTTAACAATGGCACCGAGACTGAAGTCAAAGAAATAAAGATCAGTAGACATTTGAATGAAAAGCAGGAAAAGGGAAGCTGTGTTGATTGCCAAGATTGAGGTCCCTTCATTGCGTATTTTAATGGAAGCCAAGCTGGAAGAAGCTGATTGATCAAGGCAACATCATGAACAATTGATAAAAGGTGTCTGAATACTATGTCACAACCGAAACTACCAAAAACATATGACTCAAAAGTCCACCGGCGATCTTTTGAAGAAGGGAACAAAGTGCTAAAGTGAATTTGCTAATGCGAGATGAAGTCGAAGGCGAATTTGTTCTAAACTGGCAAGGCCCATTTGTCATTCAAAAGATGCTACCGGGCGGAGCACTTGTCCTAACAGAGATGGATGGACAGACATTCCCTCAACTTGTCAACTCAGACATATGTAAGAAGTTCTTTATTTGATTATGCAAATTTCTTTTAGGAAGTCATGCAAGGGACGAGACAAAAGTCAGGCCATCTTCCTTTCCAATCAAAATATTTCACCTCTAGTCATCCCTTTTGAGCTATCAGAACAATCATTTTCGTTTGGCAACCCCTGAGAATTCCAAACCCCACACTGGTGCAAATTTATTTTGAAAAGAGATGATCAGAAAGAAAAGGAAAACCCCATACTGGGGCAAATTCATTTTGAAAGAGAAAAGAAGGAAAAAGAAAACCCCACACTGGGGCAAATTTAGTTTTTGGAAAAAATGCAAACGTGAGGAGATTGTAATGAAGAAAATGCAAAAGGAGAAGAATTCAATCAAACTGGGGCAAATTCTCCTCAGTTTCGTTCAAAAATTGGAGATGATCTCAAAATGATACAATTTCAGGTTATTTCACACCTCTCATCAAAAATTTGCTTTCAAGCCTCAACTTTTCTTGAAAACACCTCACCTGACCTCATTACAAAAGCCCAAAGTCCTGGCTTTCGTCACTTGCTGTATTTCTATTAGGAAATTCGCTAATCAACTGGCAAGTGATGTCTATAATGCCTTCACCTAAACTCACAAGGGAAGTGCATTTTACTGATGTCAGCAATCTTCAACTTACCTTCTTGAGTCGATTATGGCCGAGTTTTTCCATCGTTCTTTAAGTGAAAACTCGAAAGGGCACATAAAAAAAAAAGGAGAAAGGAAAAGAGAAAAGAGGAAAAAGAAAAGAAAAACAAAACAAAAGGGGTGGGGGCAACCTTGGTGAAAACCCGAAAGGGCGTCAAGGTAGGTTTTACAGTAAGCACGCACGAGGAGGAATAGCTGGTGACTTGGTTCATTTGGATTTCTCTTCGTTTTGTAATACTTTAGTCAATGTTGAATTCCAGAACAAAGATATCCGAAAATTCGAATATGACATCCGTTGGCCAAAAGCTGTGTTACTTTGTAGAAATATTCTTTTGCAAATACCTTTTTTTATGGAACGCAATTTTCCTCGATTGCTTGTATTCATGGCATTTTGTAGATTTAAGCATAGTTGTTCGTGTTTGCATTCTTTTGCCTATTCATTTCTGCATGACATGTGAAATTACTTTTTCTTAATCATCGAATTTTGGTGAATAACAACCCCCATGGTTTATGCAAAGCATACTTGGGTTCAGTCATCTTTCAGTAATGGTTGAGATTCAGCAAAGCCGGCTACGCAAGTTTCACAACATGGCAAAGTGCATACCGGGTCAGCCTGGAAAAATGCCACAGCAAAAAGTTGACGAAGGTCGCACAAAAACTCATGTTTACACGATTTCTGAAGGCGAGTGGATACAATGATGGTGGCAATTTCTTTATTTTTCTCTTTTGCAGGAAAATTTCAAATGAAAATAACAACACAACACACTGGGGCAAATTTTTGGATAAATTTCAAGTAAATCTTATACAGTTTCTTCATACAAAACCAGCATTTCATTTTGGCACTGCCACTAGCCGTTGGGTTAGTCCCACTAATGAGCACTTCATTTGCATTGCCACTAAACATGGGTTAGTCCCACTAGTGTGCATTTTGTTTTCGTTACCGCTAAACATGGGTCAGTCCCACTAGCGTGCATTTTATTTACACTACCACTAGCCGTTGGGTCAGTCCCACTAGTGAGCATGTCATTTACACTGCCACTAGCCGTTGGGTTAGTCCCACTAGTGAGCATTTCATTTGCATTGCCGCTAAACATGGGTCAGTCCCACTAGCGTGTGTTTCATTTTCATTGCCGCTAAACATGGGTCAGTCCCACTAGTGAGCATTTTATTTGCATTATCGCTAAACATGGGTCAGTCCCACTAGCGTGCGTTTCATTATCATTACCGTTAAACATGGGTCAGTCCCACTAGTGTGCATTTCATGTTTCATTGCCACTAAACATGAGTTAGTCCCACTAGTCTGCATTTTGTTTTCATTGCCGCTAAACATGGGTCAGTCCCACTAGCGCGCATTTCATTTTCATTGCCGCTAAACATGGGTCAGTCCTACTAGTGCGCATTTCATTTTCGTTGCCGCTAAACATGGGTCAGTCCCACTAGCGTGCAGTTTATTTTTCTTTGTCGCTAAACATGGGTCAGTCCCACTAGCGTGTATTTTATTTTTCTTTGCCACTAAACATAGGTCAGTCCCACTAGTGTGCATTTCATTTTCATCGCCACTGAACATGGGTCAGTCCCACAAGTGAGCACTTCATTCACATCGACACTAAACCTGAGTGAGTCTCATTTTAAAATTTCGTGTTCGGGTCAGTCCCGTTTAAATTTTCTGTTTCGGGTCAGTCCCGTTTAAATTTCCTGTTCGGGTCAGTCCCGTTTAAATTTTCTCGTCCGAGTCAGTCTCATCAAAAGGGATCAGTCCTCATTTCAAAAAACGACAGTCGTTCGACTAGTTTGCAGGTAAGTATTTGGTGTCTATTTCTTTGTCTCAAGTTTTTCGAAAACTCAGACAAAGGGGGGCAAACTGTAGACACCAAATTTTTAAATAATTTTTTTATCCTAATTTTTTTTTTGTTGTTTTAGTAATAATTCTTATCTATTTTTTATTTGTTAATTTCATGATTTTAGTTTTAGACTTTTAGTATTTTTAGATTATTATTGTCTATTATTTTTATTTTAGTTTTATTTTGTATTCGTTTTCACCCTTTTAGCTATTTATTTTTTATTGTAAGACTTTTTAGCATAAAATTTGTCAAAAAGAGAAAATTATTCATAAAAATATGTTTTATTTCCTTTTTACTATTTATTAATCGGGAAAAAGAGAAAAAGAGAGGAAAAATCATTAATCCAACACAGGAAAAATCTTAGCTTTTTGTTTTATTTTTTGTTACTAGTTTTGTACGTTTTATTTAAGTTGTATTTTGTATTATTGTTGTTTAATTAAGTGAAAAAAAAGAAGCCGCGCATGCAGCAGCGTGGGAAATGATATCATTTTCATGGGTGATTTTTCTGATGAATCGGATGGCTGAGGATATGGGGAGGAACCAACCCTTCATCCTCACCTTTGAGGTGAGGGTTTAGGGGTTATGGTTTCCCTATAAAATGAAAGAAAGATGGCAAGAAACAGGAGGAGGATAATTATCGGCTGGGCAGAGGAAAACTAAAAACAAACAGAGAAAAGAGGGAGCTTTGGTCTGGAGGGGGACGGAAAGCAAAGACTAAAGAAGAAAGTCAGAAAAGCAAGAAGGAAACTGGACTCGGAAGCCGCCTCTGATCATCCTCCTGGTTTTCATCTCAACTAAGATTCATCCTCAGGTAACTCTTAGTTTGCTTCTCTGCTCTCATTCCAGTTCAATGAATCTACTGGGTAGGATGCATCCGGTTTGATTAAGAAATGAAAAGACTTAGGAGATACTGTGAAGGTCATTAAATATGAATAACGTGCTGCCAACTTCATTTGGAATCCACGCATAGAAGATTTCTGTTTTTGCTTTGTGAATCTGGTTGGGCTTAAAGGAAAGGGGGGAAGGGTTCGAATCCATGGAGTTTTCGTTTGAAGTTTATGGTTGATTCTTGTGTGTTTGAACAAGCAAGTCCAGAAAATGGCATACAATTGTGGGCAGGTCTGATTGATGTTTCCCTCTAGCTGTTTACATGCGATAGTGCTTCACTGCTGTTTTCTTACTGTTTTCCCTTCCATTTCATTCTTAGTGCCTTGTTTGTCATCTAGGTTAGAGTTTAGAATGTTTGTTTCAAAAGATCTGAGCTAGGAGTCAAGCAGATGTCTATATCTCCTTCTACCATTGCCACATTTCGGTTGGGAATGGGTGAATCTGCCCTGCGACACTTCATGTGCAGGAGCATTGTTGAATCCTCCCTCTTCTCTGCATTCCCAGTTTTGTGCTGGAATAAGTGAGGTTTTTGTATTGAGTCATTTCTAGGTTAATACATGGGAGTTTAGAGGAGCCGAGAGTCACTCTCGGTCATGCTGTAGCCGTGCGAACAGATTTCTTTTCTTTTTGGTTGCTGAAGTTCTGGTTGGGCTTAGATTCGCTCTTACTTTTGCTTGCTGTGTGATAATGATGCCATGTCCATGCCTGCCTGCATTTTGAAGTAGCAATTTGCGATGTAGCATCAGGTTGCAACAAAGCCAATTTGTTGCAGCAGTGTTGATTCGCATGTCAGCTTGCTCCAACTGAAGTTGTTGTGTTCGTGCTCGTTGTCTCTTAAATCTCTCCTTCATGGCTGTTTTTCCTTTCAAGCTCAGATTTGTTCGAAGTTTATAATTTCTTTGGTGTTCATTTGGTTGGTATCCCATATGCATGTTCGCTGCAACTTTTATTCTTTATGCACCTTTGCTGCATTTTTCATATGGCTGCACTTTCAAGTCTGTTGGAATGTATTTCTAGGGTAATGGCATCAATGGGTGAAAATCATTACACTTGGTAGGTTGGATTTAAGTTGTTTTGTATGAATATGCTCCATGAGTAAGTTGCAGTAAGATTGAAGTGAATTGGTCTGCATTTTGCTGAAGTATTAATTCATTCCTTCGTGAGTTACTTGCCTTTCCTCGTTCCAGAAGTGCATGCTCACCAAAAGCTAGGTGGTTTGGTTGATCTTTTGGTAATCATGTCAAAGGATTAGAAGGTTTGTGTTTATAAAGATCATAAGAAATGTATGGTGGTCGAACAAGCAGGCTGCCAATGAGTGAAGCTTCTGTTTTCCAGATTTGCATGATATCTTTTCTAAGTTTTTTTCTTGTTTGGCTTGCGGTATTTAGGTAGTTGTTGTTTAGAGTAAAGCTTTGATGTTTGGTTGAAAAGGTTCTTTGCTCAAAATGGTGTTTTGAGGCTGAAATCCGCAACTAAGAAATGAAAGTTGCGGCTGTGTTCTTTGGATTGCAGAAAGCCCCCAGCAGATGCTTCAACCTTCTTGTTGCAGAAACATTTCGTAGTGTTTGCATGCTTTGCATGAAAAGAGTTTCCAAAATTGTAAACCATCCTCCCAAGTCTCCCCTTGTTTCGCTATGGCCCAAAAATTAATTAATTTGACCCCTCAAATCTCTTTAATTTTTGCAATTAAGTCACTACTTGTTCGAATTCTTACATGGGTTGTTCACCTTTCCTTTAAATACCTTGAGTGATTCAATTTCGTGTTTATTTTTCATTTCATGTGATTATTTGTTAATTAAAGTGATGCCTTGACCTTTTCTTTTATTTTGGAGGGTAAATAAGTAATTTCACCCTATTAGGGCATCAACTCAAGGGAGGTACACTCTATCCTTTATTCTTGACTTTATTTGACCTTATGTGCCTTATGTGACTTTATGTGCTCAATTGCATGCCATTTGAATGCTTTCATTTTATTTACTTATTTATTCGCTTTATTCGTTTTAATTTAGTATTTTTATTTTATTTTAGTTCAATTTTTGATCATTTGAAAGGCACTTGAATGCCACAATTGTAATAGTTAGGTTATTATATCATTTCATTTAATTCCTTCCCTCTTAGATTGTAGTAGGCTTTCCCCCCGAATGTAATAGTTAGGGCTTTATTTGTTTTACTTGCCTTATGTGTGTTGCATGCTTATGTGTTATGTGTTACCGCTTTCTTAGGACGTGCATCTAGATATCATGCCTATGTGTTATGTGTCTTATGTGATTTATGTGCTATTTTGCTTTATTACGTTTTGTCTGATTTTCTTAGACTGTAATAAATGCATGTTATCACACTAGTCCAATGCTAGCTGTGATTCCTTTCCCGTCACCACACTAGTCCAACGCTAGTTGTGGTTCTTTGTTCCGATTTCCCACTAGTCCAATGCTAGTGAGGATCCATAGACATGGGCTAGTCCAATGCTAGACTCGTAGGGACCTCCCTCATTATATCATGTTTGTATGATTACACTTCATGCATATTTTTCATTTTTAGGATCTTTATCATTTTCACATAATATTTCCTCTAATAAAATATCCCCTACCCCTATGTATACATAACATTTAGATTTGCATCTCATTTAGGAAATTAGGGGGTAGATTAGTGCATTCTGCCTGATTAGACTAGAGAGCCCCTTGGATATGGGATATGGACGAGTTTGGCTTTTCTAGCCTTAGCACGCTCGTATTCCCTCTATTAAAAGGGAAAATTGAGTCACGAACATTAGTCCCCCGTACCCGACGTGATGCATTCCTCTAAGACATGTATATTTCTATAATTATTTTATCCTTTTCCTTTTCTTAGAGTCTCATATTTTTGCATTATTCGTGACTTCTCCAAAGGGTCATTATTGGGCATCACAATTAATGTGATTGGCACTACTCAAACTTTGAAGAGAAATTTTGCCCCCCGATGCCCCCTAGGTCTAGAGTTTGCATTCATATAGTACATCCAAATGTGATAAATTTTTTGGTTAAAACAAGAAAATCTTTGACTAAATCACGCAACTAGCCTTGGCTAGGTCGAAGGGGTGCCTTGGATTTTTATCCTTGCCTTCCCCTTCGTCAAATGTGTCTCCCGAACCTTTGTCGTTGGTTTACGTAGACTAGGAGTCGTTTAAAAGGTGTTTCTTTCTACCTTTTTCTTTTAAAAAAATTCATTTTTAGGTGATTTGGTACACCTTAACTCTATACGAAGTGGCGACTCCGATTTTTTTATTCAAAACCCTTTTTAAACTATAATTTGGATCCAAATCGTCGCACTTTAAAACCCCCATTTAGGCCCATTTTCCTTTTAAATCAAAAATCATACTTTTAATCAAAAATTCATTTTGTAAACCATTTATTTTTCTTATAAAAAATGGGGCGCGACAATAAAGAGATTTAACTAATTTACAAACCTTATTTTCTCTCTAGACACAACACATCCCTCAAGTTGAATCACATAAATTTCTTCTTCTAAATCATCATTTAAAAAAGCTATTTTGACATCCAACTAATGAACAAAGCGTTTATGGATAGAAGCCAAAGCAAATAAAATACGAATAGAAGAAATCCATGTTACTGGCGCAAATGTGTCAAAATAGTCAATATTTTATTTTTGAGAAAATCCTTTTGTTACTAAACGAGTTTTGTATTTTTCTATAGATCCATTAGGATTATATTTTAGTTTAAAAATTCATTTGCAAATAATAGGTTTTGCACCAGAGGCAAATCTACTAAAATCCATATTTTATTTTTCAGAATAGAATCAATTTCATTTTTACTAGCTTCTTTCCAATTTGCTATCCGAAGTTGAAATAGCATTAAAATAAGTTAAAGGATCATTATCAATAGGAAAAGTTTGAAAATCATTTCTATAAGAAAATTCTTTTCTTGGCCTTTTACTTTTTATCAATTCCTCGTTAGAAGCTATTTCTCTATTTATTTCAATAGGTGCATGAGAAATTTTATTAGACAGTGGTAAAATATATTCAAAGAACTTAGCATTCTTTGTTTCAATAAGCACGTTACAACCAAACACATCACTTCTTAAAACAAAAAATCTATATGCGGCACTATGTTCAACATATCCAATAAACATACAATTAGAAGTTTTAGAACCTAATTTTCTTTTCTTAGTTTCAGGCAATAATACTTTAACAAGACATCCCCACACTTTTAAATGTTTTAAATTTGATTTATAATTTTTTCACAAGTCTAAGGTGTTTTACTAGTTCTTTTATGTGGAATCCCATTTTATATGTGATATGTAAATAATATAGTTTCTCCTCACAAATTAAGAAGCATGAGAACTAAGTAACATGGTGCTCATCATTTTTTTTAATGTTCTACTTTTCCTTTTAGCTACCCCGTTAGATTTTGGTGAATAAGGATGTCTTATTTCATGTATTACGCCTTCATACATATAAAACTTATCTAAAGCTAAATATTCACTGTTAGGACCCGTAAATTTTCCCTAATTTTATATTATTTTCTCGCCTGCATTTTTCTTCATTATACCCGACTATTTCGATTTTTCCAGAGATTTTATAAGTGAATAGAGTTTTTAAATCATTTTCCTAGTTTAAATTAGTTCATAATAAGTTTGAAGTGTATTATTGACGTGGGACCCGCTAGTGCGGTAAATGCGATATATTTTTGACAACTTGTTGGAGTTTTGTATCAAGCGATATTATTTTACAAGGTGCTAGGATACAATTAGAGGTTAGTTAGATAAATTACCATTGGTAGACAAAAGGATAGGATTGAAACCCTAAATGGCCACTTGTCACAAAACTATTGGAACTTGGATTTTGACCTAACTTTCTTATCTTTACTAAATACCAAAAATTTGACCAAAAATATCCCATTTCTTCATGAAGCTTGGCCGAACCTTTGAGAAGAGAAAAGAGAGGAAAACTTCATTTTGTTTCTTCAAATCCAAACCCAAATCTTGAGTTCCAACCATTAACAACTCAAATCACTCCATAAAAACTCCTTGCTAGGAAGGATTAAAGAGGTTGGTGGAGTTGTTTTGGAAAGGTAAGACCTAAATTGCTAGCTTTCTTGAGTTTTTGAGGTAAGTTGCTAAGAAATTCTTCCTTTGTTCTTGATAATGTTAAATTAGTGGTTTTAGTGGCTAAATATGTTGATTTGTGATAGGTTTTATGGTTGAAAGTGGAGTTTTGATGGATTTTTGATTTATTAGTGATTTATCTATTTTTATATAATAATTATTGTTTAGTCATGGGATGATAGCTTGTTATAGTGTAAAATGGAGCTTGTATATGTTTGATATAATTGGTTGTGGAAAATTTCTGGTTTGGTGCGAAAATTCTAGTTTAGGGTTTCATCTTACCCTGTTCTGCCCGATTTTGTTGGGCCATGATGGAAGCCGAATCAGTTTTAGGTTAAAACATGAAAGTTGTAGGAAATGATATTTTATAGCTGCCTGTAAATTTTTAACTTAATCCGAGCACTGTAATATGTGAAAAGATAAAAATACCCCTGACTGCCATAGGTAGAGCTCTGTGGACAGTGTTGACATTTCACCAATCTGACCGCTTCTGTTCACCCTGATCCGTACTGAATTATGTGACGGCCCCACCTTCCCCTAAGGCGAACCAAAGGGTTCGGCGGACCGCCTACTCAGGTCTCGCCAGGACTCACTCACTCATAACTCAAGGAAAAAAAATATCGGACATCCATAGAAAATGAACAACACATCCACTTCACCTTAATATATACATTGATACTCAAATCTAGATACAAAGCTTCTACATGCCAAAAACTTCAAAGTGTTTACATTTCGAGTACAATCAACCCTAGTCGAGCGACTTGTGCGAGTACAATTGCAAAATTTAAAAACTAAACTACGCTAGTCTGTACCGATCTCACGCCTCGCTCGTACCTCCTGTAAGGAAAACAAATGACGTGAAATGAGCTAAAAGCCCAGTGAGGTTCCAAATAGTAAATTGACCATTTTCAAAAATACGAATATCAACGTAGCAAATTAATGAGCATCAAAAGTTCAGAAAGGTGAACAATAATACTTCAAGTAGCAAATCTCAAAGTGAGCGAGTATAAAAGTTTTCCAGAAGAAACAATAATCCAATAAACAATAATCATTCCAAAGTATAAGGATACGGATGGCTCTCAGGAGCCAAATTCCCATTGTATCACCAGAGTTTGATCAAGTAATAGTTGACACTCCATCAACCTTCAAGTAAGTAACCAATCCAGTAGAGCATCACTTACACTACTCTCCGTCCACCATTCACACCCCCTACTGGGCCCAAAATTCTCAATAAACACTGGTGGTAATACTCGAGTATACCAATTAGTCGAGGAGATAATACTCCACTCGACAACACTAGATACCCATGGTTCGTTATCTAATCGACCAAACCCTTGTCGGCTCGACTCGATTAACTAGCCAGTGGGGTTTGGATTTCCAAGAATTTGATGAGATAACATTTCCAATCGATTGAATCAAAATAAAAGTACGGAAACGGGAATGAGAGGCACCTCCCACTCGGATTGAGTGTGGTACATACTGCCGCTCCGCACTTACAATTCAAGTACAAGTATATCAAATCAATTGCAACAATAAACAAGTATATATCATATTTGGGCAAGTGCGATAAAGTACACTCTTGCCCGATCAAATAAATTTCATATCATTAACTCACATTGGTCAAGTATGGAAAACAAGTGTCCAGTTCAATCAGGTATTTGGAAGCACTCACCAAAGGTCTAGTGCCTCACAAAAGTCACGTTCAGATCCAACTCCATGGTTGGAGTCCAAATCTGCGATAAAATATCATTTGCGAATGTAAAACTCTCTAGAGTTCGAAACATAGGAGTTTCGCTTTAATAAAATCAAGTAAATGCAGTTCGCTGAAGTAAATTTCGAAAAAGTCATGCTCGCTCGTAAAACTTTGAAACTTTGAATCAATTATACTGTGAAATATCATTTGAGTCGAAGAAATGGAGAAAATGTATTTCTATTAGTCGTAAATTTCATTTTCCAAGCGTACAAGTTCGGCCAAGTTCTAACTTATATATCTCGATAAAAGAGGACGCAAGAATCCTAGATGATTCAAGTGGTATTCGCTCTTAAACCTTACTCAAGTCACAAGTATATCTACCTAGGTTTTGAGCGTAAATTTGAGCAGCACGCCCTTTGTATTTACCTATTTTCCAGCCATTTATGGTTTCATTCTTTTCCTCAATCAATCCCAAAGTCACACACAAAATCCTCTCATTTCAATAGCCATTCCATAGGCTCAAAGTCATACAAGTACAAAATCAAACTAGGAAAATGTCCGGAAATGAAGTTTGAGTCAAGAAACAAAAGACAGATTTGACATTGTTTTGCGTAACGGACACAACCGAGGCTACGCTTATTGGATTGGGGTGTAATTTCTACCGTTTCGAAGTTAAGGTAAAGGGCTACAATTTTGATGAAGACCACTCAGTCCAGTTCGTAGTGTAACTAGGTCAAAATTTCAAATTACAGAACCAGAATCTCAAACTCGGGCTAGTTAACTGCACTATACGTAAATGACATTAACTCAGGCTACCGAAATCCGATTAAGGCGTTTTCAGGGGCGTTGGAAAGGTACGACATAGCACTACAACTTCTATGTTTTAGCCAAAGGCTAATCAGTACGGATCAGGGTGAACAGATGCGGTCAGATTGGTGAAAGGTCAACGTTGTCCACAGGGCTCTACCTATGGCAGTCAGGGGTAGTTTTATCTTTTCACAAGCTACAGTGCTCGGATTGAGATGAAACTTTGCAGGCAACTATAAAATATAATTCTATACAACTTTCATGTTTTAGGCTAAGTTTAATTCGGCCTCTAACATGGTGAACTAGAACCGGGCAGAACAAGGTATACTTTAACTTCAATTCTGGAAATTTGCTACAATCAAGGTATAAGTCCCATTTCTAGTTTAAAACCATCACTACCACCTCATATACCAACTTATATACACCAAGTACCATTCAAACAACAAGAATTATAAGTGAATCAATCAAAATCCTAACTCAAAATTCATCACCCCAATCATCAAAACCACTTGAATCAGGCATCACAAGCAAAATTACAAGCTACTACACAACTCAAACAAGATTAAGGGAAAAGGAAAGGTTAGTCAGCCATTATACCTCAAGACAAGAGCTTTCAAGAGTTATCCTTCACTTCCCTTTGCAAACTTTAGCTCCCTAAACTTTCCAAACTCTCAAGTTGTAAGCTAATCGGTTTAGTTTCTTGTTTTCACTCAAACAAGGATTGATTCAAGATGAAATTGAAGTTAATTTCTTGTTTTACTTTTTTCTCTCTCTCTCTCGGCCGGTATGGTACAAAATGAAGAGCATTTTGAGTAGTTTTTAGTGATAAAGATGGTGGAAATTAGTTGGTCAATCAAGCCATGGATGACCGCCACTTGTCATAACCAATTTGCATCTCAATTTTTTTTCTTTTCTCTCCTTTTTGAGTCAATAATTTCGGCTGCCCTAAGGGATATTTTGGGGCTGATATTAATCACTTAATAGCAAGGAGATTAAGGTAATAAAGTAGTGTTCAAGTGCACTCACTCGGTAACAAACGGTACCCGTCGGTTCAACCCGTTTTTTCTTAAATCGCGTATACTAGGGTTTTACCTTATAATTCACTAACTTATTATTATCACCTCTATTCACACACTTAATATCATCTAAACTCACTCTTAATCACCAAATTTGATCCCATTCTGTACCGGATAATCACACTACGAATAGGCGTAAAAATCCTAATTCGTGCTAACTTAAAAACCAAAGGAAAAATCCTTAATTCTATTTTCATTTACACTTATTGTGGGGTGATTGGGTAGTATGACTATTAGAAAATAAGAATTTCCAAATAAAAGAAATTTTAAGAAAAAGTGTGTGGGATTTTACAATTCCATTGATTACAATTAGGGTTTCGATTAAAAATGAGAGATTTAAGAAAATCGGTTAGTTACAAGTAAACTAGGGTTTTTGATTAGAATTTCAAGTGTCCAACAACAAAAAAATAATGTTTTAAAACAAGACAAAAGAAATAAATCGAAATTTTAAAAGAACGAGGAAAAAATATTGTCCTAAAATTCGGGGTATCACAAATTAGCATTTGGACAAAACACGGAAGTTGTAGTGCTATGTCTTAGCTTTCCAACGGCCCTAAAAAAGCCTCAATTGGACTTCGGTAACCTGATTTATTGTCGTTTAAGCATTGTGCAGTTAACTAGTCTGATTGTGAGACTCTGGTTCTGTAATTTGAAATTTTGATCTGGTTACACTACGAACTGGACTGAGTGGTCTTCATCAAAATTGTAACCCTTTATCTTAGATTCGAAACGGTATAAATTTCACACCAATTCGATAAGCGTAGCTTCGGTTGTGTCTGATACGCTAAGCGACGTCAAATCTGTCTTTTGTTTTATGGCTTAAACTTCATTTCCGGACATTTTCCTAACTTGCTTCTGTACTTGTACGACATTGATCCTATTGAACGGCTATTAAAATGAGATTATTTTGTGTCTGACATTGGGGCTGATTTGAGGAAAAATGAAGCCATGATGGCTGGAAAAGTAAGCAAATTTAGGGGAGATGCTGTCCAATTTTCTAGGCCGTTTGGTTCCTTTAAGTTTGAGTTGCCTTTTGGTAGAAATGAAGGGCTTTTGGGTCGTTCAAGCCCTAGGTCCTCTCGTTATCTTTTCGTTCCAAAATCACGCTTTTGCACCCTTGCATTTGTAGCTCTTTTGGTTAGGCATACGACTCATAGTTGAGTTTCATTTGTGAATGTCGTTCCCATAGGAACCATAATTGTTTTATTTTGATCATTTTAGGACGTGCTGGTGATCCAGGAAGTACTTTGGGGGAGAACGTTTGAATTTGTTTTAGTTGAACTGGTGAGTGTACCACTCCCTTCATTGTTGCTTAACTTGGGTTTTGTACATGCAATCTGTGATATGAATGACTGTATTTTCTGTTTATTCTGTTTGAGACGAGGGTGTATTTCATCACACTCGTTCTTTTGTCTGTCTGTATGCCTATTTACTGTGCGAATTTGAATCTGTTATCTGTATATGTATCTGTTCTGACGTCATTTGGAAGCTTGTATCCAACGACCTTTCTGTAACTTCTGAGCTCAAATCCTGTGGCTAAGTTACTCGAGTCGAGCCAGCAAGGGTCTGGTCGATTAGATAACGAACCACAGTAGTCTGTTCCAGGAATCTTTGGGTATTGAGACCCTTGATTCTAGTATACTCGAGTATTACCACTTTTGTTTCTGTTGAGGTGTTCGCGCCCGGTAAGGGGTATGTGTGGTGAACGGAATTTTGGTGTAAAGTGGTGCTCTACTGGACTGGACTGGTTACTTTATTTGGAAGTTGACGGAGTGTCAGCTATTATTTGATCAAGTTTCGGTGAAGCAAATGGGAATTTGGCTCCTGAGAGCCACCCGTATCCTTTCTATCTATGGTGTTATTTATTTCTTTATTTGATTTGCATATGTGACTGATTGAATATGAAGTTTCATGATTCTTACTTGTTATTATTTTGGTACCTCATTGAGCGTAAACTCACCCCCTTCCCGTTATCTTTATTTTTCTTACAGGGAACCACACTTTGAGCCGTGATTTTGAGAAAAGGGTTGAGTTGGTGTAAACATTCTTTTGTTAGCTCTTGTGTAATCAAAACACTAATTGTCTTTGAATGAAGTACCCGCTTTTAATTGTAAAGTTTTCGATGTATGTATATAAGTATTTTATCATGTACATTAAGTGTATTCATTTGAGATGGTATCTTACGGTGTAGAACTCATGCTTCTCAACTTAGTAGTCTTCGATTGATTGTTCTTTTGGAGATTCGTTTGTGCGCTATATTGGGTTTGTGTGATTCGACTCCGTAGTCCTGGCGAGAGTTGGGCAGACGGTCCGCCGAACCCTTTGGTTCGCCTTAGGGTAAGGTGGGGCTATCACATTCACCTCCTCTATTAGATAGTATTCTTTTTATCTTCTTATTTAGTTGATTTTTTACTTTAAACTTATAAGATAAAAAGTTATTATGAGTATTTTCATTATTTCTAAGTAAGTGAAGTTTGGTGTATCTGGAATAATCATCTATAAAAATAGCATAATATCTTTTGCCACCTCTAGTCATAGTTTGTTGTAAATCACTAAAGTCTTTGTGAATTAAAATTAATAATTCAGTTTCTTTCTGGATAGGTATACAACTTTTATTTGTTATTTTAGTTTCTTCACATATTTACATTTATCTATGTTATCATTAATATCATAAATTAGGCCACATGTTTGCATTTTTTTTAATATAACAATATTAGCATGTCCTAATGTAGCGTGACATAAGGAGGTTGAATCAGCGACATAACTAAAAGAGAGACATTTTCAATGATCACATAGGAAATGTTAAGTACAAAGAATCCCAGCTTACAATAGCATTTGCCTCCAAACACATTATTTTTTGTCATTATAATTTTGTTAGATTTGAATAACACTTTTAGTCCAACTTTTCCTAACAAAGCTATAGAAACCAGATTTGTCCGAATGTTTGGCACATGCAGCACATCATTAAGGGCCAAAGTTTTTCTTGAAATGAATTTCAAGAGCACTTTGTCCTTACCCAAAACTATAGCAATTCACGAGTCTCCAAAATAGACCACTTCTTTATCATCTCTTATTGGAGTATAGAAGAAAAATTCTCTATTTGCACATATGTGCTAAGGAGCCCAAAAGTCTACCACCCATTCTTTCACATTGGCTGACAATGTTGACTTGACAGGTGACCATAGCAATTATTTCATTTCCTTTGGCTAAATTAGCCTTAGGGGGATTAGCATTTGCTTTGTCACCTTTCTTTTTATATTTACACTAGGCAGCATGGTGTCATGGTTTTTCAAAAATGAAGCAATTGCTTCTTTGTTTCTTAAAGTTGGGATTATTGGGCATGTGATTTTGGGACTTGTTGGCATACCTCTTATTGTTGCTTTGTAAGATAGCTTTGAGGGTCATTTTTTTTTACTTTGGCAACTCTTAATTCCTTCCTGTTGGAATCTTCAATGAGGATATGTTTCATGAATTCCTCAATGGTGTAATTCTTCTACTTGTGCTTCAGGTTATCTTTGTAGTTAGTCTATGATTTGAGCGACTTTTCAATTAGCGTGCCAACAGCAAATTTCTTAAGCAAGCTGATGTCTTCATTTTTCAAATTTTCGAGTAACATTTGGTACTCCATGATTTGAGCTTTTATTTTTTTGTCGTCAGTTATTTGCCACTGGTATTACTTTCCTTTGACAAAATTTTGTTCGATTGCATTTTCAACAATAAACTTTGTTATCAGAGCTTTCTAAATAGTTTTAGCTTCCTTGCAACTGGAGTACACGTCAAACAATTCATTAGAAAGCATTTGTAAATAGTATGTCGACATATCTTGTTGGCATATTGCTAAATCTCTTGTGTCTTGACAACTGCAATTGCAGCAGGTTGAGCATCAATTAGTGCATAGGCGACTCCATAGATGTCGACCTAAGTGTGTACACGTTCTTGCCACCTTCTGAAGTTTTCATTAGAAAACATTTCAATTTTGAAGACATCTAGAAAAGGTTTAGCAAAAGGCAATGTGACCGATGCTACTGATATAGATGGTGGCTGTGATACATTAACATCGCTGGAAGACATAGTTTCTTAGATTGTTGCCAAAGAATCTAAACAATGTTAATGAAATAATAATAAGAAAATGGATAGAAGCTTGAGTCGTGCTAAATAGCACTATCTTAAGAAACTATTTCAGGAGATTGAAATGTTTCTCTAAGATTAAACAACCCTACTTCTTATAAACAAAAAGAAACAGAGATAGCAAAATAGAAGAAGTAGAGAGAGTAAAGCAAAGGAGGTTGAAAGAATAAGCTACTAGGAAAGTTCAGATGGAGCTTATGTTGTGTGTACTTTCTAAACTAGGAGAGCCTGGTATTTATAGGCTGCACATAAAGAAATATTAGATAAGATAAGATAAAAGGAACGTTGCTTCAAAAATGTTGGAAGCCGAATTTTGTAACATTTTTAACTGTTTGGAGGAAATTTGTCATAAATAAAGTTGTGAAAAGAGTGAAAATTCTATCCATTCAGGCAAGGTAAATTGTTCTCGAAACCAAAATGGATTAAAGGTCGTGCTTAACCCACGCGCAAGAGGGGTGCAAATCCACTAGTTTTAACTGGATTGGCCCAACTCAACTTCCCTTTTGTGCACACGAGTCCACACTTGTTCTTAACTCATCACAAGCTTAATAAGAAGTTAAACAATATAAAAGATTGAAAGTCTCTTTAATTTTTCAACGTGGAACAAAATCTTTTGAAATACACTACTACTTATAACACTATCAAGCTTCTCAACTAAGAAATTTGGTTCACGTATTGTCCATGGTGTATTAATGCTCCGTTTCACTCTATTTTCTGATGCATATATTGAAAAAATGCATTTTTAGTTTGAAAAGACCGTTTCAGATTAGATACATTATCAATTTAAAGAAATTATTAGATGGCTTAACTTTCAAAAAAATATCTCGCATCATTTTATAAATGGCTAAGTTTAACTTTTTCGAGGTGTGACATTTAAATGTCTTATCCCAATATACTACTAAAATTACGCATTCTTCTACCAATTTCTATGGCGTGAAGCTGCATAACATTAGGATTATCAAAAAAGTATCATATAAGCAAAAATAATACAAAAAAACTCAATTTCAAATCTATATTTACCATTTTTTTCTCAATTGATATCATTCACATGAATTTCAATGTTAAAGAGATTTTAATTTTTCATAGTTGGAATAAATACAAATGCAATTTTTCCTAGCAATACAAATATCTTTAGATTTATGTATTTGAACTGATTTTTATCCACTACTTGACATTCGCTTCTAAGTCACAATGAAAAAAACATGATTTCTTTCGTTAAACACAAATTGAATAGGTTTGGAAATAATTGAGACCAAAGTAAATAACTAAAGACAGAAATAACTCAAAAAAAGGGCAATATTTCTTCAACCATTGAGCTATATTGGATTCCCTGTTAACAATCCAACATGTAAACAAATTCCAATTAGATGAGAGTGTATATGAATGAAATTGTAACACTCGACCAACTTTTAACCCTTATAAAGTGATATTGCTGGAAAATAGCTCAATTGATTCCAATAAAGTCATAGCTACATACTGGTATTTAAATCAAAATTTATGGAAACTCCTTTTATACTAAGTTTGACATCTTTTTTATCTTCATGATCAATCCCCATGAAATTAGACTCAGACATTTTCTTATTCGTGCCATTTATTATGCATTTATCCATACTATTTGGATTTCTTTCCTCCTCATTCACCTTCTCAATGAAGTTGGTAGAGTTAAGACTCAATTCAGAAAGTTAAGCCTTAGTTGCTTCTAAATTGCTAGGATCTTTCACATCAAGTGTACGGCTCTTTTGTGCTTTTTCTAATGTATATGGATTTGCAAGTACTTTCCTTGGGCCTCTATTCTCATATGTAATTTCTTTTTCTCCTTTTAAATAAGAGTTAGTCAATGGTAGGCCTAATTTCAAACAATATTTAACTATAATGACAGAGTTATAACTAGTAACAAAAGTAAATCGATTTGCTACTTAAATTTTATGACCTGTATGATCCTATGTAATTCCATACAATCCTAAATGACGCTATTATGAATTCATAACAATTGTCAATTCAGTACCGTCCTATATTGATTCTACACTTCTAGATCATAGAATCGTGCAATCCTATGATCTAGAATCGCAATTCTGGAATGTCGAGTCCTCATTGGCCTCAAAAAATGTTAAAGATTCCTAACAATTATGGCTTGATTGTGTTGAAGATTATCAAAAATTATGACTTGATTGTCCCAAAAATTATGGCTTAATCGTAATCTACTATTGCTCCTTACCTTGTACAATTCTAGCTAAATACAAAACACAATTGTACCTTTTTTCCCTCATCATGTCGATAGCAAGTTCCTCCAGTCAGGGAACTCTCTCGACAATGAACCTTTTTCAAGATCCAACGTCACCATATTTTCTCCTATCGGCTGATTACACTAATTCTTCCCTTGTGGCGGGGCTGCTTGATGGAGATAACTATCAGAGATGGAGAAGGGCGATGTTGAACGTGCTTCGAGCTAAAAACAAGCTCGAATTCATAAATGGGGTTTTGAAAAAACCAACAGACAACTCTTAAGAAGCACTCACTTGGAGCAAGTGCGATGGTCTGGTAATTTCTTAGTTGACTAACTCTATTAATCCTATTTTATATGATTCTATTGTCTACCATGAAACTGCTCTTGATCTGTGGAAAGATTTACACGAAAGGACGCATTCATGAACTCCGTTGTGAGATTGCGACAATGACCTTAGGAGCAACTAGTGTGTCATTTCTTTTTACCCGTCTCAAAGGTGTGTGGGATGAACTTAATTCTCATATGACAATTCCAAAGTGTACCTATGATGCAGCAAAGGCATGGCAGGCTGAGAGGGACAAAGAAAACGTTCATCGATTCCTTATGGGTGTCGCGCCCCACTTTTTGAGTGTGTGAAAGTAGTGTGTGGGATATGTATGTGAACGTGTGTGAAAATGAAAATAAAAGGCCGTGGGATTGTGAAATGCGACGGTTTGGCCAAACAAAGTTCAAAAAGGGTTTTTGAATGGAAAATGGAGTCGCCACTTGGTATAGAGTTAGGGTGTACCAAGTCACCCAAAAAGTGATTTTTTGGAAAGAAAAGTAAACAAACCCTTTTTAAAGAACTCTTAGGTCTACGTAACCAAAGAAAGGGATCGGGGGTCACATTTGATATGGGAGAAGGCAAAGGCAAAGCCTAAGGCACTCCCTTACCCTAGCCAAAGCTAGTTGCGTGACTTAGCCCTTCTTTTCTTAATTCTTCTACCCAAAATATGTGTTGCATGTTGGATGTGACTAATGGATATGAAAAAATGCAATCCTAAATCTAAAATGTCTCTTATGAGGTTTTTTGGTCCCAATCACATGAGTTGTGATGGCCAATAAGGAAAACTCTCATAGAGGTCACGGGTAATGCAAATGAAGACACAAATATGAGTGCAAGTGTGGAAATGTAAGAGGAATGCAAAATAAAATAAAATAAAAATACAAATGTAAGTGCAAGTGTGCAAATGTAATAAAAGTGCATGTGTGCCAATTGAGAAAATGAAGGTGTATGTGTGCAAGTGGATCAAAATATGGTAGTAAATGCATCTAAGTACAATTGGATGCAATTTGTGAGGTAGAAAATAAATAAGTGATAGGGAAAGAAGAGAAAGTGTGTGAACATGGCATGTGGAGTGAGAAAATGTAGATAAAAATGAAAAAGTGATATGGTAAAATGGAGGTGCATGAACCTAGAGAAGTGCATCAAGTCGGGTACGGGAATGACTCCTAATTTCACGACTTTAATTTTCCCTTGATTAGAAGGAAGAACTAGCGTGCTAAGGCTATTTTGTAGCCACACTGGCTCGTTTCCCTTACCAAAAGGGGAGTCTCAGGCAAATGTACCCTATAACTAGCATGAAGATGCACAAGCCTAAAATGAAGGGGAAAGGATTGGAGGAGCATGCCAAATGCTAGAAAACTAAGAAAAATGCATGAAATGTAGTGAAACATGCAAGTATGAACTACCGAGGGAAATCCCTAAGGGTCTAGCGTTGGACTAGCCCATATCTATGAATTCCTACTAGCGTTGGACTAGTGGAAAACGGGACAATGAGCCACAACTAGCGTTGGACTAGTGTGGTGACGTGCATTCATCCATCACATTCATCTATGACTATAGAAAGTAAGTAGACATGCCAATCACCTATAAACACGTAGCACATAACACTTAGCATGCTCGACTAAATGCAAGAGCCTAATAAAGCAAATTAACACGTAGCAACGAAAACAAGCAATCAATCTAATGAACCTATTACATTTGCTAACTAAAACAAAAGGGGAAGGGAAAAAATGGATAAAAATGCTCTCCAAGCCCTATCTATTACAAGCCAAGAGGTGTACACATACCCCATAAAGAATAACTTAAATAAAAAGCAAAAGTAAAATGAAATAAATGAAAGGAATTAAGGAAAGGCAAGGGAAGCAAGTAAACATGCAATTCTCACTTAGCACGTTGGATCACATAGTATCAAATAAGGTCAAAATAAGGGATAGAGTGTACCTCCCTTGAATCGATGCCCCAACGAAGTGAAATTACTAATTTACCCTCCAAAATAATAAAATGGTCAGGGTACCAATTTAATTAAGAATGTTAAAGAAAATATGCAAAACACAAGCACACTTGGTCATAAAGCTCTTAAAATCACGAATTAAATGCAACTAAACAAAATATGGTAATTAATTAAAGTAAACAAGCAATGAAGTTGCAAAAATCAAAGCTGCGAAGGATCAAATTGATGAAATTATTCAATTGGTTGGGTCATGGTGAAACAAAGAGAGACTTGGGGGGCCAAAGTGTAATTTTCAGAAATTATTTCATGCAAGTTCATGCATGACAATGAAGAGAACACTTCTGCAATTTCCAGCTGAACATCTTCGCTGCAATTTAGAATGGCAAGTTTTCCGCAGCTCTGAACAAGATTCACCCTTAGAGTAACAAGATCACTACCTTATCCTCTCACTTTGCAATGTAAACTTCAGATTCAAACGCACAAAAAGGTCGGACAAAAGAGCATGCAAACATTACATAACCTTCTGCAACTTCCCTTTGCTCACTATGGTAGCGTACCAAATTACATGTTCAAACCGCAAGTCAAATATTTCAAATCATTGCTCAACTTGAATCAAACAACGAGATTTCTATGCGTATTCTTCCAGCATGAACTTAACCAAGAACTGACATCAAGAGAATGAACTACTCCACCCCATCTCAGCCACCAAGCCCGGAATGTGCGAAGCAGGAAAGAAACGAGTAATGAAATTTTAATGCTCACCCCTCACCCAAGACCGAGCCCAAAATAAAAAAAAAGAAAAGAGCCTTCACACACGAAACAAGTATTGCCTACGAACACCAAAATCTGCAAACACATCTTTCGACCAAAACAAAATCTCAAACAGATTAGGAGTAACTAAAACTACAAGCAAAGTCATTGTTGCAGCCAACCATTATGTCTTGCATTTCTTGCTTTAAAAGGGTAGCAAACGTATGCAAAAGCTCACCATCCGATGACAAAACAGACCTAAGCAACAACTTCAGGCCAAACCAAAAACTCAGCCATCCCAAAACTGAGCTTCACTAACGCTGCTGCAACAAGCCGAAAGCTTCGAGCCTGTTGCACCAGATTCCTTTTTAGGTGCAAAAACCAGTTGAAAACCATATGAATTCAGCCCACAAAAACCTCAAACAACCTTCAAATTATGCAAACACAAGACCTTTGATTTTAAGCACAAAATTTGGAAACAAACATGCAAACTTTCGGTGAGAATTTTTCTGCATTTTCTGGGTTTTTCATCAAACGTATAACGGTGCAAACCAAATCCCAATCAAAACTCGTAATTTGCTTCATCTAACACTAAAACCCGACATCCAAATGAACAACAAGGACAGGAAGAGCAGCGACCAACAAAACATTAGAACAAAAAAAGAAAAGAAACATAGTCTGTCATGGCTCTTTTGCTGTATTTTCCCTTTTTGCACACAGAGAACGCATAGGACGGACTCTTTTGGTTCAAGATTGCTACTTTAGGGCAGTCAATCAAGCAAATAACAAGCATGAGAAAATTCACTGATGCATGAACAGGGAAGGCCAAAGAAAGGCTACATTTACTCCTTCGGATTGCAAAACAGCGCCTGAATGGCGGCGCGATAAGCTTCAGCGAGGGCCAAATGAAACTGGAAAAATGTTTCACCTTTTTCTGCGGCTGCCTTCCAAATTTTGCGACATCTCCCTTCTTGCTTCTTGCTGGGCCGAAAGCTTTCCCTTTTTTTCACAAAACCATCGTCGTCCCTCTGCTTAACACTCCCCGTTTTTCTTCGTTTTCTTTTCTGGTTTCCTCTCCAGCCCAGAAAACTCTATCTTTCTCGGCTCCCTCCGCTTGCTCCTGTTCCCTCCTGGCTCTCTCTTCAGCCTTCAGCTGCAACTCCCCCCAGCTCCCTCTCAGTCGTAGCTCTCTCTTTCACTCTTTCTCAGCCCTGGTTTTTCTTTCCGCCGTCACCCCTTCTATTTTTTGCTCTCCCCTCCGTTGCATCAGCCGTCCCCCTTTCTTTTATATAGCCTCAGAAAACTAAAACCCTCTCAGCAATGGTTGGATGAAGCCGACTGCATTTTTGGGAAACCATCTGATGGTTCTTGATACTTCACCATTGGGATTTCTAGGCTAAGCCAGGTGGACTGTACTATCATTGATCGAAGGGAGCTAAAGAAAACCAGGAAACGCAGCTGCACTTTTCTTCTGCTGCGGCTGAAACACAACGTCCTTTTTTTTGTTTTTAATAATTATTTAACACAATATAAATAACTAATTAAGAAAAATAACTAATGAAGGAAGATTGAATAAAATGAGCGAAACTAGGCATAAAAAGATAAAAAATGAAATGCTAATTTTTCCTTTCTTTTTCCTTTTTTTTTTCTTTTTTTTTCTTTTTTTTTTAAATAGCCCAAAACCCGCAATCGAGTTTCCCCCCTTTTTTTTCATTTTTCAGATTTTCCCCAATAAAACATTGAATTTAAATCAAAACAACTAAAGCATAATTTTTTAATGCTTTTCCTTTTTCCCGAGAAATTCTATGCTAAAACTTAAAAATAAAATAAAAAAATAAAAAAAAACTAATTAGTAAATGAAATTACACTAAAATTTTGGTGTCTACAGTTTGCCCCTCTTTGTCTGAGTTTTGGAAAAACTTGAGACAAAGAAGTAGACACCAAATACTTACCTGTGTTATTCGGCTGCAGCTACTCGAATGACTGTCATTATTGAAACGAGGACTGACCTCTTTAACAAAACTTTAAGACGGGACTGACCTGAACAAAACTTAAAATTATGGGACTGACCCGAATAAAATTGAAAATCATGGGACTGACCCGAATAAAATTTAAAATCATGGAACTGATCCGAACAAAATTTAAAACATGGGACTGACCCGAACAAAATTTAAACATGGGACTGACCCGAATAAAATTAAAATCATGGGACTGACCCGAATAAAACTTAAAATCATGGGACAGACCCGAATAAAATTAAAAGTCATGGGAATGACCCGAATAGGAATTTAAATGGGATAGACCCACGGGATAGACCAGGATAGAAATGTAAATGGGATAGACCCACGGGATAGATCCGGATAGAAATGTAGATGGGATAGACCCACGGGATAGACCTGGATAGAAATGTAAACGGGATAGACCCGGACAGAAATGTAAACGGGATGGACCCGAACAGGAATTTAAAACGGAATTGACCCGAACAAGAAATTTAAAACGGGACTGATCCGAACAGGAATTTAAATGGGATAGGCCCACGGGATAGACCCGAATAGAAATGTAGATGGGATAGACCCACGGGATAGACCCGGATAGAAATGTAAACGGGATAGACCCGAACAGAAATGTAAACGGGATGGACCCGAACAGGAATTTAAAACGGGATTGACCCGAACAAGAAATTTAAAACGGGACTGACCCGAACAGGAATTTAAATGGGATAGACCCACGGGATAGACCCGGACAGAAATGTAAATGGGATAGACCCACGGCTAGCGGCAATGAAAATGAAATGCGCACTAGTGGGACTGACCCACGGCTAGCGGCGATGTAAAATGAAATGCTCACTAGTGGGACTGACCCACGGCTAGCGGCATTAAAAATGAAATGCTCACTAGTGGGACTGACCCACGGCTAGCGGCGATGGAAATGAAATGCACACTAGTGGGACTGATCCACGGCTAGCGGCGATGTAAAATGAAATGCTCACTAGTAGGACTGACCCACGGCTAGCGGCGATGTAAAATGAAATGCACACTAGTGGGACTGACCCACGGCTAGCGGTAATGAAAATGAAATGCGCACTAGTGGGACTGACCCACGGCTAGCGGCAATGTAAAATGAAATGCTCACTAGTGGGACTGACCCACGGCTAGTGGCGGTGTAAATGAGATGCACACTAGTGGGACTGACCCACTGCACTAGTGGGACTAACCCACGGCTAGCAGCGATAAAAGATGAAATGCACACTAGTGCGACTGACCCACGGCTAGTGGCGGTGTAAATGAGATGCACACTAGTGGGACTGACCCACGGCACTAGTGGGACTAACCCACGGCTAGCAGCGATAAAAGATGAAATGCACACTAGTGCGACTGACCCACGGCTAGTGGCGGTGTAAATGAGATGCACACTAGTGGGACTGACCCACGGCTAGCGGCGATGTAAAATGAAATGCTCACTAGTGGGACTGACCCAAGGCTAGCGGCGATGAAAATGAAATGCACACTAGTGGGACTGACCCACGGCTAGTGGCGATGTAAAATGAAATGCTCACTAGTGGGACTGACCCATGGCTAGTGGCGGTACAAACTAAAATGCTCACTAGTGGGACTGACCCACGGCTAGTGGCGATACAAAATAAATGCGCACTAGTGGGACTAACCCACGGCTAGCGGCAGTGTAAAATAAAATGCTCCCAACGACTAGTGGCAGAACAAAAGAAATACACACTAGTGGGACTGACCCAACGACTAGTGGCAGAACAAAAGAAATACACACTAGTAGGACTGACCCACGGCTAGTGGCGGTACAAAATAAATGCGCACTAGTGGGACTAACCCAACGGCTAGTGGCAATGCAAAAATGAAATACTGGCATGTATGAAGAAACTGCATAAGATTTACTTGAAAAATTATCCAAAATTTTGCCCCAGTGTGATGAATTGGACAGTGGGATAACACCCGAGCCTGCCTTTGACAAATTGATCAATGGGATTAAACCCGAGCCTGCCTTAAAAATCGGTCAGTGGGATAGACGCCGAGCCTGTCTTGAGAAATTGGTCACAAAATTCAAACCCAACATTATGTTTGTGAAGTTGGCGGCGCAAGATCCAGGCCCAACATGATTTTTGTGAAGTTGGCGGCACAAAATCCAAGCCCAACGTGATCTTTGTGAAGTTGGCGGCACTAAATCCAGGCCCAACTTGATAAAGTGATGTTGGCGGCACCAAATCCAGGCCCAACGTGATTTTTGTGAATGGTCAGTGGGATATGACCCAGTCCTGCCATCCAATTGGTCAAGAAATTGGATTTGATTTGTCAAGATACAAGAAATTAAATTTGATTTTCCAAGAAACAAAAATTTGAACTTGATTTTGATTTTTGACTTTTGACTTTTTGTTTTTTGTTTTTTGTTTTTTTTTGCCCCCAGTGTAGGGCCCTTTTCCCTTCTTTCTTCTCTTTCTTCGGCATCGGCCATCCACATCACCAGATGCTCTTTCGTCGATTTCAACTATGAATACCTGTACAGGGGCTTACCAAAATATGACATGCACTCAAATTTTCATGAAAAGAGCAGCGTGATTGATTTGAAAAATGCATTATTTGATTCTTGGACGAAATCCTCAATTGGACTACACAAATATTTGCCCCTGTGTGGGCTTGTTTTCACGAAATCTTATAAACAAAATTTTGCCCTAGTATGGGCCATTTAATTGCAAAAACTTGTTTGGATGACTTTCCGAAAATTTCATGATGAATTTCTTGAAGTAATACCAAATTACAGAAGATTTCTTCCTCACTTTTAGCATCTGTGTTTTGGGTAATGGGTCACAATTTCCAGTTGGTTCATCTTCAGGACCAATCAAGTGACTTTATTTCTGATTTGAGGTGGCCGAGGAAAATGAGAGGTCAAGATTTGTCTGGTTCTTGTGCCCAAAATTGTAATGCATTCAACATCACATCTTAGTGAAAGCAAAGAGTTTGTCACCCTTATTTCTTAAGAAAACGTAGTCCACATATGAGCTTTATAGGCTTGCAACAATATGGATAGAAACTATAGCTAAGCATGCGAAACTGGTTATACCCTTATGATCACAAATGATTGATGGATTTTCTTATGAGCATAATCCTCACTTTGGGTTGTCATGAAGGAATAAGTCAACGATGGACTTTATGAGATTGTAATGTGGCTTGAAGACGATAGTTAAAGAAATGATTTTCAAGAACATTGCACCGAAGATCGCATTTTTCTCAAAACTGCCCTTATTTTGGATTCCAAGATCTTAGACTTTGTTTGACTTTTATCGTCACTCAACAGGGATTTCAGAGTCGAGTTTTTTTTGCATTTACTTTTCTTGCCTTTTTTTTTTCTCGACCTGGTGGGTTTTCTCATGGCGAGTAGCGTCAACCCCATACCCAACCAATTCAGAAATATAGCTAAGATTTTCTGGCATCAGAAATTTTCTTGACAGGGCCATTGCAAAGAACAGAAGTCAGGACTTTCGGCTTTTGTAATGGGGTCAGGTGGGGTGCTTAGAAAAGTTAAGGTTTGAAAGCGGATTTCAAAAGCGATTTGAAGAATCTGAGATCGCATTGTTGCGCCGTCCCTATTTTAGGGCTAAATCAAAATTTGCCCCAGTTTATGCTCAATTGAGGCTTTTCTTTTTTCATTTTCATTTTCTTTTGATTTTTCGGCCTTCTGCTGTTTTTTTGAACTTTTCACAAAATTTGCCCCAGTTTATTTTTGAACTGAGGTTCTCTTTTCTTCTTTTGATTTTGTTGCATTATCACTTTTCACTTCTTGAAAATTTTCCTTTTCAACTCAAACTTGCCCCAGTGTGGGGTTCGCGATTCTCAGGGGTTGCCAAATGAAGTATTTTATTCTGAAGGCTCAAAAGGGATAACTAGGGATAGAATGTTTGATTGGAAAAGAAGAGGGTCTGACCTTTATTCCGTTCCTTACAATAACTCTGAAAGGAAACTTTCATTAATGCGAAATTTCTTGCATGTATCTGAATTAATTGACTGAGGAGGACTCTTGCTCGTTCATATCTATGAAACATAAGTGATCCGCCGGACAGAACTTGTCTTTTTTCTCTTTTCTTTTCTTTTCAAAATTGAAACCCAGGTAGAATCAAATTTCCCCAATTCGCGGTTCCCTTTCCCCTTTTCCTTTTTTTTTCAAAATTCTCCAATCTCCTTCCCCAATGTGGGGTGCGATCATATGTGCACTCGAAAAGAACCACCAATTTTAGCTCAAATGAGGATGCAAGGGATAAATGGTGTTTAGGTTGTAGAAACGATGGCCAAAATATCATTCTTACGCCTCATGACAACCAAGTAAACGAATTGCTTGTTGAGAATCCATTCCTTTTTGAAAATCTTCCCAATGTAAGGTAGTGATCATTAAGGCACTTATTTGAAACGAAATTATTCTTTTTAAGGCTCAAATGGGAGAGCAAATGATAAAATCTGTATAGGTAGAGAAACGAATGCTCGAAGTATCATTCCAAATTTTCAAAACAAACAAGAATAATGCACATTTTTGCTTTCACTTAGATGTGAATTGAATCTGGTCAAACCAATGGGCATTTTTCTAAGCAAAGTTCGCTCCAATTTGCAATTTATCAATCAATGTGACTGATTTTATTTTGGGGTTCAGTAAAGGAGAAAAGGTATTTCATGGGGCCTTTTGAGTGACCTCTTTTAATTCTGAGCACTCTTATTGCATAACTCGGATCACCGATCTAGTGTATACATTTGTGAGTTTTCAGGCAAGAGGTTGAAAAATCTCAATTTGAGCTTATTTCTTAAAATTCACCATGAAATCTCTTAATGAGCTCAATAAAGAATGAAATGTACACGAGTATTATACAAAACAAATAATTGTCTGAACAAAAGCTTCATTATTGCCAACGTTTGAAAAATTTTAAAAGCAATACATATGAGAAACACTCTACAAAATTCCTTTGCACATGAATACATATTTTCTCTCTTAATATCCCCTTTTTCTTTGAGCAATAAAATCCCTTAGATGTCTTGCACGAGCGCTTTCAAATGAATTTCCAAATTCACATTGTAGGGCCTGCCTAAGAATCAAGTAATACTTGTAATTTTCAAATTTTATCAGATCAAAATCGTTATCAGATATAGAAAGGTATTTTCCCCTTATTGAAATATTTTTATGAATGCAGGTGGAGGGGAAAAACAAAAGGAAAAATACCCAAAGTCAGTGAGCAAGAATAAAAAAATTGGTATGCATGTCCTATGGGGGAACCCTTTTTATGCCAAGGGTAGGCCTAGCATGAAAATGCAATCCTCTAAGGTAGGCACTATACCATACCTGATGAATCCGATCAATTGATTGAGTGAAAAATGATTTGAAAAATTTGGCCAATTGGAGTAAGAAGAGACATTCGTCCTAAAAATGAGGACAAAGTCCGAATGGATGGCCTACTTTGATCAACGCATGATGTGCCAAAAGGGGTAAAATGTCAAATGCATTGAATGAAATTTGATTATTTATTGAAAATTGAATGGATAACCCTGAAAAATGGATTAAACTAATCAAATGAATTGAATGAAATCAATTGATCAAGTGGATCGAGTGAAATGATGATTTATTCAAAATCGACCGAATTGCCCTAAAATAGGTAAACTGGTCAAATGGATCGGAAAATTGACTAAATCACCCTAAAAAGGGTAAACTGGTCAAATGAAATTGAACAAATCTGATGATTTGAATTTATTCAAAATTGATTGAATTGACCTAAGAATGGGTAAACTAATCAAATGAATTGAATGAAATTGGTGATCTTATTCAAAAATCGACTAGATTGCCCTAAAATGGATAGACTAGTCAAATAAATTCAAAATCGACTAGGTTGCCCTAAAAATGAACAAATTGATAAAATGGACTGGATGAAATTGATGAATAACATGATCCAATGGACTGAATGGAATTGACGGCTTATTGCGATGCATTAGTCTATGAGCCTTCTAAAATCAAATTTTGGCCTCAGTTTATTTATCGTCTCAACAGTGAGGAATTATTTGTGAATTTCTTCAAATTAATGTCCTTTTTGCAAGGGATTTTTACCAATTTGATAAAATGGCCAAAAAGTGATTATTAGACGCTCATATTCCAAAGATCGCTCTATGAAAATGATCGGATCCTACCTTACCTTGTGCACTACCCCTTTGGATGGTACAAAATGTAAACGTGCAAGTCTCCTTGGATTAAGTATCCGAGACACAAGGTGGCTTATTCCTAACACGGGATCCCCTAAATGGCATTCCCTTCTAGGGTTTATGCATGATGCCAGTTTATTAAAGCGATGTAAATATGTGACAAATATGGCCTAAAGGACATAAATAATACATCGGGGGGAAAAGGTCTAAAAATGAAATGTACTTATTGAAAATTAAGTGTAATGACTGAAATTTAAACATGTGAGTTATCTAGTGGGTAAGTCACTAAAAGAGTGCCAAAGAGGCCTCTTATTGCTAAGGCACATGAATGCAAGCCAAGAAAACAAAAAAAATGGTTAGTGCAATTGATAGTACACATAACATATTGGGAGCAATTAAGAAAAGAGATACAATAAAAGCAAGTAAAAGGGGTGGAACCCCTTCCCTCGTGCCTAATGTGCTTAAAAAAGGGTGAGACTGACTCTAACCTGGGAAAACTCTAACATGGATGCATGAGGCTGGGGTTCACTAATGCAACTAGACTCGATAAGGTTTAAAAAGGTTCCCTAGCCTTCAGACCTAAGGGAATGAGTCATCAATCCCAAGACCCTCGGTCGGTGGCTCTAGCGGTCCCCTAGGTACTGCTATGAGCGCAGAGCACACCATCCACATATCTAGAGAAACCATTCCTAGTCCTACAAGGTGGTGTGGGAAAGAGCCCACGAAAATAAAATAAAATGGGATAACAGTAAATAAACATGCATGTATGAATTGTTCCCTATTTTGAGGGAAGGGGTTGAGAACCAATGCGAGACTCTAAAGGTGACACACACCCCCCCAAATGCAATGCAACGCGCAAGATAAAACAAGTACAACATACATCCAAACAACCAATCATACATACGTGAGTGAGGGAATAGCTTGATACGCGCGCGAGGCAAAAAGTCCTAAAAATGGAAAATGCAACCCTAATATCCAAATGCTATGCATAAAAGGGCAGAAAAAAGGAAAATAATAGCTAAATCAAATGCTTGGACCCACTTAGGAAGTCCCCAGTGGAGTCGCCAACTGTCGCGCCCCACTTTTTGAGTGTGTGAAAGTAGTGTGTGGGATATGTATGTGAACGTGTGTGAAAATGAAAATAAAAGGCCGTGGGATTGTGAAATGCGACGGTTTGGCCAAACAAAGTTCAAAAAGGGTTTTTGAATGGAAAATGGAGTCGCCACTTGGTATAGAGTTAGGGTGTACCAAGTCACCCAAAAAGTGATTTTTTGGAAAGAAAAGTAAACAAACCCTTTTTAAAGAACTCTTAGGTCTACGTAACCAAAGAAAGGGATCGGGGGTCACATTTGATAAGGGAGAAGGCAAAGGCAAAGCCTAACACACTCCCTTACCCTAGCCAAAGCTAGTTGCGTGACTTAGCCCTTCTTTTCTTAATTCTTCTACCCAAAATATGTGTTGCATGTTGGATGTGACTAATGGATATGAAAAAATGCAATCCTAAATCTAAAATGTCTCTTATGAGGTTTTTTGGTCCCAATCACATGAGTTGTGATGGCCAATAAGGAAAACTCTCATAGAGGTCACGAGTAGTGTGAACATGGCATGTGGAGTGAGAAAATGTAGATAAAAATGAAAAAGTGATATGGTAAAATGGAGGTGCATGAACCTAGAGAAGTGCATCAAGTCGGGTACGGGAATGACTCCTAATTTCACGACTTTAATTTTTCCTTTGATTAGAAGGAAGAACTAGCGTGCTAAGGCTATTTTGTACCCACACTCACTCGTTTCCCTTACCAAAAGGGGACTCTCAGGCAAATGTACCCTATAACTAGCATGAAGATGCAAAAGCCTAAAATGAAGGGGAAAGGATTGGAGGAGCATGCCAAATGCTAGAAAACTAAGAAAAATGCATGAAATGTAGTGAAACATGCAAGTATGAACTACCGAGGGAAATCCCTAAGGGTCTAGCGTTGGACTAGCCCATATCTATGAATTCCTACTAGCGTTGGACTAGTGGAAAACGGGACAATGAGCCACAACTAGCGTTGGACTAGTGTGGTGACGTGCATTCATCCATCACATTCATCTATGACTATAGAAAGTAAGTAGACATGCCAATCACCTATAAACACGTAGCACATAACACTTAGCATGCTCGACTAAATGCAAGAGCCTAATAAAGCAAATTAACACGTAGCAACGAAAACAAGCAATCAATCTAATGAACCTATTACATTTGCTAACTAAAACAAAAGGGGAAGGGAAAAAATGGACAAAAATGCTCTCCAAGCCCTATCTATTACAAGACAAGAGGTGTACACATACCCCATAAAGAATAACTTAGATAAAAAGCAAAAGTAAAATGAAATAAATGAAAGAAATTAAGGAAAGGCAAGGGAAGCAAGTAAACATGCAATTCTCACTTAGCACGTTGGATCACATAGTGTCAAATAAGGTCAAAATAAGGGATAGAGTGTACCTCCCTTGAATCGATGCCCTAACGAAGTGAAATTACTAATTTACCCTCCAAAATAATAAAATGGTCAGGGTACCAATTTAATTAAGAATGTTAAAGAAAATATGCAAAACACAAGCTCACTTGGTCATAAAGCTCTTAAAATCACGAATTAAATGCAATTAAACAAAATATGGTAATTAATTAAAGTAAACAAGCAATGAAGTTGCAAAAATCAAAGCTGCGAAGGATCAAATTGATGAAATTATTCAATTGGTTGGGTCATGGTGAAACAAAGAGAGACTTGGGGGGCCAAAGTGTAATTTTCAGAAATTATTTCATGCAAGTTCATGCATGACAATGAAGAGAACGCTTCTGCAATTTCCAGCTGAACATCTTCGCTGCAATTTGGAATGGCAAGTTTTCCGCAGCTCTGAACAAGATTCACCCTTAGAGTAACAAGATCACTACCTTATCCTCTCACTTTGCAATGTAAACTTCAGATTCAAACGCATAAAAAGGTCGGACAAAAGAGCATGCAAACATTACATAACCTTCTGCAACTTCCCTTTGCTCACTATGGTAGCGTACCAAATTACATGTTCAAACCGCAAGTCAAATATTTCAAATCATTGCTCAACTTGAATCAAACAACGAGATTTCTATGCGTATTCTTCCAGCATGAACTTAACCAAGAACTGACATCAAGAGAATGAACTACTCCACCCCATCTCAGCCACCAAGCCCGGAATGTGCGAAGCAGGAAAGAAACGAGTAATGAAATTTTAATGCTCACCCCTTACCCAAGACCGAGCCCAAAATAAAAAAAAGAAAAGAGCCTTCACACACGAAACAAGTATTGCCTACGAACACCAAAATCTGCAAACACATCTTTCGACCAAAACAAAATCTCAAACAGATTAGGAGTAACTAAAACTACAAGCAAAGTCATTGTTGCAGCCAACCATTATGTCTTGCATTTCTTGCTTTAAAAGGGTAGCAAACGTATGCAAAAACTCACCATCCGATGACAAAACAGACCTAAGCAACAACTTCAGGCCAAACCAAAAACTCAGCCATCCCAAAACTGAGCTTCACTAACGCTGCTGCAACAAGCCGAAAGCTTCGAGCCTGTTGCACCAGATTCCTTTTTAGGTGCAAAAACCAGTTGAAAACCATATGAATTCAGCCCACAAAAACCTCAAACAACCTTCAAATTATGCAAACACAAGACCTTTGATTTTAAGCACAAAATTTGGAAACAAACATGCAAACTTTCGGTGAGAATTTTTCTGCATTTTCTGGGTTTTTCATCAAACGTATAACGGTGCAAACCAAATCCCAATCAAAACTCGTAATTTGCTTCATCTAACACTAAAACCCGACATCCAAATGAACAACAAGGACAGGAAGAGCAGCGACCAACAAAACATTAGAACAAAAAAAGAAAAGAAACATAGTCTGTCAGGGCTCTTTTGCTGTATTTTCCCTTTTTGCACACAGAGAACGCATAGGACGGACTCTTTTGGTTCAAGATTGCTACTTTAGGGCAGTCAATCAAGCAAATAACAAGCATGAGAAAATTCACTGATGCATGAACAGGGAAGGCCAAAGAAAGGCTACCTTTACTCCTTCGGATTGCAAAACAGCGCCTGAATGGCAGCGCGATAAGCTTCAGCGAGGGCCAAATGAAACTGGAAAAATGTTTCACCTTTTTCTGCGGCTGCCTTCCAAATTTTGCGACATCTCCCTTCTTGCTTCTTGCTGGGCCGAAACCTTTCCCTTTTTTTCACAAAACCATCGTCGTTCCTCTGCTTAACACTCCCCGTTTTTCTTCGTTTTCTTTTCTGGTTTCCTCTCCAGCCCAGAAAACTCTATCTTTCTCAGCTCCCTCCGCTTGCTCCTGTTCCCTCCTGGCTCTCTCTTCAGCCTTCAGCTGCAACTCCCCCCAGCTCCCTCTCAGTCGTAGCTCTCTCTTTCACTCTTTCTCAGCCCTGGTTTTTCTTTCCGCTGTCACCCCTTCTGTTTTTTGCTCTCCCCTCCGTTGCATCAGCGGTCCCCCTTTCTTTTATATAGCCTCAGAAAACTAAAACCCTCTCAGCAATGGTTGGATGAAGCCGACTGCATTTTTGGGAAACCATCTGATGGTTCTTGATACTTCACCATTGGGATTTCTAGGCTAAGCCAGGTGGACTGTACTATCATTGATCGAAGGGAGCTAAAGAAAACCAGGAAACGCAGCTGCACTTTTCTTCTGCTCCGGCTGAAACACAACGTCCTTTTTTTTGTTTTGTTTTTAATAATTATTTAACACAATATAAATAACTAATTAAGAAAAATAACTAATGAAGGAAGATTGAATAAAATGAGCGAAACTAGGCATAAAAAGATAAAAAATGAAATGCTAATTTTTCTTTCTTTTTTCCTTTTTTTTTTCTTTTTTTTTTCTTTTTTTTTCTTTTTTTTTTAAATAGCCCAAAACCCGCAATCGGGTTTCCCCCTTTTTTTTCATTTTTCATATTTTCCCCAAGAAAACATTGAATTTAAATCAAAACAACTAAAGCATAATTTTTGAATGCTTTTCCTTTTTCCCGAGAAATTCTATGCTAAAACTTAAAAATAAAATAAAAAAATAAAAAAAACTAAAAACTAAAAAGTGAATAAACCTAGCACGACAAAATAAAAACTAAATAGTAAATGAAATTACACTAAAATTTTGGTGTCTACAATGGGTTTGTACGACAGTTTCAAAACACTTTGTTCTCAGATTTTGGCTATGGAGCCTCTCCCTACCTTGAATAGAATCTATTCAATGGTTGTAACAGAGGAGAAAAGTTGAGTATCACTCAGTCTCAAGAGATGGAATCAGCTGGTGCCTTGGCTGTTCAAAATCAACCCAATGTCATTGCTAGTCGTTTCAAAATCAACCCGTAGCAAAGGAAGTCGACCAAGGCCCCGATGGGATTAGGGGTGGCAATTTTCGACACGACCTGAAAACACGACACGAACCTAATACGAAATTAATGGGTTTGGGTTTAGATTTTGAGGATTCGGGTCAGAATCGGGTTAGACTCGATAAACCCGAAAAAAAGGTCAAAGTCGGGTTTAAAACGGGTTGACCTGCTAACCCGTTTCTGAAATAAAAATAAATAAATAAATATTAAAAAATTATCTAACCACTAGTCCACTACGCAGAAGTTACAAAAGACTCAGAACAAACATGAAACAATGTCGGCCCTAAAATTAAATCCTTCATCTAAATCTTTTTTCCCCTTTTCTCCTCTAAATACCTAAACGGCAAAACCAGAAACAGAAAGGATCGCCTTACCTTTCTTCAAGCAATGAATTTTCTTCTCTGAGGTCTGAGTAGCAAGAAAAGGCCAGTAGCAAGCAATTCCTAATTCTAGATCGATTATTGAAGAAACGAAAAAGGTATGCAGATTTAGATCTAGCTTAGCTAATCTGGCTGATGCTGGCTTTGGTTTCTCACTCTGTGTGTTTTTTTTTTGGTGGTCATGGGCTGCCGCTTGTAGGTTGGGTTGGCTTTGGTTTGTTCGCCTGTATGACTGTATCGCTTGTTAAGTAGCTTGATGTTCAGGTAATTGGTAAGTGCATAGCCATTCTTATTATTTTAATGTGTATTAGCTTAGTGCTTCTCGGTACCCTTTTTTATTGTCATTTTGGATATTCATGTGTATCTTTTGCAGTAGCAGACTTGTATTGTGTTGTTATCATATAATTTCCTGTTTAGGGATGGCAGTCTGGCAGAGTAGTTTTAGCCTGTTGTTATCATAGATTCATGCAACCTTAGCTGTAGTAGATTAGAATATGTAAAACGAGAAGAGTTTTTGAACAAAATCTGAAGCTAAAGATACGAAAATGTGTAGTGGCTTGATACGAAAAAGCAAAGTTCAGGCCTTTTTGGCTGTCTTGTGCCTAACTTTGTATTTTCCATTATAATTCAGTATATTAGAATTAAATTTAGGGTCGTTTAGGGTCAACCCGTTTGACCCGCCAACCTGAAATTTTCGTGTTCGGGTCAAGTATGTTGACCCGTCACGGGTTGGCGGATCAGGTTCGGGTCAACAAATTTTCTGTTATACATGGGTCTGAATCCGACCAGCCAACTCGATTTCGATCTGATTGCCACCCCTAGATGCGATGACTGTCATAAAAATGGGCTCACAATAGATTGTTGTTGGGAATTAATTGGGCATCCAACCAATTGACAGTCGAAAGGGAAGACTAAATGTGATGACCTAGAAAAAAATTTTAAATTATTTTCTCACTTCCCAACTAGTTGCATTTCTATTTAAATTATATTTGTATAAAATTTGCATTCATTTAATGATTTACTTGTTAAGTAATAAATGAGTTTCTCATGTTTGCTTATTTTAACCTTCGAGCGTTTAATTTCTCGAAAATTGTTGATTTCGCGATTTATTAGTGAATTTGGCCAAAACTCTAGAAGAATATAAGTTAAGATATTACTGAAGTTAAAAAAGATTTTTGGGAGTTAAAAGAAGATTAGAAAAGCTAAGGCATTAATAGCAAGAAACTTAAATGGAAGACACTATTTGGACACTAGTCAAAGTTGACTTTAAAAACCTTTCTTGTGGCTTGTATGTTAGCTAAAAAGCAACCCAAAAAGCCTTCATTTTTCCCCTTGGCTGGCCGAACCTTGAGGGGGAGAGAGAGAGAGAAATTTCACTCTTCTTGAAAATTCTTGAAGACCCAAACTTCCCTTTCACCAAATCACTTGAACCCTTGGAAGATCTTGAAGGAAAAGGCTCCTAGGAGTGGATCTTGTCATTTTCTTGGGTTAATTTTGCTAAAGATTGGAGGTTTGAAAAGGTAAGTGGCTAATCTACTTCATTCTTTTGCTTTTCAAGCAATTTTGGACTAGATCTTTGTAGATCTATGATATTTTTGGAAAACCCATGGTGGGTTTGAAGGTTTTATGGGAATTTGGTACTAGGTACTTTAATGATCTTGGTATGCTTAGATCTTGATATATTTGACTAGAATTTGATGGATTCTTGTCTCTTGAGATCCTAGAGCTAATGATTGATGAAATCCATGAGGATTTGAGTGTAATTTATGGTGGATTGTTGGTGAAAATTGGAGTATACATATGCTGAATTTTCTGTTTAGATGGCCAATTATCATGGGCAAATTTTCAGCTTTACCTTCCTTGAATTTGTGACGTATTTGTACACTTGTGCTGAATTTTTTTTTTAGGAAATTTGATGCTACTTGACTTTATATATGTTGGTTGGATTATATTGAAAATTTTGTAAGAAAATGAAGTGGTGATGTAGGTTATCTAGTTGGAAAAAGTAAAGTTGCAAAAGTTGAAAAAATGGCCTAAGTTAGCCAAATTTGTGAGCCAAAAACTCCAACTTTAATTTTCTATTTTAAAAACTGTTTTGGATGGAATTTGGTTCAAAAGGTTCTATTGGACTTTGATTTTGGTATGTATAATGATTTTGGATCAAAATTTTGAAGTTAAAAAGAGGGGAAAGTAAGATTTCCTCCAAAGTTTAGGAGTTGACAACTTTATGGATTGATTTGACTTTGGATATTTGTTTAAATGAAGTTTTGGTCGGTTTAATTCAAGAAACCTTATTAGACTTTGATCTTTGTTTATAAGATGATTTTGGGATAAAAGCTACGAATGTAAGTAATTGAAAAGTGGACTTTTGTTATGATTTGCTTGCCAGAAAACTTGTAGGAGTGAAAAGCCTTGTTCAAACTTTTGAAATGCGTTTGCCCTAATGGAAGTTGTATTTTACTTGAATTGTCGATTTGAAAGCTTGAATGGGTTGAAGTGTCTAGGACACTAAAGTTGACTAATTTGAAAAAAAAGTTTTCGTACTTAAGTGAATTGATTTGGTGAACACTAAAGGTTCAATTATATATTGTAATTGTTTGCCAGGGCTGCAATCTAAGTATGCAGGCGATCCTTCTGTGGACGCTTAAGTGCTATTGGGTGAATGTTCTAAGTGCATGGTAGCACTATACAAATGCTTGATATGTTAATGAGTTTGAGAAAATGATATTACTATAAACTGTCATTCTTTTGAATTCGTTTATGAACGGGCGAGTGTGTACTTTATCGCACTCGACCCTACTGAATTGTTATTACTATAAGTGAATGTGACACGATATTATTGATAAATGGGGGCCCCAAAACTCAATGGTTAGTTATTCGAGGTTGAGTCTGCAAGGGATTGGTCAACTTGATTAGCGAACTTTGGGTAATGTTTATGTGTTGGATCCATACTGTTATGCGTATACTCGATTAATACCAATTCTTAAAATTTTATTGGTGTACGGGCCCGGTAGGAAGTGAAAGGTGGATGGAGTGGTGTGAAGTGGTGATTGTACATGGACATGAAAGTTGACGAAGTGTCAACTATTTAAATTATCGATTGATCAAGTCTTATCCAGTGCTCAATATCCTTAATGATTAACATATCGATTTTAATGATATGCTTATATGATACCTCTTGTTTATGCTTCTTGTTGACTTAAAATGTAAAATTATTTCTTTCTTAAATTGCATGTCTTTCTTAGACCTCACTAGGCGCAAGCTCATATCTTTCCTTTTATTTTCCTTAGCAGGGTTGATCCATGATTTGGGAAATTAGCACTTAGCTTTTATTTTAGTTAGACTAAATGATTAGGGTACTATATTCTTTTGAATGGGAATTGTAAGCTTAAACTCTCTCTTGTATTTTACATTATCTTGACAAACAACTGTATGTATTAGTTGTATTTAGCGAATGTTGTGGTAAGGTTGGGGATTGAATTTGATTTTGTGGCTTGTTAACGAGTCCCGACGAGAGTTTGGTGGGCAGCCCACTGATATTTTAGAGTACGCCCTTGGGAGATGTGGGATTGTCACAGTTGGTATCAGAGCCTAAATTTCGGAGTAATCTGGGCCGAATAGAGAACTCTGTAGATATGAAGTAATAGGAGTGGTAGAATGACTTGTTAAGTTGTTTAAGTATTGACTTTTAAGTGCTAGGGTTTAAACTTGGTAGGTAAGTCAAAATTACTATTTGGATGGGAGTGTTTTTCAAATACAATAAAAATTTTTAAAAAGTACTCTAAAAGGTAATCTAAAAATTAGTTTAAATTTTTTTAAAATTATAAAAAATATCTCAAAATATATTCTAGAAACTCTTCTACTCTTAAATATCCCAAAATATTTTCTAAAAATATCCCAAAATATAATCTAAAAACTCTGCTACAGTAAAAATTTTCAAAAACTCCCCCAAAAACAACTAATCCAAACGGAGAGGTCGTCATGTTGGACATTGAAGGAGGGACCAATGGTAATAAGGATCTAGCGAAACCACATCGAGTCATTACTTATCGAGAGAGATTTGGGAGACCTCTCCAGCGTTGGGGACTTTGGCGTCAGATTCGGCCCTATGATTATTGGAGAATGTACTCGTATCCTGATCGAGTAGTCCTAGCAATAGATGATGAGAGGAGGAGGTTAGTTGGAGCCAACCGTAGGGCATAGACTGAGATTCAGAGGATGAGAGGCATCATGAGGATGTAGGTTGATAGGATTCAGGAGCTCCGGGAGAACATATTGATGGAGCAAGAGAGGACGAATGCTTTTAGAGAGCAATTGCAGGCAGTTAATCGCCGCCTTACTAGGATGGTCAGAGAGGTTAGGGACTGAATTGGGGGTATCATTGACGTGTGTGGAGCGCTACTCCATGGGATGATTGGCGCTAATGCACCTGTGGAGGATTAGGATGACGGAACCCTTAGAGAGGGAGATGTAACTAGTTTTACTCATGAGAGAGAGTCTGCTGGCTCTGTTATGGACTAGGATAGCACACTTTGAAAGTCCTTCCTTTTTGTGTATAGGGAATAATCGATAGATAAGGCTTCCTTTGATATTTTTGTGTTCTTGATAAAGTTTGGATGCTGTATTTTATGTATTATGGCCTATCTCCCCTAACTTGAATAATCTTATGAACACTTTTGGTCTGATGTACATGTCTATGACTTGTTATCGTGAATGAAATGGTTATTTTACTTTTAATTGGTGTTATAGCTTGTACATGTAGTTAAATTTTATTTATGCATGTTTAGACTTGCATTAAAACCATGGATGGTCGGAGTCGACGTCGAATTCGTGGTCGGGAAAGTAAACAACTCCAAGAGTAGAGGGGTGATCAAGGATCTGCAGTTGATCAAAATCAGGGGCCAAGGGCTGAACTAGGTGACCAAGTGGCTATGGCCATCAACCGAATGACTGACCTCTTAGAAAGGATAGTGGATAGGCAGGGTCAAGAACTCGTAATTCAACCTAGGGGTCTTGAGGGAGGAGTAGACAGAGTTTTAGACCAATTCTAAAAATTTTTCCCACCTAAGTTTTTGGGAGGGCCTGACCCTGAGATAGCTAAGAGTTGGTTTGAAAGAATGGTTGATATCTTCGCTGTCCTAAATTATACTGAAGAGCGGCAAGTGACCTTCGCCGTTTTTTAATTTGAGGGAGCTGCTCGATCTTGGTGAAGTGTCGTGAGAATTAAGTAGGAGAGAAATTAGACCCCTTGGACTTAGGCAAATTTCATGAGAGAGTTTAATGAGAAGTGTCTTCCTCCTTTGATTCAAGAAGAAAGAGAGGATGACTTTATAAGACTTCGACAAGGCAATTTAAGTATGGCGGAATATGAGACTCAATTTACTAGACTTTCAAAATTTGCTCCAGAATTAGTTATGACTGATCGGAAAAGGGTAAGGAGATTTGTACAAGAGCTAAATGTGGAGATCCAGGAGACTTTACCAGCAGCTCAGATTGATACCTTCGTCAAGGCATTAGAAAAGGCTCAGAGGGTTGAGAGTACAAGGTTTGAAGTCAAAACCTTTCAAGCGAGAAAAAGAAATATGCCGAGTGACACATTAGGGCAAACCAGTAAGAGCATGCCATCTCCTAAAACTGGCAGATGGACCGGTGGAGTTAGAATGTTAGAACTACCTATAGTGACTCTAACGAGAATTGGCCAAAGTGGTCCGGGACAGTCAAAGAATACCTTACAAGGAGGCCAGGGAGTGACCCCTCATACATCCTGTGGTTATTTCGAAAAACCGGGTTATGTTGAGAGCAATTGTTGGAGGAAAGGAAAAAAAAGTGTTTACACTGTGAAAATGCCGAGCATTAGATTTCTAGTTGCCCGCTTATGTTTTCAGAAGGAAGTAGCACTCAACAATCGGATAAACCTGCTACTAAACCAACGAGTTCAGGAAAGGGTAGACCTAAAGTGCCGGCTAGAATTTATGCCTTGGATCATCAACAAATCCCTGACTCGACTGAGGTTATAGAAGGTACGATCCATGTGTTCCATCGCTTAGCTAAAGTTTTAATAGACCCTGGTGCGACTAATTCATTTGTGGAACCTGAATTTATGAGTGGAGTAGATGTAAAATCTGTTAAATTGCCTTATGATTTGTGTGAGAACCTCGAAAATATGCCTACAGATATATATATAAATACATAATATAAAATATATGCATTGCACCTGCATTTTTAAACTGTTAATAAACTTCATATTTCTCTTTATGTGATTCTAATTAAGTACGTAAAAATAGTTTTATGTTACAAACAGTTTAAGTGTGCAAAATATTAAAAATTATTTGATTCCTGCCATTATAAATTAACACTTTTTGGGGTAAATTATTTTAATGCCTTGAGGTTAATTCTTTGAGATCCGATAACCAAGTCTAAGCATTAATAATATTAAGTGTTAGCGGAAATCCTTTACAATTACATTTAGAACATTAAAATTTTGATAATTGAACTTTTGCAAGAATAAAATACTAGAAGGTTAACAAATGTTGTTTGAAGTAAAAATGTTGGAATCAGCTTATGAATGAGAACCCTGAAAAATGTATATATATAAACCAGTGCATATTTCATTTGCATTCCTTTTATTCCTTAGTAACTACTAGCATTACTGTCCCTTGTTTCCAAATAAGTTCGTAAAAACACCTTCCATGTGACAAATAATATAATTTTCCTAAGTTATGGATTTTCTTGATTTTGCTAGACTAAATTAATACATCTGGAGTTAGAATAATTTATCGCCTTAAAACAAAATGCTAAAATACTTAGTTTTCTTTATGTTGAAATTAATGCTACCTGAGTAGATTAATTATATAACATTTCTTGAATTCCAATAATTAATCCTAATTAGTGAATAACGTTAAATACTAGTAAGAATTTTCACGTTAAGACCAAAACCAATAAATTTTATGTGCAAAATAAAAGAATTGTGCTAAGCTATTAAATTTCTAGTTTTGTTTCATTAAATTCATATTTCAAAGGTAAATTATTTCATTGATTTAACAATTAGACCTCTTTGAATTCCGATAGCTAATCTTAAGCGTTAATAATGATTAAGTTAATAAATGTTGATATAAATGGATAAACGAATATTAAGAATGTTAAATTTATATATTAAGGTCAAACTTGATTTTAATAGTTTAACTAATATAGCAAGAATGTTAAGTGTTAATAGGAACCTTAATGTTAAATTGTAATCGATAAATCTTAGACAAAAACGACATAAGTACCCTAAGTAAACTTAGGACGTAAGGATTTCGATAATCAAAGCCTTGCAAGATTAGCGTATAATTAGGCGATCAAATCATACTTGGGATTAATTTTTGGGATCAAATTAGAACCAAGGACTTAAGTGTTCGTTAGAAGGAATGTGTAAAGACTAAACTACCCTCCACTACCCCACAAATTACCATGCAATTCAAAACAGATTTACGGACAACATTATCAACCACCACCCTATTCGGCACCTGAATCAACTACAATAATCCTTGAATCTAAAAGTAGTTACGTCGTTGGGTGAATCCCTCGGCACCTGAATCAACTACAATAATCCTTGAATCTAAAAGTAGTTACGTCGTTGGGTGAATCCCTCGACACCTGAATCAACTACAAAAACGTTGATTCCTGAATCTCTCGACTAATTCTATTACGGGTATATCTCGAGTATACTGCGTCGGTAGACGAAGTTCGGGCCCGAAGCGGAGGTATGAATGGTGACGGGTTAGGATTAAAATGAGTGGATCTACATGGACTATAAGTAGTGAGAGTTGACGGAGGGTCAACTACGATGAATGGTGATCAAGCGAGGAAAATGGCTCCTGAGAGCCCCTGTATCCTACCTTGTACTGTTATACGCTTTCCTAATTGTTAAATTTGTTTAAGTTATTACTCGCTGTTTGATTTACGTGAATGCATGTTTTGGGGCACCACTGAGCTTTAGCTCACCCCACGTTTATTGTTTTCCTTAACAGGTTCTGGAAGTTGAAAGCTGGAATACTTGCTTATATTTCCCTCCTTGAATGTACTGAATACTATGACTTATGTTGTGGGCTGTATTGTGTTTGATTCGGATAATGTACTTTTTATTTTGGATTGCCACTTGAAGTTGGAAAATGTGTAAACCCTAGTTCGATATTTGGTTGTATGGTTTTATATGTATTTAGGATTGTGCGACCCTATTCCTTGGTTGTAATGCGTGAGAAGTTTAAGAGCAGTAGGTTGGAAATTTTAATTACTGTTATCTGTGTAGTTAGTGTGGTTTCGTGATAAGACTATTCGAGGAAATTGTTTTGTAATAGATTAGATTTTTATTCGAAAGGATTTGGGTTAGAATGCTTGCATGAGTCCTGGCGAGAGCTGGGCAGACGGCCCGCCAACCCTTTGGTTCGCCTCAGGGGGAAGTGGGGTCGTCACAATTTGAAAGTTAGAACACCCACGAGGGATCAATGCTTGATCTCTAACCTGGTATATAGAAATTGGGAGATTTGGATTGGGAAGCGTAAGTTGTTGGCTGACCTAATAAGTTTACCGATTAAAGGATATGATGTCATTTTGGGGATGGATTGGCTAGTTCAATATCATGCTCGGTTGGATTGTAAGATGAAAGTTGTGGAATTGTGCATTCTAAGGAAAGCAATACTAAGGTTGGAAGTGAAAGGAAAGTTAGCCTTGTCAGCTGTTATTTCAGGGATTCGAACTAGGAAATTGCTAAGTAAAGAGGCTCGAGGGTATCTAGCCTTCCTAATTAGTATCCCAGGAGAACAAGTAAAGTTGGAAGATGTACCAATAGCGAAAGATTTTTTTGATGTCTTTCCTAAAGAGTTGGTCTCGTTACCACCTAGAGAGATGTGGAGTTTAAAATCAACTTGCTGCCAGGGACTGCGCCTATTTCTAAAACTCCTTATAGGATGGCACCAGTCGAGTTAAAAGAATTGAAGTTGCAATTACAAGATTTACTGGAGCGAAAATTTATACGTGAGAGTGATTCACCTTGGAGAGCTCCAGTCTTATTTGTGAAGAAGAAAGATGGGAATTTGAGCATGTGCATCGATTATCGAGAGTTGAATGATGTTATTATTAAAAATAAGGATCTTTTACCTCGCATAGATGAATTGTTTGATCAATTACAAGGAGCTGTGGTGTTTTCTAAGTTGGATATTAGACAAAGATACTATCAACTAAGGATCACAGAAGAGAATGTACCCAAAACTGCTTTTAATTCTAAATACGGACATTTCGAATTTTTAGTGATGTCTTTTGGATTGACTAATGCCCCAACAACTTTTATGGATCTAATGCATCGAATTTGTAAAGCTTATCTAGATCAGTTTATAGTGATTTTTATTGATAATATTTTGGTATACTCGAAAACAGAGGAAGACCATGAATACCATTTGAGAATAGTACTGCAAACTCTAAATGAACATCAGTTGTATGTTAAGTTTAGCAAATACGAGTTTTGGTTGAATGAAATATCCTTTCTTGGGCATGTAATTTCTAAGGATGGAATAACTGTGGACCCAGCGAAGGTGAATGCAGTATTTAAGTGGAAACAATAAAAAAATTCTACAGAGGTTCATAGTTTCTTGAGTTTAGCAGATTACTACCATCGATTTATCCCAAAATTTTTAAAAATTGACAGGCCATTGTCTGAGTTAACCAAGAAAAATATCAAGTTTATTTGGAGTGCCAAGTATGAGGCTAATTTTCATAAATTGAAGAAGTAGTTGAATAGTGAACTGATTTTGACTTTGTCAAGTGGAAAAGATGATTTCACAGTGGATACAGATATATCGAAAGAAGGGTTAGGACGTGTAATAATGCAAAAAGAAAAAGTAATAGCTTATGTCTCTAGAAAATTAAAATCCCACGAGCAAAATTATCTGACTCATGATTTAGAGTTAGCCGCGGTGATTTTTGTCCTTAAGAAGTTAAGACATTATTTATATAAGGTGACATTTGACGTGTATACAGACTATAAAAGTTTTAAGTATTTGTTTTCCTAAAAAGAGTTGAATTTGAGGCAACGTCTGTGGATGAAATTTTTTAGAAGACTATGATTGTACTATTAATTATTACCCGAGAAAGGCTAATGTAGTAGTAGATGCACTAAGTCGAAAAGTTCAGATAGCCGGGCTTATGAATAAGGAATGGCGATTATTAGAAAGGAATAGTGAGTGAAATTCTCAAATTGAACATCAAAAAGTAATTTGTGGGAATATAGTTGTGAGGTCCATTTTGTTGGAACGTATTAAGGAAACTCAAAAGGAAGACCCTGTGGTTTATAAATGGAGTGAGAAAGTACAAAGAAGAAAACTTTTAGAATTTTGCTTGGGATCCGACAGAGTTTTAAGGTATAGAAATCGAGTAGTGGTACCAAAGGATGATGGAATAAAAAGAAAAATTTGAGAAAAAACTCACCGTTCAAAGTATTCAATACATCTTGAAAGTAATAAAATGTGCAGAAACTTGAAGCAATTATATTGGTGGGATAATATAAAATAGAAAATAGTACGGTTCGTTCAGACCTGCCTTATTTGTCTGCAGGTGAAGGTAGAACACCAAAAATCCTCAAAATTACTGTAGCCGTTAGAAATACTTGAGTGGAAATGGAAGCACATTACTATGAATTTCGTGTCGAAGTTACCGAGGACTAAAATGGATTTTGATGTAATTTGGGTGATAGTCGACCGTTTAACTAAGACTGCTCATTTCTTGTCGATTAACATGAAATGTCCTTTGGAGAAATTAGCTAAACTCTACTTGGATGAAATTGTGAGGTTACATGGGGTGCCAGTAAGTATAGTGTCAGATAGAGATCCCAAATTTGTATTTCGGTTCTAGCAAAAGGTACAAGAAACTTTGGGAATTAAGTTAAATTTTAGCACTACTTACCACGCTCAGATTGATGGATAATCGGAAAGGACTATTCAAACGCTTGAGGATATGTTGAGAACTTGCGTTTTGAATTTTAAAGAAAGTTGGGGGCAATACCTAACCTTGGTAGAGTTTGCCTATAATGATAGCTATCACTCGACTATACAAATGGCTCTATATGAGACTCTTTATAGGAAGAAATGCCATTCCCCAATTTATTGAGAAGAAGTAGGGGAAAGAAAAATAGTGGATCCAACAATATTACCGTGGATTGAAGATGCTTATGAGAAGGTAAAAATTATACGTCAAATGATTCAAGCAACTCAGAGTCGGCAGAAAAGCTACGCAGATAATCGGAGAAAAGACTTGGAGTTTGAAATTGGGGATAGGATTTTCCTTAAAATTATACCATTAAAAACTAATACCATGACAGGAAAAGGGAAGAAACTCAAGCCCAGGTATGTGGGACCGTTTAAGATTTTACAATGAGTGGGAAGCGTAGCATATCGCTTGGAGTTGCCTTTAAGTCTTTCTAGAATCCATGATATTTTCCATGTCTCCCTACTTAAGAAGTATCACTCAGATCCGACTCATGTACTCGAACCTGAAGACTTAGAGATTGACGAGTCATTGACTTATAAGGAACATTCAGTACAACTTTTGGATCGGGAAGTGAAAGAATTAAGAAGGAAGAAAATCCCATTGGTGAAAGTACTGTGGAGAAACCATGGAGTAAAAGAAGCGACTCGGGAGATAGAGGAGAAAATGCGGAAGAACTATCCAGATCTGTTCGTTAGGTCAGGTGAGAATTTGGAGAACGAAATTCTTTTAAGGGGGAGAGGATGTGATGACTTAGGAAAAAAAATTTTAAAAATTATTTTCTCACTTCCCAACTAGTTGCATTTCTATTTAAATTATATTAGTATAAAATTTATATTCATTTAGTGATTTACTTGTTAAGTGATAAATGAGTTTCTCTTGTTTTCTTATTTTAACTTTCGAGTGTTTAATTTCTTGAAAATTGTTGATTTCACGACTTATTAGTGAATTTGGCCAAAACCCTAGAAGAATATAAGTTAAGATATTAATGAAATTAAGAAAGATTTATGAGAGTTAAAAGAAGGTTAGAAAAACTAATGGATTAATAGCAAGAAACTTAAGTGGAAGACACTATTTGGACACTAGTCAAAGTTGACTTTAAAAACCTTTCTTATGGCTTGTATATTAGCTAAAAAGCAACCAAAAAAGCCTTCATTTTTCCTCTTGGTTGGCTGAACCTTGAGAGGGAGGGAGAGAGAGAGGGGGAGAGAGAGAGAGAGAGAGAGAAATTTCACTCTTCTTGAAAATTGTTGAAGATCCAAATTTTCCTGTCACCAAACTACTTGAACCCTTGGAAGATCTTGAAGGAAAAGGTTTCTAGGAATGGATCTTGCTATTTTCTTGGGCTAATTTTGCTAAAGATTGGAGCTTTGAAGAGGTAAGTGGCTAATCTACTTCATTCTTTTGCTTTTCAAGCAATTTTGGACTAGATCTTGGTAGATCTATGGTATTTATGAAAAACCCATGGTGGGTTTGAAGGTTTTATGAGAATTTGGTACTAGGTACTTTAATGATCTTGGTATGCTTAGATCTTGATATATTTGGCTAGAATTTGATGGATTCTTGTCTCTTGAGATCTTAGGGTTAATGATTGATAAAATCTATGAGAATTTGAGTGTGATTTATGGTGGATTGTTGGTGAAAATTGGAGTATATATATGCTGAAATTTTTGTTTAGATGGCGAATTATCAGTGGCAAATTTTCATCTTTACCTTCCTTCAATTTGTGGTTTGTTTGTACACTTGTGCTGAATTTATTTTAGGAAATTTGATGCTACTTGACTCTATGTATGTTGGTTGGATTATGTTGAAAATTTTGTAAGAAAATGAAGTGGTGATGTGGGTTATCTAGTTGAAAAAAGTAAAGTTGCAAAAGTTGAAAAAATGGCCTAAGTTGGCCAAATTTGTGAGCCAAAAATTCCAACTTTAATTTTCTATTTTAAAAACTATGTTAGGTGGAATTTAACTCAAAAGGATCTATTGGACTTTGATTTTGGTATGTATAATGATTTTGGATCAAAATTTTGAAGTTAAAAAGAAGGAAAAGTAAGATTTCCTCGAAAGTTTAGGGGCTGACAACTTTATGGATTGATTTGACTTTGGATCCTTGTTTTAAAGAAGTTTTGGTCGGTATAATTCAAGAAACCTTATTAAATTTTGATCCTTGTTTGTAAGATAATTTTGGGACAAAAGCTACGAATGTAAGTAATTGAAAAGTGGACTTTTATTATGATTTTTTGCTAAAAAACTTGTAGGAGTGAAAAGTCTTGTTCAAACTTTTGAAATGCTTTTACCCTAATGGGAAGTTGTATTTTACTTGATTTGTTGATTTGAAAACTTGAATGGGTTGAAGTGTTTAGAACACTACGATTGACTAATTTGAAAACGAAGTTTTTGTGCTTAAGTGAATTGATTTGGAGAACGCTAAGAGTTCACTTATATGTTGTAATTGTTTACCAGGGCTACAATCTGAGCGTGCAGGCGATCCTTCTGTGGATGCTTAAGTGCTATTGGGTGAGTATTCTAAGTGCATGATAGCACTATACAAATGCTTGATATGTTAATGAGTTTGAGAAAATGATATGACTATGAACTGTCATTCTTTTAAACTCATTTATGAACGGACGAGTGTGTATTTTATCGCATTCGACCCTACTGAGTTATTATTGCTATAAGTAAATGTGACATGATATTATTGATATATAGGGGCCCCAAAACTCAATGGCTAGTTATTCGAGGTTGAATCTGAAAGGGATTGGTCAACTCAATTAGCGAACCTTGGGTAATGTATATGTGTTAGATCCATACTGTTATGGGTATACCCGATTAATACCAATTCTTGAAATTTTATTGGTATGCGGGCCCGGTAGGGAGTGAAAGGTGGACGGAGTGGTGTGAAGTGGTGATTGTACATGGACATAAAAGTTGATGGAGTGTCAACTACTTGAATTACTGATTGATCAAGTGTTTGTCAGTGCTCAATATCCTTAATGATTGACATATCGATTTTAATGATGTGCTTATATGATAACTCTTGTTTATGCTTCTTGTTGACTTAAAATGTAAAATTATTGCTTTCTTAAATTGCATGTCTTTCTTAGACCTCACTGAGCCCAAGTTCATACATTTCTTTTTGTTTTCCTTAGCAGGGTTAGTTCGTGATTCGGGGAATTAGCACTTAACTTTTATTTTAGTTAGACTAAGTGATTAGGGTACTATATTATTTTGAATGGAAATTGTAAGATTAAACTCTCTCTTGTATTTTAAATTGCCTTGACAGACAACTATATGTATTAGTTGTTTTTAGCAAATGTTGTGGTAAGGTTGGGTATTGAATATGATTTGTGACTTGTTAACGAGTCCCTGCGAGAGTTGGACAGGCGGCCTGTTGATTCCTTAGGGTACGCTCTTGTGGGAGGTGGGGTTGTCACACTAAAACTAATCCCACTACTGCCAACTTTTGTCGAGAAGAAACTTCCTCTGATTATAAGTAGCAAGGACTCAACAAAGTGCCATCACAGCCACCAATTTTCATCCCGGGGTAGTATCAGCAGATTTTGAATCTTTTGACTCATGAAAAGAATCTTGATTTGGCTAATTTTGCAGGTAGTGCGCACTTCTCTCTTAATTGGGTTGAAACATCCTCCTGACTTTTAGATTCAGGTGTAACTGACCATTTTTCCAACCACAAAAGTTCCTTGCAGGATCTCCATCCAATACCCAATAAACCTATTTACCTTGCAGATGGAACCATAAGAAATATTAATGAAGAAGGAGCCTACAGTTTTTCAGATCAACTTAAAATTTCTAAAGTACTATTTGCTCCAGATTTTTAGTGTAACCTCGTTTCTATTAG